>NC_134568.1:208521510-208868177 GCF_050947875.1 Dermacentor variabilis
TCGTCCTCCTTTCTCGCGCCGCCGTGCGAGCTCCTGAAGCCCACTGTCTAGGGATGTCGGAAGCTGTACCGTCATTGGGGTAGCGCGCGTGCCGCATCTGCACTTCGTCTTTACAATATACATAAATACATCCACATACGCATATACACGTCATCATCATTTGTTTTTCCTTAAAAACCCCGATGGGGCATTACATAAGGGGAGGGGGGGCGGGGTCAGCATAATATATTACGGCGCGTGATATACATAAATGACAAGAGTGAACAAAAAATACCGAATTAAAAGACATAATGGATAATGTGGAAGACACGGGGACGGCGGGAGATGGAAATTCAAGGAAGGATGGAAGGCCTTGAAGAAAACAAGTCCACTTGTCGAAACGTTGGCTCCTGGTTTTACCCAGTTTCGTTTTGCTTATAATATACAATATGTCACGAACCACACACAGAAAATATATCGTTAGGGGAAGGACAAAAAGCACAGCAAAGTAGTTAGATAATAAGAAGGGCTGTAACACTATCGTTTAATTTTGAGGGATTTCTATTATTGACAATAGAACGAGAATTTCGTTCCAATCTTCAATAGTGTTTTTCTGAGCGTGAAAGAAGCCCGCAAATGCACGCAGAATTGGCGCGCAACTGGTCAATCGAGGCACTTTTCGCGTATTCGCGGGCTTCTTTCACGCTCGGAAAAACTTTTATGTAGCACGTATTGAGCAACAGAAAGCTGTATCCGGAGTTTTTCATGTCGCTCTACAATTTTCTTATTGACACATTTAATCGAAATATAATATTAGAGAAGTTTAATAATTAATTAAGACTAATTATGTAATTAGGCAGAATGAGAAAGTAATCTGAGTATCTCCAAGCGACGGCAAACAACATTACCTTGGTTCTGTCCAGCTACGTGGCGTTCGCAAATCTTTAATGCGTGGCTAAAGTTACGTGGGACACCATGTATATTGACATGTTGCGGCTAGAGTCGCGTTCAGGGCATCGGATCCACCAAGCCCATCGACTGCTACGTCTGGTTGTAGAAAATGAAGGAAAAGGGTTCATTAGCTTAGTTACACGGCTCCAGTACGGAAGCCCACTTCATGCAAGAGCAAGCTAAACGTCCAAGTTCGCATGAGGACCCTCTGTCCTCACACTCGAAAAGTCTCTGCTTTTAATACCGTCGTCTTCCCTAGGTGAGTCGACTAGGGAATCTGAAGACCGTCCAGCAGCAAATCACCATCGTCGACTCCGTCGCGATACACCGCCCATGGTCGCAATAACCCTCAGTAACTCCGCCTGCGGAGAGACTGGTTTGGAATATGTGGCAAGAAAGCAATTTGCGCCTCTCAGGTCGTCGACGTTGTTCCCCTCCTTTTCATCTTTCGCTCAGGCTGACAGGTAAAGGGCGGTGTGAGGGCCTCTTGTGGGACCCGTCAAGAGTTGGTGTCCACGCGGTGTTGACCTCTGGATAGGCGCTGATGGATGGGTGGTGATTTGACTTGTGTTAAACGTCCAATTAACGCCTTTGTGGTGTTGAGAGTTAACAATGTGTACTTTGCCTTTCTCGGGTGTACGTTTCTTCACCGGCTTACAAAGGTTAAACGCTATCGCTCAGTGCAGGACGCGCCTGAATATATTGGAAGTTTCTCCAGTGCTATCGATGGTTCTATTTCTCGTCTGTTGTCACCGAACATTGTGTAATATCTGATTGTATATGCGGCGCGAATCGTGCGGTACTTTCTGCAAGACAAGCGGACACCATCAATTATTCTGGAACATTCGATGACTCATGCATAAAAGCCGACACGCTTTCCCCGCAGATGAGATTTCGACGATCGCCGATTGTGTTCGCCGCTATCGGTGGGCTTTGAGAATAACTTGCTTTTGCGGGCACAAGTTCGCCCAATAAAAGTTAGTTTCGTCATTCACAGTTTTGCGACTGTTCATCGTCACTACAACGTCACAGTGTGTGTATATATATATATATATCCTCTGTGCAACAAAAGGACGTCCTTCATAAAACCTGAACACATAATGTAGGCTTACAGGCATCTTCAAAGAATACCAATCTATTAATGACATGAGGAAATATTTTTAACGGACTGATTTACTTTATTTTTTTATTTAGTCACTGAGTATGTGCCACATGGTGTGTGCACATTCTTCGCCGATCTTCTAGAATCGGCATTTCTCATCATGATTCCTACGTGACACCTGTGGGAATGCAGGCGCCTTCCAATTATCTCAAGAGCAGCCTCGTGTGTTTATCACGTGATGCGTAGGAAGTACGGAGAAGGCACATTCACAGCTCCCGCTCCTTTTCGTGCCTTGCCGCAGCTACCGCAGCCAAGACACCAAGTTCCCTCCGTGCCCCCCCCCCCCTTTTTTTTTTTTTGGATCTGTGGCGGCTCTCTCACCACACAGCAGCTCGGTGCGAAACGTGCTTCTTCCGTGGCCTTTCTGTCTTTTGCCTGAAGAGTGGGCGACCGGCCGCTTCTCAACTCAACAGCGAAGAACGCCACCCGCTCTCCCCCCTGCAGCGCCTCGGCTTTTGTGTGCGCGAGTCCACGCTATTTGATCTGATCTATCATCAGCCTGTGGATTTATCATCAGCCAGCTGAACTATCATAAGCCGGTTTACGCCCCAGCCGTGCGGGACGCTCAGTCGCTGTGGTTTCTGTGTTTTCACCTGTTATTGTTACCTCACATTGTGTAACTGAGGTGACCAATAAACATAGTCAGTCAAAAACTCGTCCTGCCCCTTTGGACTGAACCCGCCGTGGTCGCGACTCACCACATAACGTGGGTTACGGGTCACAGCTGTGACTGCTATAGGACTGCTGCGAAAGTGATAGCGAGTGACTGCCGCTCTGCTAGCGTGGTCTGATACAGATAAGGGTCAGTTCCGCACTTACGAAATTAAATAATACCTCAAGGAACATGTACATATAATGCCTGCTCAGGGTTCTCTCTAAAGCTGACCAACCTGCTAACAGAATGGTGTGTTAACTTTGACAAATTCTTTGATTTGCTTCGTCTTCTGTGATTTCGCCATTCGGCATGTACCCATTCTTAGTCAATCCTCCAGAATGAGTTTATCTCCCTGTGATACAAGAGGTGGAGGATCCCTCAAGGTTGCTTGATTAGTGTCGTATTTTTCTGTGCATACACCTTCCTTCACCATTCTTCTCTCAACAAGCATCATACATCGCCTTAGTCATTGTGACTTCACTGCGTATACATATCATAGTTTGCATTTCGGCTTAGCTTGTGGGCGAAATAGCGCATAAACGTAAAAATTGCAGGACAATAAGAATAATTTTTTTCATGCCTTCTACGCTACGCCGTAGAATCACGCCGCTATTAACTGTTTTAGCAAGGAGGAGGGAACAACTTCGTAGTTACAGCGGCCAGAAATGCGCATTTCAGTGAAGTTAGATGCTATTCATTGCTTAGAGGTGCTGCGTCCTCGCTTTACTACCGAAGTATCCGGCTCACATTTCTGCCTAGCTAATCGTTTATAGACAAAAAAAAAAGCAGAAATGAAAATGTTTGTTTATGGTTCTTCTTTTTTAATTATGCCAACTCCTTGCTGCTCGGTGCATTTTTTTTTCACTGCTCCGATCTTGCAATATAGGCATCCGTAGACATTTCTTTCATTGTTCGAAACTGTCCCTCGGAATGGGCGCTGGTTCATTGAAATAAAGACAAACAGTCCCAAAACATAAAAGCTTGCTTGCAAATGCTTCGAAGCAGAAAGGACAATTGTCAAGGAAACATACAACGGGAGATGCATGCGTCAATCGTGGTAGCTTTTATTTGTACACAATAAATACACGAGTAGCGAGATGCTACAAGCGTGGACTTTTTCGTCGATTCCGCCACCGATGTGTTCGCACCTGAAACAACAAAAAGATACATTTTTGTTCCCCCCACACAATCTCACAGGTTCAATCCGAGTGTACGAACCAGGAAGTAAAATAGTTAACATGCAGATTCCACTCTTGTGCTCATGTTGGCACTGCTATGTAGGGAGTTTTTCGTTTTTTTCATGATTATACTTAATGCGTGTGCACCTCCTGCTGCAACAGATAGCTTAAATTATCTACTTTCAATATTATTAGTCCAGAGTTTTCTCCCAGAAATTTCATTTATCAAAGCGCCGTTGTCGTACGCTACGAAAGCATAAATTAGTCGCGAGAACTCGACAAAATACAGTTTTAAATCGAGCTGTCAAACTTCCCTGTCAACTGGCCTTTTAACAGCCTTCGGTTCTTTAGCCTGCTTTGTGAGTGTACGTGCATGTTTTCCCTTCTCTCTTTCTTATGTTTTCATATTCCTTCTCTCACTTTTACTGTTGGACGGCAAATTATATATTTTATTCTAGGCTGTCTCCAATCTTTTCCTTTATTACTCCATTCTCTCTCCACGCACAATTTTGTATTCTGAATTAGTAAATTTGTGACTCGGGGCTTTTTGGGGCTTGTGAACGATGAAATGAACTCTAGGGTGAAAAAAAGTACAAATGAGCCAAGAATCGACCGGCACTCACCTGAGGTACAACCAAGGTAGCTATCATAGTTTACGCCAAGATTTAGTGGTATCCGTAGCCTCCCTTGAGGAGAGCGCCGTGGCCGTAGCCGAGACCACCATATCCACCATGGCCGTAGCCGCCATAGCCAGCGACGGCAAGACCGCCGTAGCCAGCACCGTATCCTCCGTATCCTCCGTATCCGCCGGCGGAGACGATGGCGTGGCTGACAGACACGACGGGCTGGACGGTGTGGGAGACGGTGGCAACGGGCTGCTTGACGTAGGTCACGACGGGCTTGGTGACGTAGCCGACGCTAACGACGGGCTTCTTCACGTAGGAGACGGTCTTGACGGGAACGGCGACAGCGTGGTGGCCGTGGCCGTAGCCGTGGCCGTATCCGCCATAGCCGTATCCGGCAAAGCCAGCGCTGGCGGCGGCGATGAGGGCGGCGAAAACGATCTGTGCGCGGCAAAACGAAAGCCGTCGTGAGTGCATACCTAAATTCTGGGTGATTTCTGTTCAACACGAACGGAGAATTGTGCACATCACGTCTTTCTATTGGTACTAATCTCTAGGCATGCCTAATGGGGCTGCCACTGATGCTAGTTGACTTAGCATAAATCAATATGATAGAATTTGCGAGTCTATCACCAAAAACAAGAATCGCCATGTTTTATTATTACTTTATACTCGTGAGAAAACACACCTGTACCTGTCATACAAGTGTAGGGATCCTACTTGAACGCATGGTCTATTTACTTCAAAAATGGATAACATGACATTTGTATTGTGCGATCACGAGGTGTCACAAAGGGATGAAGTTCACGAAAGAAGCAACCCGTATTTATCTCCACCATGCGTCTTTCGCTACTGAACACAATCTGCGTGCTTCCATCAACGCGTCTTGCTGAGCAGATATCCTAAGAAGGTTCTACCGTACACTCAGCACACTTCTTTGGACGCAAGGCTCGATTCGCAGATTAAGATTCGCCACCGTTGAACAATGATTTACTTCGCACGCGGCTCCTCCATGTTTTTTCTCGTGGTTGTTCGCTCACTCTGGGTCCTGAGTGGCCGTCATAGTGTTAGAAAACTAGCATTTAAAAATGCGCATTTGTGTGTGTAATGGTGTCTCGCTAATGTTTCACACCGAGCCTCTTAAGGCTGTCCACTACACAGCGAATCGAAAAGTAAAAGCAACCGCGCACGCGACAGCCACGACAAGTCTGCCAACCCCCGCGCATTTTAGCTCTCCGGTCACGTCCCTTACGATGCAAATCTCGCATAGTGTGGACTTTTAAATGTAGGAAGCGGGGCTGTAAAGCGCCTACTCGCTTCAGATACGATCTGAGTCAACACCTATTTGGCTCCCTTCTCCTTTTCCGTTACACGAGTCGATGTGCGATCAATGAGTTACGATAAGAGTGGGCGATCGCGGTTCGTCGTCTCAGTACTGAGCACGCTTTACGTTCAGCGGCACCGCAAACATCAGCGCTCGCTTGTGTCTGCAAGAAAGGAGCTGCGATGTTTGTAGTGCTTGCTAAACTGGTAACGATTGTTTCTGGTTAGTGAATAACGCGGGCAAGGGAAGGATAGCTACAAAAGAGCTACAAGTTGTTTGTTGGATAGAAGCGCCCTGCTTAGTGATGACCATGTTTGCGGTGAAGATAGATAGGCAAGGTGTAAATCCGTTCGGAAGCAACGTGACGGAGCCACCAACTACTTATGCAATACTTAGTGACTCCACACACTGTCAACGACTTGTGAAGCTTAGAATGAACAAAGCGGTGGTAAACGTTACACAATAGCGATTTCCCAGGGAACCTCCCAATATGTAAACATACACGCCCCATGGTTATCACAGAATCACCAGTGGCCCACGCAGACATGAATGAGATGAGGGCAATGGTCAAAGAAGTGACCGTCGCGGTTTAAATATCACGTCTGAGGCCATTAGGAATCACGAGAAAAGCATGACAAAGTCCAGATGCCAGCCATCAAGGCAAGGGACCTGTTTAAGGGCAACGTCACGCTTGATTCCGCCTTGGTGACGGGCTCAGAGTGCGATGCGTGGATGCCGTTGGAGGAACGGTTAGAAACAAGGCAGATGCACTGCGCCGATGCCTCCGCCGACATCCCAGGAGAAACGAATGCAACTCACGAGGGTGTTCATGGTGCTGGTATTCCTCAGGAGGTTCTGGCGAAACTCTGATGGCTACCTTTGTGGCGGGGGCAACTTATATACCCAAGCGACACCAAGGGCAAAATTGTGCCGGCCAACAGAGCTCGCGGAAAGGGTTGAAAAAGTAAAGCAAGAAAACGTCCAGCCTGAGGAGAACGGGTGTCCACGCCTCTGCTCACACTCTCTTCATTTGCCCTCCGACGACAGGACCTCCCCCTCTCCCAACCCTTTCACCGGAAGTCAGATGTATGCAAGAGATAAGAAGCAGAAAATATTCCACAGCCTCACATTCCACACGGCGCGAAACCCCCGCTGTACACCGCGGGATTAAAGAAAAAAATACACAGAATGAGTGGCCGCCAAAATTCTCGCGCATGTGTGGCCGCAGTTTCTTTTTCGACGCGACCGCCTCCAGGTGCGGTCGCACCGGCGCTGATTTGAATGAATTAATTAATTCTGCGGTTTTACTTACCAAAGCCAGTATTTCATTATTACACGCGCCGTAGGGGAGGACTCCGGATTAATTTTGACCGCCAGGGTTGATTTAACGCGCCTTCAATGCACGGGACACGGGCGATTTTGCATTTCACCCCTATCGAAGTGCGGCCGACACGGTCGGGGTTCGATTCCGCGACCTCATGGTTAGCAGCGCAACACCATAGCCGCGAAGCCATCGCGGCGGGTCAGCGCTGAGTTAGATGTGCAGGACGGAACTTTAGAAAGAACTAGTTGCGCTCATTGACAGTATTCATCGTGTGGCCAGCAGAGATGTCAAGTACGAAAGCTGGTTTTCATTTTGGCAGCTACGCAATTCCGAAAGAATGCACCTTCACGGCAGCGCCGTTCCAAACCACTGGAATAGTCGCAGTCGAAGTACATGATTTAAAGCCCCAGCAGGTGGGGGAGGACTACTTTGTTGTATTTTCCAGCAATGACACCAAACTGCCTATGGTGCCATTAAGCTTGCTCTACCTGTCCACACGGAACAAATGACGTAAGGAAGGAAGGAAGAAGTGGAGAAGGAAGGCAGGGAGGTTAACCAGTTTAGCTTAACCGGTTTGCTACCCTACACATGGGAGCGGGATGGGGGGGATGAAAGACGGGGAGAAGAGATAGAGAGCACATAACACGGCACACACCTCGTTGGTTACAGTCTGTCACTCTTGCGCGGTACGTGACAGCACTGTCACAGCCGCTTGTCCAAGCCCGCCTCCTTCATAAACCGAAGTAGACCCTTCGTCGCCTTCACCTGCGATGTCTGCGTCGTCGGACCGTGAAAATGGTATGACCTCTTCCTGTGTGTCTTGAAGAGCTGTCCGAGCGGCTTTATCGGCGTATACTGCGGAATATTTAAATGGATGTGCCCTTGGGGTAGCAATTTTTTTCTGTGAAGTCTATAAAACGTCTATGGACAGCCTGTGCCTTACGGCCTTACGCTTTTTGTTTTAACTAATGCCTTTCTACTTTCCGCAGACCACTGTTAGGAAGTTTCTAGACAACGAAAGGTAAATAGAAGTATAATTGCCAATGATTTTTGTATATATTGTTACGTTTCGCCTACGACGCGCGGTTTAGCCGGCGCGGATGCAACGGACGCCGGGGCTTCGTTCAAAGCGGCAGACATTTTGGCCCGTTCGGCGCCGCCGCTACGCCTCCCCGCCAAGCGCGTCCAGGCATGTTCCGATGCCACGTGTCTTCATGTGCGTGTGTGAGTGTATGTGCATATTGGTGCCCACGCTTGTCGAAGCGCGGCAGCCGGGGAGAGGAGCTCCCAACAACTGTGAAGCGAGGGGGTCTCACAGGCGCCGACACGACGTGTGAGCCACCTTCTCCTCCCCATTGTGCCCGACAGGCGCCGACACGACGTGTGAGCCACCTTATCCCATTGTGCCCGAGCGGCACCGTCACGTGCTCGTCTATAGAGGGGTTCCTTCTTGCCCTCAACTGCGAGAGTATAAAAGCAGCTGCCCCCGGACGCCAAAAGAGGGCTCCGATTTCTTCTGTTGAGTAACGTGCACTCCCGTCTCTCTACTTCGGTCAACCTGACCGCCAACTCTTTGCGATGTTAGAATAAACAAGTTGTTTTGTTGTTACCAGTCGACTCATGCTTTGCCGGGACCTTCGGATGCTTCCAGTTGTACCCCAGGCCGCCAGGCCAACGCTACCCTTGGGGCTTGCGACCCAGGTGCAACAACGGGCGTCAGCGCCGAGTTCCCAACAACTCGCGCCAGCGGTGCGATTACAACAATATAGACAGTATATATGCCTTATACGACCAGCCGACACCTCTATGAAGCAAATCGGTATATAAGAAGTCTATGAAGAATGCACATACTGTTTGTTAGTATGTGATCATTTGCACCAAACAGATTACTTAACGGCCCAAATAGGTTACTGACTGATTTATTGACTGACTCATTCTCTAAGAGAGATGTGCTGCAGATTAATTTAGGTCACATGAACGTTTTCGCCTGTCGCTCATGTCGTAGTTCCGCAATATGAACAGAACACGGAGTCGCAAAATCTAACTTCATTTTAGGGTCACTGAAACTCGATCATCAAAATTAGCCTCCGCCGAACTCACCCGTAATCACTATTCGAAATCAGACTCGTGCTGGCTTATTCGAACTCAGATTCACCAGAAATCAGACCTAGCCAGGCTCACTTGGAACCATTTACGCACATCATACCTTGCAGAACCCTCTCGGACACGGCCTGACCAATATAAGACTCCGGCAGACTCACCAGGGCTCACGAATCACAGACTCACATATTAACTACTGTTGGGTTGACAAAGCGCCAACTAACGCAGTAGCATCTTTTAATGCGAAGTGTCCCTTACCTACCTCCCCGTATGTATGTATGTATGTATGTATGTATGTATGTATGTATGTATGTATGTATGTATGTATGTATGTATGTATGTATGTATGTATGTATGTATATATATATATATATATATATATATATATATATATATATATATATATATATATATATATTTGCACCGACATCGCAGTAGCCTCCGCGCCGCACCTACATCAGCACCGCAGCCGGGTGTATTGTAAGCAGGTGTTTCGCCGTGATGTCGTACGTTTTCTCCTCTCGTATGTACCGGATAACGCGTGGCCTGCACTAACTGAAGGTTTAATACGAAACATTCCTGCATCTTACTACACACTTCGGAGTCGGTAGGAACCTGTTCGCCTCACTTGGGGTTTTCCCTTTAAGGAAACATGCCAGAAGGGGGAAGGGGTTTTGAACCAGGGTCGCCCAGCGCAGCAGCCCAAATGCTCTACCCATTATGCTACAGACACGCTTGGCATGAGAGAAGAGCCTTACCACACACTTTGCAACGGGCAAGCTATCTCTGTTCGAGGCAATTGGCGCCTGCGCCGCCCCCTTTTCGAGGTCACATCAGATTCTCCCATCTTTCCCTCTTGAGAATTACTGCTTTTAGACGCGGTGAAATTGCACCGCCTTTTGGAACGCCCTATAGACTTGCGTTTTGTTGCCGTAGTACAATAAATGAATCGTCTTGCCATCGTCGTCATGGCGTCACCTTGTCGTTGTCACAGGCACACACTCAGTTCCTAGCTCCCCCCCCCCCCCCCCCTTGCGGTGGCATGTTGTGCCATCTGGCAACAATTTGTGAAGCCTTGAACGATCGTAGATAGTTTGTCCCTCTCCCATAGTGTATGGGATATGTATTAATCTTCTCAACCTATGAAAATGGGAGCGCGTACGTACATGTGCTCGAAAACGTTCCCGCAAGAAAACCTTGAGCTCGAGTAAATGCCAAGTTGTGTAGAACATGCGTATATTGTGCCTAGCAATTCAAATACGAGAATGGGACCGCCTGGAGGTCGGCGCTTTTTGCATTGCCGGTGTGTGCTTGGTCATCGATGGGGAGGGGGAGGGGGGGCAAATGCTATCACAATGCGTCACAAAGGGTCTCGTTTTCATCGTATACATCTACCGCCCAACGGGTAAAAAAAGAAACGCTGGCAGCCATTCACTCCAAGTATCGCGTTTGAATCGCTGAGCACTCTGCTGAAATCATCATGCCAGAAAAATAATCCAACATAGTTTACATACAACCTCATGCTTTTACAAATCAAATTTTACAGAATTGATTTATTCACATGCCCTCACTTAGGTTTAATAATTGCGAAGAAACCCGCTCGTCAATACAGTCAGATTCACTTGGGATCTGATGATGTGCATAGAGTCAAACTCTCTTATATGGTACAATCTCATGCATTCTAAAATAAACGAAACTACAGATGGCGGAGACTCACTTGTGTTCACTTAGACTAAACACAAGCTCCGTTTCACAGGGACTCACGGTGACTCAGACAAATGCACCTACTTCAGTTCACTTTGACTCGCTCGCTTCCACGACCACTCGGGCTCAGTTCGACTCATTCAGGCTCAGGCTCACGGATGGCGCTGATCGTAAGTGTGTCAACCCATGAGTAAGTTCGCCGACTATGGTCCGAATCTCTGAGCACAGGCACACTGGGCCTTGGTGCCTGGGAATCCTACCCAGCGACCTCGCGCTCACCACCAGAACGCCACAGCCAGTTTGTCACCGTGGACGATATGCACGTGTTTGTTCCAAAACATCGGCAATATAGGCGGAAAATTTGTCCTTTCTCTGTCTATCCAACCACGAAACCGTGATGTCTGTTTTAAGGCGAAGCTTCCTTTGCCTACTTTACCGGGATTTTCATTGCGGGCTGGCAAATGGGTGCTGTTTGGTCGGTCGCTATCTCGGCATATATATTTGTGAATATATATGCATATAGGTACAAAGATTAAACGTGCGCCGAATGAAAGCACCAGCGAACTGGCTCATATAACCATTGGACCAAGTATGCGCACCTTTGTTCTGCGCCACAAAAGATAACTTCCTACATAAAATCTGAACACGTATTGTGGGCTCACAGGCATCTCTAAAGAACAGCAACCTGTTATTGAATCAATGAAATATATTTCACAGATTCTTTCATTAGTTTCTATCCTTTGAGTTAGCCAGGCGGCATGTGCCACCGGGTATGTGCCCATTCTTGGACAATCCTCGAGGATGAGTGTGCACCGTAGTGACGCAAGAGGTACAGAATCCATGAATTATCATCATCATCAGCCTGGTTACGCCCACTGCCGGACAAAGGCCTCTCCCATATTTCTCGAACTACCCCGGTCATGTGCTATTTGTCGCCATGTTGTTCCTGCAAACTTTTTGATTCATCCGCCCACCTGACTTTCTGCCGCCCTCTGCTACGCTTCCATTTCATTGGACTCCAGTCCGTAAACCTTAATCACCATCGGTTATCTTCCATCGTCATTACATGTCCTGTCCATGCCCCCCCCCCCCCCCCCATTTTTTTTCTTGATTTCAACTAAGGTGTCATTAACTCGCGTTCGTTCCCTCACTCCCAATCTGCTCTTTTCTTATACCTTAACGTTACATCCATCATTCTTCTTTCCATAGCTCGTTGCGTCGTCCTCAATTGAAGTAGAACCCTTTTCGTAAGCCTCCAGGTTTCTGCCCCGTACGTGAGTACTCGTAAGACACAGCTGTTATACATTTTTCTCTTGAGGGATAATGGCAACTTACTGTTCATGATCTGAGAATGCCTGCCAATCCATAAGTATTGTTTGATTTATGTCGTATTTTTTTCTGTGCATACTCCTGTCATCACCATTCTTTCCTCAATAAGCATCATAGATCGCCTTCGTCATCAGGTGGTGCATCAGCCTGATTTGAGTTTGCATTTGGACATAGCTTCAGAGTGGGGTAGTGCATAAAATAAAGATTGCGTGATAATATAATGTTCTGACTTTGCATTCCTCGAGATTACACGCTGCATGAGATGGATGTATACAAAATTGTATGCATCTCAATTATTTCTATTCCAATGTGTGTGTTGTATATGCATGTTTTTTTTTCTTTCATTTTGTGGGACATCGTAGAGGCTCGCCGCCTTTAACTGTATCAGTAAGGGGGAGGGAACAACTTCAGCATTCTGTCGCGGACGTTGTCACAGTGGTCAGAAATGCGTACTCAGTGAACTTAAACGCTATTGATTACATAGAGCTACTGCGCCCTTGCTTTTCTTCCGATCTATCGAGCTCGTATTTCTGCTTATTCTAATAGCTTACGCATTAAAAAGAAAAAGAAAAGCTCTGTGTGCCAACTTTAAAAAGCTTTTGTGCCAACATCTTGCTGCTCGCTAGAACTTTTTTTTTTATTTTCACTGCTCTGGCTCCCTATAACGTGTTTTTATTCCAATCTCCTGACGTCAAATTTATGAAACCGCTGGCGCAAGCATCGGGCGGTGACCTGCAGCGTTGCCTGAACAGCCCTATCAAACGCTCTCCTCGTTTATAGGAGGTCAGTTTTGTTTGCTTTCAAAACGAATAACATTGCCTACATTGAACGGTTTTTCTTATCTAATTGGCTGACAAGAGGCGGGGAGCACGCTCAAGGGGAGAGGGTTTCGATGGGGCCGAGCCAGCACTCTGAAAATAGATAACCGGATGAAGAGGGAGGTGCCAGCGTTTACGGTTGGTCCGCTTTTCTTTACTTAGCTTGTGGTGGCTTGTCTAAAATCGCGGCGGCGTACAACGGACAGTTAAGAATGCCGCTAAAACGGATACTCAGCAAAGGAGAGTTGGCAGAAAAATGTCGTAGACGCACCGAAAGTGCTCAAAAACGTTACACGGCTACGCAAAAAGTTCTGTTGTACGCAAATAAATACATGCTCTTCTGCAGGTGCGAGTAGCCAGTGCCTGAGTGATCGGCGGCAGCCATCTTCTATTCCTTTCGCAACGGGGCAGTCTCTGGCTATTAAAAAAAAAGAAATGAAATCCAGTTTTGTTCGGCGTATTAGTGCGTCCTTAACGCGTACACGTCCCTTTGACGCAATGAGTGTTCGCGCTTTTGTGGCGTCGAGTGACAGGCAGGAGAAGTGCGTGAAGCCTGAAACCTTTTGACGAATAGCAGGCGTTTAATGGTGAAAAGGCGTCGAATCAGAAATAATTATTTTTCTTTTGTTCGGTCGAATCATACATAATCAGTGTGTACATGCCATGTCACATTGGGAGCTATCGCAGTTTTCTTGACGTCGCATGACAGACAGGCGAAGTGGGGGTGGCCCAATAAGCTTTTGACCAGTTGCGGGGGGATGATTGCAGAATTGGAATAGAAAAGTTTCGAACACCTTTGCGTTTAGCACCTGTGATCTTGCAATATAGGCAGGCATCCGTGAACATTTCTTTTATTTTTCGAAACTGTTTGGAATGGGGCGCTGGTTCACTGAAATAAAAACAAACCATCCCAAAACATAACAGCCCGCTTGCAAATGCTTAGGAGCGGAAAGTACAATTGTCAAGGAAACATACAAGGGAAGATGCATGCATCAATCATGGCAGCTTTTATTTGTACACAATAAATACACGAGTAGCGAGATGCTACAAGCGTGGGCTTTTTCGTCGATTCCGCCACCGATGTGTTCGCACCTGAAACAACAAAAAGATGCACTTTTGTTCAACCCACACAATCTCACAGGTTCAATCCGAGCGTATTGATCAGGAAGCAATATTGTTAAATCTGCGGCTTCCACTCTTGTGTTCATGCTTGTAAAGGTATGGGCAGACAGCTTTGCGGCATAGTAATTACATTAGAAGTGTGTGCGCTTGCTGCTGCAATAGAGAGCTTTAACTTTTTGCCCGCGTACGGTATTCAGTAGTAGTCCAGAATTTTCGCCCAGACATTACATTTACCAAAATGTCGTTCTCCTACGCTACGCAAGAATACAGTAGTCTCGAGTACTCAAGGAAGTACTTTCTTAAATTGAGCTAGTGCCAATCTACTGACTTCTTATTTGATGGGTATATTGCTTCACTCTGTTCTGGCTGTGTACTTCCCTGTCAACTGGCCTGTGGGACAACCTTCATTTCTCTAGCTTGCTTTGTGTGTGCGTGATTTATACTTCTCTTTTTCTTATCTTTCCATATTCCTTCTCTCTCTTTTACTGTAGGGCAGCAAATTGTATATTTTATTCTAGACCGTCTCCAATCTTTGCCTTTTTTACTCCATTCTCTCTCCATGCCTAATTTTCAATTCTCTATGCGTAACTTTGTGATTCAAGGCTTTTTGGAGCGTGTGAATGATGAAATGAACTCAACAATGCAAATGGTCCAAGAAACGGCACTCACCGGAGGTACAAGCAAGGTAGCTATCATAGTTTACGCCAGAATTTAGTGGTATCCGTATCCGTAACCTCCCTTGAGGACAGCTCCGTGACCGTAGCCGAGACCGCCATAGCCGCCAAGACCGTAGCCGCCATAGCCGGCGACGGCAAGACCGCCGTAGCCACCACCGTATCCGCCGTAGCCACCACCGTATCCGCCGGTGGAGACGAGGGCGTGGCTGACAGACACGACGGGCTGGACGGTGTGGGAGACGGTGGCAACGGGCTGCTTGACGTAGGTCACAACGGGCTTGGTGACGTAGCCGACGCTGACGACGGGCTTCTTCACGTAGGAAACGGTCTTGACGGGAACAGCGACAGCGTGGTGGCCGTGGCCGTGGCCGTAGCCGTAGCCGTGGCCGAGGCCATATCCGCCATAGCCGTAGCCGGCAAAGCCAGCGCTGGCGGCGGCGATGAGGGCGGCGAAGACGATCTGCGCGCGCCAAAGTGAAATCTGTCATGAGTGCATACCTAATTTCTAGGTGATCTGTGTTTCAAACGAATGGATGATTGTGCGCGACAAGTCTTTTATGAGCATCAATCTTTTGACATGCCTATTCTTCCCATTGATGCTAATTGGGGTAGTGTAAATCAATAGGAAGAAATCTGCGAGTTTATATACTAAACGCAAAACGCCATATTTTATTACCACTTTATATTCGTAAGAAGGCGCACCTGTACCTCACTTTTAGCCATCGGGATCCAGCTTAAACGCAAGGCCTATTTATTCCTAGAACGGACTTCATGACATCGGTTTCATACGATCACGAGATATCTCGAGTCGACGAACGTCACTAAAGAAGAGGCCCGTATTTATACGAACGATGTGCCTTTGGCTGTTGACCATAATCTGTGCTTTTCTATCAAATCGCCTTGTTGAGTAGATATCCTACCAAAGTTGACCCTCAGCACGCGTCTTCGGACACGGAATCGATTCGCAGAGTCAGGCTGTCGCTCTTGAACAGTGATTCACTTCGTGCACGGCTCCTCCATTCCTATTCTCGTAGTTATTTGCTTACTTTGTCCTAAGTGGCTGTTTTAATGTTAAAACCTTATCATTAAGAAATGTCGAATCTTGAGTGTGACAGTGCATTGCGAATATTTCACATCCAGCCTATTAAAGGTGCACAGTAGACAGCGTAATCAAAAGGTAAAGCTACCGCGTTCGCGACAGCCACGAGAAGTCTGCTAGCCTCCACGCTTTTTCTCCGGTCACATTCCTCTCGATGCAAATGTCGCATGTGTGGACGCTTAAACACAGGAGGCGGGGCTTTCAAGCGCTTACTCTCTTCAGATATGATTGGAGTCAAGAAGCTTTTGACTGTCTTATTCTTTTTGATTATGAGGGTCAATGTGCGATCACTTGGTTACAAGATGAATGGTTCGTCTTTTGAATCGCGGCTCTTCTGAATGCCGTGCACGCGTTTTGTTGAGCGGCACCGCGAACATTAGCGATCGCTTGTGTCAGCAAGAAAAAAACGCCGGTTTTGTAGTGCTTGCTGAGCTGGTAATGATGCTTTCTGTTTTGTTCATGCAGCATATACAAGAGAAGGAAAGATGCAAGAAGAGCTGTACCCTCCGTCGTTGCTGAGTGGCTATGGTGTTGGGCTGCTAAGCACGAGGTCGCGGGATGGAATTCCGGCCACGGCGGCCGCATTTCCATTGGGGCGAAATGCGAGAACACCCGTGTACTTAGCTTTAGGTGCAAGTTAAAGAACCCTAGGTGACCGAAATTTCCGGAGCCCCCCACTGCGGCACGCCTCATAATCAGAAAGTGGTTTTGGCATGTAAAACCCCATAATTAATTTTAATTAATTAACAAGAGCTGCATGTTTCTTGTTAGGGCCTAGTTGTTCAACCCTTTCTGTGTTTGCGGTGAGGATAGTCGGCCGAGGCATAATTGCTTTCGTTAACCACATGGCAGAGCCACCAACTACTGAGGCAATATTTGGTGACTCCGCACACGGCCAGCAACTTGTGAAGCTCAGAACAAGCAGTTGGTATCTGTTATAGAACAGGAAATTCACAAGGAACGTCCGAGTAGGTAAAAATACACGCTGCATGGTAAGCACAGAAGCACCGGTGGCACATGCAGAAGTGAATACAATGAGCGTAACTGTCAAAGAAGTGAGCATCACGGTTTAAATGCCATATGTGATTAGAAGTAACGAGAGAAGCGTGGCAAAGTCCAGATGCCAGCCATCAAAGCAAGGGAGCTGCTTAAGAGCAGCGCCGCGCCTGTGTCCGCCTTGATGACCGGCTCATGGTCCGATGCGAGCACGCCGTTGGAGGAAAGGTTTGAAACGCAGCAGATGCACTGCGGTGCTGCCTCCACCAACACCTCAGGAGAAACGAATGCAACTCACGAGGGTGTTCATGGTGCTGGTATTCCTCAGGAGGTTCTGGCGAAACTCTGATGCTTGCCGTCTTGGTGGGCTCAACTTATATACCCCTGTGACACCGAGGGCGAAGTCGTGCGGCCTGACCCAGCGCGAACAAAGTGTTGAAAAAAAGCAAGAAAAGGTCCAGCCTCCTGAGGAGAAGGGGTGTCCACGCCTTTGCTCCCTCTCTTTTCATTTACCCTCCGACGACTGAACACCCCGCCACCGGAAGTCAGATCTAAGCGATAAGAAGCAGCAAATATTCCACAGTCTTACGTTCCACCGCGGGTGCAGCCCACGCTGTCCACTGCGAGTGTAAAGGCAAAAAAGAAAAAAAGAAAACAAAAGCACACACAGAATAAATGGCCGCCAACATTCTCGCGCATATTTGGCCGGTGTTTGTCTCGAGGCACCTGTAGGAGAGTGGCTCGATTATGTACCTTTCTAGGTTTTTCGATATGGACTCGCGCACAAGGTTACATCGTATTTTTTTCCTTTTCTCCCCCTTCCCCCGTCTCTTTCTTTTTCCCTACCCGTTTTCTCCATGCGCACAGTGGGGGTGCCGTATTCTATGCCGTGTGTTTCTAGGCTCATTTTCTGGTTGCTCATTTGTTTTTAATTTGCTGTCCCTTCGGCGATTCAGCTGCGCCTCTCTCTTTTTCTTGCTCGCCCCCTGTGCGACCGCGTCAGCCAACGCTCACCCCGTTAGCGTAAATGTGCGCCGTTGGCCTGCATCTTGTCATGAATCGCGTTTCACTTCGAGACCCCCCCCCCCTCCAAAGTGACATGTTTCGCGTTCCTTTCTTTACGTATTATTTTAATGTCCGCCTTGTTTCTTCACCTGTCCATAGACCGGAGATCGTAAAAGTGGAAGGGGGTCACAATTAGGCGGCCCCGGTCTTTCACAACGCAACCTCGCCGTGGCAACGTTCTCGCACGCCGACGGCCACTCGTTGTTTCCTGGCACCTTTTCTTTTTTCCTTCCCCCCCTGTTTTCGTGTGTTCGGTTAATCGTGTGAAATTGCCGCTCGCCAGTATATTACAATGCGTGGCTTTTCGACGGGCCCTCCTTCTCGCGAGATCCGAATGCGAGGCCCGCCGGGAAAGCGCTGCTGCCGGGCGCGTGCGTGCGCGTATGCAGGCACGCGGTGTAATTGCGCTCGACAGCGAAGCGGGCACAAGAAAACGAAGCCAAGCTGGACGACCGCGTCCGCAGTGTGATTGGATTTGTGTTTCCTTCCTGCGGCTCATTACGTTATGATGTGTACTTTCTTTTTTACTCGCTCGCTTTGCGACACTTGCGGGCTGCAGAGACTGCGGGCCGCTGTCATCGTGTGCCGGCGCGAAGCGAATATCGCCGCCTAAAGGACAGGCCAGTGTAATTTATTCAAGGCCAGCGCGAACAGTAAGCGACGCGACGCCTTTTCTTGTTGCTGTCTTTGTCGTTTCTTTGAGATTGAAAGCGTGAGCGGCCAATGAAGGGTGGGTAGAAAAAATTGGGCCCGCACTTTGGAACGCGCGCCTTGCCGCACGGGCCATTGGCTTCCAATGTTTGTCAATGAGCGGCAGTGTGTGCGGCGAGCCGGTCGCGGCGAAGTACGACCAACGCCCAGGCTGGCGTCGCGCCGGCTGGCCTCGTCGCTGCGGCTCGCCGATTATAAACGCCACACACGCGAAGTTCGCATACAGTTTCTGAGCTCCGGTCGCCAGCCTCCGGCGTCCTTACATTCTAGGAAACTCGCAGATTGGCCCGATGTCGGTCGACAAGTAATCGGATAGTGCACGTCGTTTCACATTTCGATGGGGGCGAAATGCAAAAACACCCGTTACCCGTGCACTGGGGGCACGTTAAAGATCCGCAAGTTGTCAAAATTAATCCGGAGTCCCCCGCTACGGCGTCGTTCATGGTTTTGGCACGTAAAACCCCAGAGAACAGAGCACGTTGCTTCTAAATGGGAATGGGTGCCAAAAACATGCCGACGAGGATAGGACAGATCGTATGTTCTTCAATGATAGTTATTATAATAGGCCACATGCATGCTTTACAAATGACTCTTTCGGTATATCTGTTGTTACCGAAAGTAAACTATAAAGCAACGAACGTACGGCCTGCGTCACGCGTTCCAGTTCGGCTTACCAAAAAAGCAAAAGTGTGTTCTTATTACAACCAGTTTGGAATACTTTTGTTCACGACTGCTTTTCACTTATCGTAGAAGCCTTTCTTTCGTTTATATCAAATCTCTGCCACTGTGGCCGCATTTCGATTGGGGCGAAATGCAAAAAAAGAAGAAAGAAAAAAAAAAAAGAAAACGCCCCTCTACATAGATTTACGTTAAGAACTTCAGGTAGTCGAAAGTCCCCCTCTACGGCGTGTCTCATAATCAGATTGTGGTTTTGGCACGTGAAACCCCATAATTTAATTTTTGTTTCGTTTTTCTTAATCGCGCATGCAATTAGGTGAAGGTTAGAAAACAGAAGTCACGGACCAAAGCGCTTTCATTTTTCCTAGCTGCTGCTCGGAAAGAAATCCTGCGACCGCCGAGCGCTTACGTTCACATGCTCGTGCGAGTTACATTTTCCTAGTTCCTTTGCTTTAGTTGCTTATCTTTCGCTTTAACTTAGCGCACCTTTTCCGCTTCCGGGCGTGCGTACCAAGGCTTATCGTGCGTAATGGCTGCGGTTTAATTACCGGCTACGCTCCTTGAGTCCGGCTTGCATTGTTCATTCATTTTACTGTGTTTATTTTTCCACTTTCTTATGTTTTCAGGCTTGTCGCTTATACGTGTCACCTTGAAGTGCACGGGTTTGAGCTAGAAAGCAATCTGGTTTCCCTGCGGCTGGCGTTTCTGCTTAATAAAGAAAACGAAACCTTACTGTTCACTGTAGCAATGTTTATTTCCTGCTCTTATGTTACTAAATGACCTTGACATTTGAATACGTTGGCTTGCATGCGTGCTGGAATTGCAGCTGCGCCGTTGGAGTAACGACGTAAGAGCAACAGCTTACGTGCAAGTGTTTCTCCGAGTAGCAGTCCGGTTGCGTGAGAGCATACGTATAGTGGAGTTAGTCGTCTGAGATTATATTACCGCATTTAATTTTCTGGTAGCTTTAATTATTGATTGCGGCTCTTCGCAAATTATCCTTTCGCGAGGCTTTTCCGGTGCACCATAAATGTTTCAGATAGCAAGTACAGTCACGTGCAATGTGACCTGCAACACCGGTGTCCGTTGTCGAAGGGGCTCCAAGACTATACGGCCGCGCACACACAGGGTAAGTTCCAGACCTAAACACAGCTTCAATTAGCGGCATTTACTAAAGCGTGATTTCGCATTTCAGAGCCGCCGCGCAGCCCTGGAGCCCCTTCGACCACGAAGAAGGCTGTTGCAAGACATATTGCACGCGGCTGTACGTGTGTCTGTGCTGGATTTGCCGATGTCGAAGCGGTTTGTGTGTTTCGCTGTCGTTTAGCTTCGTTTCTTTCAAAGTGAAGCTTTCTTTGCGAACACTCCTGACCGTAGCTATACTGCTCTCTTGCTGAAGAGCTCACACTTAAAGAGAAACATTGAATTACGTGGCGGACGGTGGGATGAAATTAAGCTATCTTGTCCCCCAGCACTGCAGCCCGATGCTAAGGGCTCTGCGCATGTTCTTTGGAGTTCGTGAAATGTGCGACCGCCTTTTAATGTTGTGGCGCGTAGCATCGCTTTACTGCGTGAATTTTTCTCACTTTATTTTTTCTTGTTCCTCCTCTCACCTTTTATTCCCTTTAACCCTTTCCGCAGTACAGGGTCGGCAGCCGATACTTGCACTGGCTAACCTCGCTGCCTTTCCTTCCCTTTTCTCTCTCCCTCTCTCTCCAACCACGAAGCCACGATCGCACGTATACTTCTCGTACCAACGCGAACTAGCTCTTCGAGATGATCGCCGCGCGCGTCACATTGCGCAGCGCCGCTATGCGAGCGTGCATACGCGCGCGTGCCTGCATTGTTTTACGCCAACGACGCAGGAATGAAAGGGGCGGGTTTATAGCATTTCATTAGTCGCTTCTCATCACAAAGTTTCGAAGATCCCAGTTGGATCTGCATAGTGTTTGTAGGTGGAAGATTTTATTTCTTCTTCTTTTTTTTTTTTTTGTTCGAAGCAGTTGCCGGCTTGTTGGGTTCAGCGATGCCAGACACTTGTACTAAATGGATGTGTGATCGCTGCTTGGTGTAGGAGGACTTACGCATTTACTTTTAAGGTAGAACTGACAGAATTTTTGACTGACACTTTTTTCTCTTAGCCCGCGGCTCCCGAATCATTGTATGACGCCTCAATTCCTCGAACATACAACTCATGAACCATAACAAACTTTAATGTGACGAATTCAAGCAGTGTGAGCCAAATTTCTTGGCGCAGGGTTTGTTTACAAGGCATCTCTGCACGTCACGAAAAGGAAGGAGAAGGGGGGGGGAGGAGGAGCACGTGGTCTCACTGATGCGTGGGTCGATGCAGCAGTCGAAGCTGCATTGTGACAGACTTGCCTAATGTTTTAGACAACGGGATATTAGGGAAGGGAAGGACGACAGGTGGTGTGCGTTCCGACAGAAGCGACATCAGGGGACCAGGCTCAATTTCTCTTGTGGAATGCGGAGAAACGCCGAATGAAAGAGCAAATACTCGTTTATAAGGCGTGCGTCAACCTTTCGGCGAGACACGGTCAGTGTGCGGCTTGTGAACACTTCTCCAGGCTGACCGGGACTGGCCTGAGTGGTTTGGGACCAGCACTTCCGATTGTCGTGTCGAACACAGATGTTTTATAAACAAACCCTACGCGAAGGTGCCTCGCTCAATTGGCGCGCTTTTAATTACGGTCACCTCAAAATAGGGTATAATTGGCGATTTCTTGCGTGGTCGTGAAAGCGGAGGAGCGCGGGGGATAGACAAAATTGGAATACACTTTTTTCGTTAGTACTGCTCTAGGCAATAACAAACATTCTGTTTTATTAACATCTATAATTGTTGTGAAGAGATTCTCTAGATGATCACAACAATAAAGGATATTGTCTCAACTTTTAGTGATCCAATCCTTCGCGTCATTCACCGCAAATATTTTCAGCGCCCTCAGTGACCGTGGTTTATACTGATCAAAGCACACCCCCACGTCTAAATGGACACTAAAAGGAAACACAAAAGCAAGCAAATTTTGGGGTTTTACGTGCCAAAACTACAATCTGATTATGAGTCGCGGCGTAGTGGAGGTCTCCAGAGTTATTTTGGCCACCTGGGGTTCCAAAACGTGCAGTTAAATCAAGTATAGGCGAGCTTTCTTTTTTTTGTATTTTTTTTTTGCATTTCACCCCCATCGAAATGTCGTAATGCGGCCGCCACGGCCAGGATCGAACCTGCGATCCAACTATGCCAGAACCCACGACCTTGAGCTCGGCATCGCAACACGTTCCCACGTCATGGCTTGCGGGACGTTAACACTAAATAATTTCAGGCTGAAAAACTAATATTTCGAAACATTATTTCCTCTGGTCTCGCAGTGAGAGGTTAATTACTAAGAGAGAAAAATGAAGACCAAAGTACCATTAATTGTTTTGAATTTCGGCCCGACAATCTTGTACGTCAGTGTGACGTCACGAATTTCGAAGCACCCCATATATGAGCCCTTGTAGGGCCGTAAATGGTCTCGAAACTATCTAAGCTTTTGCCCTGGGTACAATGTAGAGCACAATGTAGTTCATCTTTACCGATAAAAAGATAACTAGGCCCCAGCAGACGACATCAAAATCTAGGACGTCATAGAGAGCCTGTGCGCGGCAGCTTGAAGGCGGCGGCGCCGCTCGCCCTTCGTTTCAGCATCTTTTCTGGCCAATCAAGCCTCCTCTCTCGATAAGAGTATCTTTTCTTTGTATGTGTTGTAGAAGCGTAATTTAGTAATGCAACTAAATTTATTCCGTGTTTTTGATGACACTTTCAGACACTTACCTTGCGAAATTATTTTATCCGTGAAAAACATGTTCTGCAGATACAGCATTCCGTACCACTAGCTAGATACCAGGTCCTTTCTGTTGATTACGTTGTATCTCGCCTGCTAGTGCTATCGACCTTGAAAACCAGTACTGATTGCTTCAGTTGAAAGTAGTTAGAATATCCTTGGACTGTTGACTTGACATCTATGCCATTCCCTGTTGTTGATGAATGTACTATCTGCAGTCATTCAAATATCTTCAACAGCCGAACTCTATCGAGTAAGGCTTGCTTAGCAGGACTCTTTCAGGAACTATCAGACCTTGTTTGGCATATCATCGGCCTTAGTGAGATTAGAAGACCTGGCGAGGCTTATACATTGCTAAATAACGGCCATGTCCTTTGCTATAGGGGTCTCCAAGGTAAGAAGCAATACGGGGTGGGATTCCTAATCCATAAGGACATACCGGGCAACCTTGACAAATTCTACAGCATTAATGAAAGGGTAGCAGTAGTCGTAATCAAACTTAACAAGAGGTGTAGATTAAAGTTAGTATACAAGCTTACACTCCTACAGCCAGTCACGATGATGAGGAAGGAGATCAGTTTGACGAAGATCTTGAATTAGCGATGAGAAAAGTGCAAACTCAGTATACTGTAGTAATAGGCGACTTCAGTGCAAAAGTGGGGAAAAAGCAGGCTGGTGAACAAGCAATTGGCAACTACGGCGTCCATTCTAGGAACGCTAGAGGAGAGATGCCGGTAGAATTCGAAGAAAGGAATAAGCTAAGAATAATGAACACCCTTTTCAAGAAGCGTAGCAACAGAAAGTGGACCTGGAAAAGCCCTAATGGTGAAACAAGGAATAAAGTAAATTTCATACTTTCTGCCGATGCCAGCATAGTGCAGGATGTGAAAGTGTTAGGTAGGGTAAAGTGCAGTGATCATAGGTTAGTGAGGTCTAGGATTCACCTCAATATCAAGAGAGGAAGAGTAAAATTGGTCAAGAAGAAACAGGCCAACCTGGACGCTGTAAGGGTAAAAGCAGACCATTTCAGGCTGGTGCTTTCAAACAAATCTGCAGCTTTCTAACAGAGAGATGATGTTGACATAGAGGTAATGAATGAAACTGTAACTAGGCTGGCTTCAGAGGCAGCAATTGAAGGGGGAGTCAAGGCACCAAGGCAATCAGTAGGCAAGCTCTCCCAAGTAACAAAGGACCTAATAAAGAAACGACAAAGAATGAAAGTGTCCAACTCAAGAGATAAGATAGAATTCGCGGAGCTGTCAAAACTTATCAACAACGCGAAAATAAGTTATATTCGAAATTATAGTGTGAGAAAGACTGAAGAAGCCGTAAGGAATGGACGCTGCCTGAAATCAATGAGAAGGAAGCTTGGCATAGGACAAACCATGATGTATGCACTGAAAGATAAGCAGGTTAATATCATCAGCAATCTCGAAGGTATAGCAAAAGCAGCGGAAGAGTTCTATACTTACCTGTACAGTACCCAGAGGACTCAGGATAACTCCGTTCGAAACAGTAATGAACAGGATACAGAAACACCTCCTATAACTAGCGATGAGGTCAGAAGGGCCTTGCAAGACATGAAACGAGGAAGAGCGGTAGGAAAAGATGGAACAACAGTCGATTTAATCAAAGATGGAGGAGACATAATGCTTAGAAAACTGTCGACTCGCTATACGAAGTGTCTATCGATTGCAAGGGTCCCAGAAAACTGAGAGAACGCAGAAATTATACTAATCCACAAAAAGGGAGACGTTTAAGAATTGAAAAATTATAGGCCCATCAGCTTACTCCCTCTATTATATAAAATATTCACAAAGATAATCTCCAATAGAATAAGGGCAACACTGGACTTTAGTCAGCCAAGGGAACAGGCAGGTTTCAGGAAGGGATGCTCTACAATGGATCACATCCATGCCATCAATCAGGTAATCGAGAAATCCGAAGAGTACAATCAGCCTCTATACATGGCTTTCATAGATTACAAAAAGGCTTTTGATTCAATAGAGATACCAGCAGTCATAGAGGCATTACGTAATCAAGGAGTTCAGACCGCTTACGTAAATATCCTGGAAAATATCTACAGAGATTCCACAGCCACCTTAATTCTACCCAAGAAAAGTAGGAAGATACCTATAAAGAAAGGGTTCAGACAAGGAGACACAATCTCTCCTATGGTATTCACTGCGTGCTTGGAAGAAATATTCAAGCTGTTAAACTGGGAAGGCTTAAGAGTAAGGATCGACGGCGAATACCTTAGCAACCTTCGGTTTGCCTATAACATTGTTCTATTCAGCAACACTGCAGACGAGTTACAACAAATGATTGGGGACCTTAACAAAGAGAGTGTAAGAGCGGGGTTGAAGATTAATAGGCAGAAGACAAATATAATGATTAATAACCGGACAAAGGAACAAGAGTTCAGGATCGCAAGTCAGCCTCTAGAGTCTGTAAATGAATACGTTTACCTAGATCAATTAATCACAGGGAACCCTGATAATGATAAGGAAATTCACAGGAGAATAAAAATGGGTTGTGTCGCATACGCCAGACATTTTCAGCTCCTGACTGGAAGCTTACCATAATCATTGAAAAAAAGGTGTATAATGAGCGCATCTTACCGGTGCTGCAATATGGGGCAGAGACTTGGAGATTGACAAAGAAGCTGGAGAACAAGTTAAGGACCGCACAATGAGCGATGAAACGAAGAATGCTAGGCATAACCTTGAGAGACAGAAAGAGAGCGGTTTGGATCAGACAGCAAACGGGTATAGCCGATATTCTAACTGAGATTAAGGGAAAAAAATGGCACTGGGCAGGTCATGTAATGCGCAGGTTAGATAACAGTTGGACCACTAGAGCTACAAAATGGGTGCCAAGAGAAGGGAAGCGCATTTGAGGAAGGCAGAAGACAAGGTGGTGCGATGAAATTAGGAAATTCGCGCGTGCTAGTTGGAATCGGTTGGCGCATGACCGGAGTAATTGGAGATCGCAGGGAGAGGCCTTCGTCCTGCAGTGGACATAAAATATGATGATGATGATGATGCTTGACGACGACGACGACGACGACGACGACGACGATGATGATGATGATGATGATGATGATGATGATGATGATGATGATGATGATGGAGCGTGTGGTTTTTTGTACAGCCCAGCTAAAATCAAAGGCCATGGAGAGGATCGATCAACGGTCATATACCAGAAGCGGAGCCTGTGACACTTCATAGTTACTGACACCTATGCATAAAGACATCTCACAAGCATCGTCTTCAGCAGGAGTTAAACGCTGTTATAGACTACGTAAAAAAGTGAGGCATGCTGATTTCTCACGCCAAGTCAGTGGTTCTGCCGCTCACAAGAAAGAAAGTGAAGAACTTAAATCCTTTCGAAGATGACCAGAGGGAGGCATTGAAGTCGCACGCAAGCATCGTTTCCTTGGTTTGACTGTAGACTGCCAGCTTAGATGCACCCAACACGCACCAAACCAACGCAACCATAAATGTTCTTCGCCGCATTGTGGGTGCGAAGTTGGATGGAATGTTTTCGTTACCACCCCACGATCACTGCGCCCTCACTAGTTCTTCGCAACATATCTCAGATTTCTCTTCACTGAGTTTAACTTCTAAAAGCACGCAGTCTGCACATGTGGGAATTGCAAAGCAAAATCAAGTTCACTGACAGTCGTGGAGACATGAGAACCCCCCCCCCCCCTCACTTTTGTGTGATGCAGAACGTGAAGACGTGTCATCAGCTTTTTCGACTAATGACCCAGCTCTCTTCACAGCGACTCGTTCCCGTAATGAGAGTCGTCCTAGAACACAGTTACAAGCTGTGTCCCAACAGTACACTTCCTAGGTCGACTTTCAACAGCTTCCTAAGTCGACTTTCTGACATCTGGATTGGAACTATGCTTCCTGGCTTCTGGAACTGCCGACAACTGAAACACCAATAGATGGCCTTCGCAGTAAAAATGACGTACGAGCTGTTGCAATGATGTATTTGGCTTCACGTCATCTGTTCGAAAGATATGAAGACTTCATTTATGTGTAAACTGCTGGCTATGGCGATACCACGGAAAGTTCAACATCAGTATTTGTGATTCCATAGTTACGCAAAGAATATGCGTGTCGGTTGGGGCATCCTTCGTCTTCAAAGTAATCAAACCTTGTATCAAAGCTTAAACCAAAGCTTGTAATCAGAGCTGTCGCAGACGCAGAAGAAAATTGATCATCATCAGTGATTCTATGGCGGCTTTTACGTGCATTGAAATACCATTGAAATACCATTTGAGTATGAAAGTAGGAAATTACGTACGATACTTCTTTTTATGAGTTTTGAGTGTGCAGAACTGTACCTCAAGGGCGGCTTATTAGCTCTGGGCTCATATACCCAACACACGTATTCAGCTTTGAAATGCAAACGCAAGTCTAAAAACCTGATATTGCCCTGCGCAGGAAATTCAGCGGTGAACGTAAGTGGCCTATAATACTCATTGAATGAGGCAAGAATACTGTCAACAGCAGGGTTTGAACAGTCAAAACATCTAAGTCATGTGCTCACTTGCTGGATGAAGTGCCTTAGTAAGCAGGTGGCTCGTCTGGAAGTAGCGAACTATCCGAGACATATCATTATCTCGGTTGCTGAAGGCCTGCATCGTCGAAGGAATGCTAACTTCACGCATGAGCGATGAGCAGAGTGCGGACAACGAAAGAGAGAGGAAAGAAGAAAGGGACAAACGAAAGGTGGCTGTAATTCCCTACTTTCATAAGGTTTCCCTCAACCTAAAGAAGGTTGGGCAACGTTCTGGTGTAAACGTTGTTTTTACAGCACCTAACAAACTCTTGAGGTTGAGTGTGTTGAGCTGTCCCATGAGGAAACGAAAGCTTGGTTGCGCTACCGCGCACAAAGATCCTTTTGTTACATGCACTCGCAACGTGGTGTATAAGATTCCACTTTCGTGTGGGAAGTACTACGTGGGCCAGACGGGCAGATGTTTAAACGTGCGTCTGGCGGAGCATAGTAACAAAGTGGAGAGCATCGCAATAGATGGGCATCTGGCTGCCCATTGTAGAAAATGTGACGCGAAAGCACCATACTTCCCTCTCTTAAAACAAACTGTTGTTGTCTATTGCCACAGGAATAAGATTACGAGGGAAATTGTCAAAGCAGCTGAGATAGCCAGAGCAGGTGACGATTGCGTTAGCACGCCGTCTATTCTTTTATCAAAGAAAGAGCTTGAATTTTTGGGCATAGTAGTCACATGACTGCTTTTCCTCCTTCCCTTCGGAGAGAGAGAGAGAGAAGGGAAGAACGAAAGTCAAGGAGGTTAACCAGACTGAGTCCAGTTTGCTGCCCTACACGTGGGGAGGGGAATGGAGAGTGAAAGAGAGAGAGAGAGAAAACTTAGGTGTAGGATGTCTATAGTCAGGCACTCAAGTCTGTTGCCTTCAGGTAGTGAAATAGCGCTCGAACTGCTTCTGGCATCCATCATCCAGTCATCCAGTGTGTCTGTTGCAGTGGCGTCCCAGTGAGTATATATATGCTCACCAGCTGCAATAAATCAATTGTTGAAAGTTAGCGCTCGTCCCGTGTTCCTGCTTGTCGCTGTGTCATTCTTGCGCTATGTATCCCAGTTTGTATGTTATATATGCAATTGACCCCCATCTTGAGAACCCTCAGCTTCCAAGACTCATCAACACCCTCAGCCTCGGAACTGCTTATAGAAAGCACTTTTTATTTCGAACTAAGCTTGTGTCCTCTCCAACATGTTCACGCGGCCACGACAAAGAGGGCGTATACCAGCTCGACTCTCCCAGACACATTACACATAGACAGTGGCTCGAACGAGAACTCCGTTTACTTCATTCACATTGAAACTTTTCACTGGCCAAAGTGTAAGGTCCATGGCCATCAAAACTACCGCTTTGCAAAGCGATGAAAGCACTTCAACGCTTCTTTTGTGACGAATGTGGACTCCACCATATCGTAGGTAATTGTGTCTCATGCGTGTATCTGAAACTTGTGTACCCCAGACTTTCGCGGACTTTGTTTCAAAGAAAACCTTTCCAAGGAGACTTTCGCTGAGTGTCATTACATGTTCTGTTTTATTGAAGCATTGCCTGAAGAAAGAATCTGGCTTACTTATATGTTTTATTCTATGTTATTAACAAAGTGAAAAGAGTAGCCCAACAAACAGCGACAACAACTTATCTGTTTATTTGTATTTCAATTAAAAAGAAAAGCTTGCAGTTCCGCCCGGAAGGCGAAGCATCGAATGCCATAGGAAATTAGTGGACAGCTATGCAAAGGAAGGATGGCAGTTTTATCCGCCGTATAAATTTGTAAACATAAGCATATTAACTAAATTAACAAGCATGATGTCACGCGCACACAAGCAAGCATGAACACATCTTACTCGATGACCGGGGAAGCTCGCTGTCGAAACGCTGGAGTGAGGAAGCGCGGCAGCAGCAGCGAGTAAATAGACCTTCGTGCTGCGTCTCGCATCAACGTAAACTTAGCCGCGGAAACAGCGCGCAACGGACTCTGCCCCGTGGCAAATGGCTTTCAAGATACGGCGGCGCGCGCCCGCTTGGGGCGCCTGAAGTAGAACGCGCTCCCCACCCCCTTCCCTACTCTACCCCCGGAGCCTTGCGCGCGACGGAAGACGGCGCGCTTCCTCCCCGCCCTTGAGCGCGCGAGATTGAGCCGCGATCGCCGGCTCACCTCGCGCGCTTTCACTGTTACATGCAGCATACGGCGCGCGGCGACGATTTTATCGCCTTTGCACTTCATGCGAAACTTAAGGGCGACGGTGACGCCGACCGCAGGAGTGTGCCGGGAGTGTTCATATAATTGCTATCGCAATAAAAAAAAAAACGCTTCGAACCCGAACAAACAGTGCCACAGACTTGAGCGAACGCAGTACTGGGAATTATGAAGTATTTTTAATAAATGTGGCAAATTTAATCTCCACTTTTAAAATAAAGTTGCAGTCAACTTTGAAAGAGTTTTGTTTAGTTGGTCATTCCGCGTGTTCTGGCGTACAGTGGTGGCAATGTATCTGAAATTCTACAAGTGGTTGCGTTGGATCGTGTGACTGCGGAAACAATATTAAGTGGTGTTTGGGTCCGACTGCTGGTACGATCTGTTGGGAACTCGGCGCTGACGCCCGTGGTTGTACCTGGGTCGCAAGCCCCAAGGGTAGCGTTGGCCTGGCGGCCTGGGGTACAACTGGAAGCATCCGAAGGTCCCGGCAAAGCATGAGTCGACTGGTAACAACGAAACAACTTGTTTATTTTAACATCGCAAAGAGTTGGCGGTCAGGTTGACCGAAGTAGAGAGACGGGAGAGCACTTCACTCAACAGAAGAAATCGGAGCCCTCCTTTTGGCGTCCGGGGGCAGCTGTTTTTATACTCTCGCAGTTGAGGGCAAGAAGGAACCCCTCAAAAGACGAGCACGTGAATGTACAATGGGCTAATGGTGACGCACACTGTCGTAGCGATGCCGTAGCACCATGTCGAGCACGATCTCGTAGCACCCTGTCGTGGCGCTGCCGGTCGGACACAATGACTGTAATGAGAGGATGGTCCCTGCTTTGGCATCGCCTGTTTCGGGCATAATGACTGGAACGAGATCCCTGCTTTGGCATCGCCTGTTTCGGGCCCAATGACTGGAATGAGATCCCTGCTTTGGCATCGCCTGTTTCGGGCACAATGACTGGAATGCGAGGATGATCCCTAGGCGGTCGCATCGCCGCAGTCGCGCCTGGAAACACCTGGCGATGAGTGTTGCGGCGACGACGATCGGGCCAAAATGTCTGCCGCCCCCCCCGCAGTCGCGCCGGCAAAACCACGTGTCGCAGGCGAAACGCAACAGACCGCCCCGCCGGGGGAAGGAGATCCCGATGGACAGGGGACTGCATCCGCTGTCCGGAGGGATGTCGCTCGATGATGCTCATAACCGAAGTCGGGCGTCCCTCGACGTTTCTTGAGCGCAGCGCACAGAGAAGGCCTCGTTCTCTCGTTCAGGTTCGCACGGGACACTGCAAAGTGACTTCGGGAGAGTTCACATTTTTGTTCTCGTTCCCGGCAAGCGTTAGAACTACGCTGAAACTCAACCGCTCAGTCAGCAAGCACGGCACAACCCTCACTAAGCCCTGCCAGGCTCTTTCCCCTTTTTATACCACTGCCTAGTTCCTTACAGTAGTCTAGCATCACTCAGAACGCGTCCACAAATTGAAAAATTGCACTAGAAAGCATATCATCACTTTGAAACACTAAACAAAAGCAATATGTTAAAAAAAAATCCTGCCTCAGGAAGAAAAACATCAGTAACAAACAATTTTGAGGCTGATTCCTACGTTAGGGGCTTCGACTTAAGCCATCGGCGTTACCGTTGAGACTCCCCTTTTTGTAACGCACCTCAAAGGAATATTGTTGTAAAGCGAGGCTCCAGCGCAGGAGGCGGCCATTTTTGGGAGAGATGGTCTGCAGCCATTGGAGAGGGCAGTGATCCGTCTCAATGATAAACCTCGAGCCGGCTAGATAGCATGACAATTTCTGAACGGCCCACACGAGACATGCACACTCTTTCTCGGTGGCGCTATACGCCTGCTCACGACTGGTCAGCTTACGACTAGCATACAGGACGGGGTGTTCTACTTCTCCATTTTCCCGTTGGCACAGTACAACGCCCATGCCTCGCTCACTAGCATCGCACTGAACAATGAACCCTTTTGTATAGTCTGGCGATCGTAGCACAGGCTGGCTTGTTAGGGCACTCTTTAGGGCGCTAAAAGCTCTTTCCTTGGTCTCGTCCCAGACGACTGTTTGAGGCTCTGTCTTTCTTAGAGCATCCGTCAGGGGAGCCGCGATATCAGAGTACCTAGGGATGTACCTCTGATAGTAGCCGGCGACACCCAAGAACGACCGAATATCGGTCTTGGTGCGCGGTTGCGGAAAGTCTCGCACAGCGGCCACTTTTATTTCAGAGGGGCGGCGACGACCCTGACCAATCACGTGACCGAGGTAGACAACCTCGGCCTGTGCTAACTGGCACTTAGGAGCCTTGACTGTCAAGCCTGCTTCGCGCAGGCGGGTTAGCACTGCCCGCAAGTGTGTCATATGCTCAGACCAGGATGCGGAGAATATCGCTACGTCGTCTAGATACGGTAAAGCGAATTCTTGCTGTCCCCGCAACACTTTATCCATGAGACTTGAAAAACAGTATGGCGCGTTCTTCAAACCAAAACTCAACACTTTAGGACGGAATGTTCCCATTGGTGAAATGAACGCCGCATACCTACTAGCCTCTTCTGTAAGTGGAACCTGCCAATAACCCCTGACAAGATCTAGGGTGGAAATAAACTGAGCGCTACTAACTTTCTCAAGGCGCTCCTCGATGTTAGGGATCGGATAAATTTGGTCCTTAGTGATGGAATTAAGCCTGCGGTAGTCGACGCAAGGACGAGGTTCCTTGCCCGGTACCTCAACTAAAATCAAAGGGGAGGTATAATCACTCTCACCTGCCTCAATAACACCGAGCTGTAGCATTTTCTTTACCTCAGCCTCCATAATATCGCTCTGGCGGGGTGACACCCGATACGCCTTGGATCGTACTGGCTCTGTGGAGGTAAGTTCTATATCATGAGTAAGTACAGAAGTCCTACCAGGCCTCTCAGAGAACAGACCTTGAAACTCTTGTAATAGCTGGTGTAGTTCGGTTTTCTGCTCGGGCGACAGCGGTGCTTTACTGATAAGGTCACTAATGACTTGACCGGTGTCTTCCCTGTTCGTCACTGAGCCTAGTCCCGGAAGCTCGACTGGAAGCTCTTCAGGAACGTTTATCATCATGCACACCACTGCTTCCCGTTGTCTATAAGGTTTGAGCAGATTACAGTGGTAAACTTGCTGTGCTTTCCGCTTTCCTGGCAGACTTACCACGTAGTTAACGTCCGACAGTTTCTGAACAATTCGTGCTGGGCCCTCCCACTGCACGTCTAGTTTGTTGTTTAGCGATGTGCGCAATATCATGACCTCATCGCCAACCTCAAAACGACGGGCCCTGGCTGTCCGATCATAATAAACCTTGGCCCTCTGCTGGGCCTTTGTCATTGCTTCACCTGACAACTCCTGTGCCCTTCTTAAGCGTTCGAGGAGCTTAAGTACGTACTCCACCACGACTGGGTCGTCGCCCCTACCTTCCCATGATTCTCGAAGCATGCGAAGCGGAGATCGAAGCGAGCGACCGTACACCAGTTCAGCTGGCGAAAACCCCGTAGCCGCATGCGGCGCGGTCCTTAAAGCAAACATCACCCCAGGCAGACACAGCTCCCAGTCAGTTTGATGTTCAAAACTCAAGGCTCTCAACACGCGCTTCATGACGGAGTGGAGCTTCTCAACGGAATTCGACTGTGGGTGGTACACTGAGCTGTGTAACAGCTTTACCCCACACCTTTCGAGAAAAGTTGTCGTCAAAGCGCTAGTAAACACTGTGCCCTGATCTGATTGAATTTCTGCAGGAAAACCAACTCGCGCAAATATGGACAGTAGTGCATTGACTATCTCAACTGAGCTGAGTTCTTTAAGCGGCACTGCTTCAGGGAACTTTGTCGCTGGGCAGATCACAGTCAAAATGTGTCTGTACCCCGTGGCTGTTACCGGCAGAGGTCCCACAGTATCAATAACGAGCCGTCTAAAAGGCTCCGTTATGATAGGTACCAATTTCAACGGCGCCCTTGATTTGTCCCCTGGTTTGCCCACCCGCTGACAAGTGTCACATGTCCTCACGAAATGGTCTGCGTCCCGAAAACACCCTGGCCAATAGTACTCTTGCAAGAGACGGTCCTTAGTTTTCTTAACTCCTAGGTGTCCGGACCACGAACCCCCGTGTGACAAGCGCAACAGATCCTGACGATAGCATTGAGGCACGACCAGCTGATCGAACTCCACTCCTCTGCGGTCTAGATACTTCCGGTACAGGACTCCACCCCTTTCCACAAAACGCGCAGTTTTCCTGGCGATACCTTCTTTGACATTGCAGTGCACGTTTTCCAGGCTGCCATCCTTTTTTTGCTCGGCTATCAAAGCCGTCCGGCTGACTTTTAGCAACCTATCAAGTCCGTCTGACGTAGGCGCGATGAGCAAATCAGTAGATAGCTCTTCTAACTTTCCCGCGTCGGGCGTTTCCTCTCCAGTATCTGGCGCCTTTAACGTTACAGACTCTAGTTTATTCAGTTCGGGCGTGCTCGGCATATCCGCTTGCTGCGCCTCTGACCCTTTTTCGTTGTTTGATAACGTCGGCCCCGCAACTACCGCCTTTGCAGCGAGCTCCCGAACCTTCGATCTGGTTAAGGCCTGAACACTAGCTTCACCAAACAAAAGCCCCTTCTCGCGCAGGAGGTGATCGGACCTGTTTGAAAATAGGTACGGGTACTGGGGTGGCAGCATAGATGACACTGCCGCCTCTGTCTCAAGCGCTCCGAAAGGTCCTTCAATAAGCACCTTTGCTACTGGCAGACACACGCTATGAGCTTCCACGGCTTGCTTGATCCACGCGCACTCGCCCGTGAACATATGGGGTTCTACGTAAGATGGGTGAACTACATCCATCGTAGCTGCGGAATCGCGAAGCACTCGGCACTCTTTCCCGTTCACGAGGAGGTCTCGCATGTAAGGCTCGAGAAGCTTCATGTTCTCGTCAGTGCTGCCTATTGAAAAAAAAACAACTTTTGGTGTTGTTTCCGGACACTGCGCCGAAAAGTGACCCGGCTTCTGGCACGTATAACACAAGCGCGCTCGCCTCATCTCGAACCGCTTTCTGCGTTTGGCTGCCGCCGTCTCTTTACGTTTGGTCGGACTGCTTTCGCTCGCATCCGCACTACGCGTGTCCCCCTTTAATCTCATGGGCGTGAACTTCGGCCTCTCAAACTTCGAGCCAAATTCACCCGTTTGACCGTCCTTAGCTCCGCGAGCTCGACGCGTCACAAACTCCTCGGCTAGCTCAGCGGCTCTAGCCACCGTACAAACGTCTGGCCTATCCAAGACCCAGTATCGCACGTTCTCCGGTAACCGACTATAAAACTGTTCTAGCCCGAAACACTGCAGAACTTTATCGTGGTCACCAAACGCTTTCTCTTCTTTGAGCCACTCCTGCATGTTCGACATAAGCCTATACGCAAACTCTGTATATGACTCACTTTTGCCCTTCTCATTTTCCCGAAACTTCCGACGGAACGCTTCCGCAGACAGCCGGTACTTTTTTAGCAGACTCGATTTTACTTTGTCGAAATCCTCTGCTTCCTCTCTATCCAAGCGAGCGACTACGTCGGCCGCCTCGCCGGGTAACAAAGTGAGCAAGCGCTGTGGCCACGTTTCCCGAGAGAACCCCTGCTTCTCGCACGTTCGCTCAAAGTTAACCAGGAACAAACCAATGTCCTCTCCAAGCTTAAACGGCCGCATCAGGTCAGTCATTTTGAACAATACGCGTTCTCCTGCACCGTGTGCCTGACTTCCATTACGAGCGCGTTCCATCTCTATCTCGAGACGCTTCATTTCCAAAGCGTGTTGATGGTCACGCTCTTCTTTTTCTTTCTCTTTTTGTTCTTTAAGTTCGCGCTCCTGTCTTTTTGCAGTCTCCCTCTCTTCAATAGTCTCAAGGCATTCCGACAGCTCGTCATCCTCAGCCTCTAACTCAAGAATAGCCTTTAGCAGTTCAGGTTTTCTTAGTTTGTCTGAGACATCCAGACCCAACTCTCTTGCAAGCTCCAACAATTTCGGTTTGCGCAACGACTTCAAATCCATGGCTGCTCTGAATGCTGCTTTCTCTACTGCTTACTATTGTCTTGCCGCAAACTAACCCGGCAGCAACGACAACCACAATTACCAGCTCTGTTTCTGACACTAACAAAAAGCCTGGCAAAGCTCAGAAGAAGAAAGTCCCGCACTCACCAAACCTCGCAGGCAGGAATTCCGCGCAGTCGTTCCGCTGCAGGCAACCAGTCGTCACACAGGGCTCGTTGCACTGCTCCCGGATCGTCGTTGAGCTGCTCAGCATACTGTCAACTGCATCTCTTTGCTGCTGGCCTCCGTTGTCGTGATCTCGCCGCTGGCAGACAGTTGTTTGAAGTCGTAGGCGATCTCACCGCTGGCAACCAGATATTTGGGTCCGACTGCTGGTACGATCTGTTGGGAACTCGGCGCTGACGCCCGTGGTTGTACCTGGGTCGCAAGCCCCAAGGGTAGCGTTGGCCTGGCGGCCTGGGGTACAACTGGAAGCATCCGAAGGTCCCGGCAAAGCATGAGTCGACTGGTAACAACGAAACAACTTGTTTATTTTAACATCGCAAAGAGTTGGCGGTCAGGTTGACCGAAGTAGAGAGACGGGAGAGCACTTCACTCAACAGAAGAAATCGGAGCCCTCCTTTTGGCGTCCGGGGGCAGCTGTTTTTATACTCTCGCAGTTGAGGGCAAGAAGGAACCCCTCAAAAGACGAGCACGTGAATGTACAATGGGCTAATGGTGACGCACACTGTCGTAGCGATGCCGTAGCACCATGTCGAGCACGATCTCGTAGCACCCTGTCGTGGCGCTGCCGGTCGGACACAATGACTGTAATGAGAGGATGGTCCCTGCTTTGGCATCGCCTGTTTCGGGCATAATGACTGGAACGAGATCCCTGCTTTGGCATCGCCTGTTTCGGGCCCAATGACTGGAATGAGATCCCTGCTTTGGCATCGCCTGTTTCGGGCACAATGACTGGAATGCGAGGATGATCCCTAGGCGGTCGCATCGCCGCAGTCGCGCCTGGAAACACCTGGCGATGAGTGTTGCGGCGACGACGATCGGGCCAAAATGTCTGCCGCCCCCCCCGCAGTCGCGCCGGCAAAACCACGTGTCGCAGGCGAAACGCAACAGTGGCCTCATCGGGACCAATTTGGCACGAGTGTTTACAACAAAGGGGAAGATTGCAGTTGAAATCAAAACCCGCTGCGGTAGCCCAACGGCTAAGGCGCTGCACTTAGGAGCGCGGGGTCGCGGGTTATATTCCAACCGCGGCGGCCGCATTTCGATGGCTGCGAAATCCTAAAACACTTGCTTAATTAGGTTTAAGTGCACGCCAGAGAACCCCGGTTGGTCAAAATTAATCCGGAGTACCTCACTACGCCGTGCCTCATATACAGATCGTGGTTTTGGCACTTAAAACGCCAGAAGTTAAATTAAATAATAACATGATGATGAAACCCTGGATGTATATACCGCACCGGTAGTGGCAACGGCCGCGAACTCTTGCTCCAGGCAACCCTGAGGAGACAAGACGAGCGTAACTGGGTCGCCGCCACCATTCGTTCGTGTTCCACAAGGCCTGGATCGCTATGCGGGTACGTACTTCTGCAGCTGCGAGCGGACTTCCAAGGACCCGGCGAACTATGGCGTGCGTGTATTTATGCGTATATTCTGCTCTACTGACAAACCTAATGCTTTTGCTCGTAACCGTTTTAGTGCTGCTGTGCGCTCGTTTGCGCAGTCCTCTGGTAAGCGACCTGTGTTTACTGTACTGGTACGATTTGTGGGAGCAGAGAGGACTTTTCATTTTCTATATCTTTTTTTGCTACGGCGTATCTTTCGAACGTGGCCTGTGGCGTTATTGTGTAGAACGCTACGGCTAAGCACTGCACATTATCATTTCAACTGTCTACAAGGTAATACAAATTTTGACTAGGGGCTGGCATCCACCGAAGCCATGCGAGTTTTCTGGATTAGGTTGAAACTCGAGCAGAGCATTCACGCCACAGTATGTGTTGTGCAATAAGAAAGCAAAAGCCCAAACTCAGAACTACTTGCACAAAACAATTTTTATTTCAATTTAAGCGTGTGTTCTCTCCAACATGTTCATGCGGCCACGACGATGAGTACGTATGTCAGCTCTTTCACAAACTGCCTGAAAAAGTGTGAATTATGCAGGGTGTTCCCAACTATCATGAACGAAGATATAAAAATATAAAAATGCCACGTAGCTGGGCAGAACCAAGGTAGTTTTGTTTGTCGTCGCTTGGAGATACTCAGATTACTTCCTGCGTTCCGCCTAATTGCATGATTAGTATTAATTAATTAATCAACTTCTCAAATATTATTGCCTCGAGACTGGCCGCTCGAGGCACTTTGCATGTATTCACGGGATTTTTTCATGCTCGGAAAAACACTGTTATATAACACGTATTGAGCAACAGAAAGCTGTATCGGGAGTTTTTCATGTTGCTCTACAATTTCCTCATTGACACTTTCCGAATGATCATAATATTTGAGAAGTTGATGAATTAATTAACACTAATTATTTAATTAGACGGAATGCAAAAAAGTAATCTGAGTATCTCCAAGTGACGGCAAACGACTATACTTTGGTTCTGTACCGCCACGTGCAATTTGCATATTTCTTAATCTTGGTGCGTGATAGTTGGGAGAGCCTGTATATTATACGCTAGCACACAGTAAAGCATGCGAGTGAAAGACATGGCAAAAGCGGTTTCCTCTGAGCTAGTTGTGGCTTACTGAAGCTATACAGCCGACAATAACGGACGAGACAGAAAGGAGTGGAGAGAAAGCTCTTGCATCTTATCCGTATTACAAGTTATCATGGGTTGTTCGATGCAGTAGACGGACAGCCGACTCTTGACAGTCGACCTTTCCTTTGTCTGCGGAACTCTTATTGGGCCTTTAGCGGGACTCTAATTGTATCTTGCGAGCCAAGGGTACTTAGACGCACAAAGCAGACTGAAAGCAGTAATTAAGAATGTCTCGTCTCATGCTCCCATCTCTGTCCTCATCGTCCTCTACCGTACATGCCTACTTATATTTCATCTCTCCTCTTTTCCCTTCTTTCAAGGCATACGCTTGCGGGCTGAGTATTCTGCCTCAGAGCAGATTGCTCTGGACCTGACCTTCAGCTGAATATCAAGCTGCAGGAAGAATTCTCGGCTCTGAAGCCGAAGTCCCTCTATGAACATTATCGTTTTATCTCTTTCATTGCGAATTAACCTTTTCTCTTCCTGACCACTAGCGTTTAGTGAGTACAACAATCCTGAGATCGTCCTTAGGCTATATACAATATTATTGTTGCGTCGTAAGCACAATACTTAATTTGAAAGCATTCCACATACTTTACCGCTTATCGATCGCTGTTCATGCTGTTCGTGGTGGCATCTGTAACTGTTCGGTGTACTTTTGAATTATGTATTTTGTTTAGGCGAAATTTCTGACCCCTATACAGTCATGTCTCGTGTGCATATGAAGCGACACACATTCGCCCGCCGCAGTCTTCTTGCAGCTTTCTACGTCATCCGCTCATTCTTTCCACCTGCATGCACCCTTCATGCCATGGAATTCATGGTACATTTCGGTGTGTCTTTTATGGGTGTGGATACACCGAAGTGTTGCTTGCCTTTTCTTCTTTATTACTGTGAACTTACCATGACTCACAGCAATCAGGACGCGGGATTCGCCAACGCGCAATAATCGATTTATAACAGGGCTTCTTTCTTTTACTTTCTTTTTTCTTTTTTTCTGCATTGCCGTTAGGGCTGCCGGTATCGTCTGATTTAGTGAGATTGGCGCTAGCGTTACGTCAAAGGGAGGCGGAAACAACTGTACAGCGCTGGCAAAGGGCCCGGACGATGGATGCGATGCGGTTCGCAGCTGTTATCCCGCATTGACAACTGGGGTCGGCCAAGATGGAACCGTCGCGTGGGTGAGCGTTGGCAGGTTAGTGGTTGAGCGCACCGACTGCCGGAGCGCCGGCGCAAGATGGGCGTGGCGGCCTTCTTACGCAGCTGGAGCCCGTCAGCGATGAGGGGTAGGCGGCCAGTTGCCAGCGCAGTCGGTTACCAATTTGGCTGGCCCGAGGCGAGACACGCAAAGCCCGCGGCCCGCCGCCAGCGTGACGACGAGCACGCTGCCGCGTGCGAGCCCCCCGCGGGCAGCCGAACCACCCCACCGTTGGGGGGGGAGGGGGGGGGGGAGTAGTGGATTACGCAATGGTCCTCGCGTGCGTCGCGCGCCGACCGAACGAGGCCAGGCATTCCGCCATTCCGACTCGTGGAGCGTGCGATCAAAACCGCCTTCCGCATATCAGCACCCGCGGCTACCCCTAGCAGCACGCGCGCGGCCGCTGCTCGGTCGTCGCCGCGCCTCTGTGCGGAACGTGGCACAGTAGAGAGAGCGGTGCCGTTCACGGCGACTCCGCGGCGTCCGCGCGCGCACGAGCGCGTTTCGCTTTTGTTGTGGCCCTCACTTGCACACCCGCCGGTGCGTCGCGGGTCGTTTTGGTCTCTCGGTCGCCCGCTGCTTTCACGCCGACGAAGGAGTGTCACGTTCGCTCTCTGTTGTCCAGCATAACGAGCGTGAAAAACTCACGAAGCCGCGTAGGTCATCGCGTTATTTCCTTGTTCGCGCTCTCCTTTACTCTCTATATTTCGTACTGTTATCTCTGTCATTCGAAAATAAATCTGCGGGAAGTAAAATAAAGTGGCTAGGGGAAAAAAACGAAAAAAAAAAAACTCAAGCCTGCCAAGAGCCATAACGCGCCTTCGCATCGTGCGTTAGTCTTTAATGCACGTGCCTCTTGCCGTTCGTACATGCAAGCATTTCGTAGCTTTCTTGTCTGCATCGGCGATGCGAAATGTATTTGTACCAAGAAGGTTTTGCCTAAACTATGCGGCCTTGCAAGTCATAGCGGCATTCAAGACGCCCGAATGATAGTACGCAATGCTGCACTACTGGCCGGGTTGTTTTGAGTATGCCTTCTAGGGTTTATATTTGCAGTTATTTACTTGTACATTTAACGTTTAATTTTTTTTGCATGATTGTATACGTAAGTCATGCTAAGAACCCTTGTTTCAATGCCACGCTAAGGGTCACTGCGACATATTATTAAATAAAGAAAATATTTTCACCTTGCGGTTGAATAGCGCCCACTTATTAAGTGAACCACCTCTACAGGTTTTTAGTTGGTCGATCAGATAACGTTCGTCGCTTTTTGTAATAGTCTACAGTACATATGCTTGTCTCAGAGTGTTATGCCAGACAACAGAACAAAAGGCTTCATTTATTGCTCGGCGAGATCACGTATAACTGAATCGTGTACAGTGATCTACATATGTCTGTCACAGGGTGCGACGTCTGGCAACAAAACACATGTTTCATTTATGGATCGATCAGATCACGTTCGCAGCACTTTGTAATAGTCTATGTATGTTTGGTGCAGCGTGCGACGTCAGACAAAAGAACAAAGGCTCCATTTATTACTAGGTCAGATTGCGTTCACGGCCTCATTATAACAGTCACTATAAGCTTGGTAAGGGGTACACATTAGACAACAGAACAAAAGGTTTAATTTATTGCTCTGCGAAATCCCGTTCACCTCGTTTTAAACAAACGTCTACATGCCTGCATAGGGTGCGTTGTCAGAAAGTAGAATGGTTCATGTCCGTAATTCACAACACGAGTTGCCGGAACAATGCATCGCCGGAGGTGCCTGCTCAAGTCGCCGTGCACTTTCTCTGTTGCTGCGACGCTGTAACAACGCCTGCGCTCCGCTTTGCCACACGCCGTCACTCACAGCGGTGTCCAGTACGCCTGGTTTTAACGCGCGACAGCGTATAAGGGCCCCGTGTCGCATAAAATCTGGTGTCGGCGCCTTGCGTCGGACGCTGTTTAGCGAAAAGTCATTCCGAACCACAACCACCAAGGCCCTCCGCGTGGCGCAGAGGCGTTACTGAACGAATTGAATTCATCAAAGTAAGATGCGCCAGAAAAATTGTAAAGTACGAACTTAACACAACCTACAGACATGATAGCGTCGGATTGTAATTTGAACATACCAGAAAATTATCCTGTAACACGGAAACTCAAAAGTAAACCCCTTTTCCCGGGTGGCCTGAGCCCGGGCTGGCAACCTCGCAGGTCCTTTGCTCATTAAAGTTTTTTTCCGTCCGTTCTTTTTCAGCGTTTCTACCGTTCATATGCGGCGCGCTGGGCTCGGTTCCTTGCAACAACACCATCCAGATGGCACTCGCCTCCGCGTATCCGCGGCCCACGGAAGAGGCCGCGTTTCTACCAGAAAGCTCGCCCGCTCCCCTTTGTGCATATCGTTCGCCGCCAGCGTTTCGCGGTAAACATTACGGTTACATAAGCTGCAATTGCCGGCAAGCGTGAAAAGCAGTCAGGGATCTTTGAATGCTATCACGTTCCACTCTTAAAAACGAACCTTGAGCGCCCCGCAAAATTTTTTTTTTTGGCGAACTCGGACTGAGCCGGTTGGTGGCACAGCGACAGAAAGCGTCTCGCTGTTCTTTCCATTGTTACTGAAAGCTTAGAGTGTCGCAAAAAAGTAGCGATGCCCTGTGTTTAGGAATCGAGCTTAAGAAGTGTTATTGGCGTGCCAAGTAACTACGTCTATGTAACAAGAGTGGCAATTTAAACAGGTGAATAAATGAAAACTCGGGGAAATTCCCGCAGTTCCGGATGTTCCTCACCCCTGACGGCGCTGGCGTAGTGATGCGACTGCAAGAATCCTTTGGTGTGCATATTCTTGTTTTTCCTCAAGATTGTGGGAATGATGGGTGGGGTTCAGGCATCGATACTTTCGTGATCCCTTCTAAACCTTGTATTCGGTAACTTGACCCCTTAGCGTGAATTTAGGGGCTCTTATTTTTCATGTGGATACTTAAATTAATCGATGTCGCCTATATTCGAATGCTTCTGCGATTTAGTAATAAAACATTTCGCCTTCAGGTATGATTGCCACAACCTAGAATGCTTTGACTGGCGAATGCTTGAACGAGAAATTTCCTTCACCTTTATCATCGGTAGTAACCTGCGAACTTTGAGACGCTCATTTTTTTCTTTATTCTTTAGCGTTCTGTATCAATCTGCTCGGGAGTTTTCCTTAAGGAAGCGGAAGTCGTCATTTAGACTGCACTACCACCCGCAGGTGTGTGCAAAACCGAGTCTGTAGAAGAAAGGGTGGGAAAAAAGCTGGGCTATAGATATAGTTCGAACACATCCGCGTTTCTTGCATCGACCGCGACAGAGCGTATATGAAAGGCGGATTTGTTTTCTAATGAACAAATGCATGGCAAGAATTACAAATCGAGCTGTTCGTGGTGGATAAAACAGCTCCGCACGCAAAGCTTACCACGCGTCTTGATAAGCCAGAGTAGCCTTACGAGACTTTTTTCGCTTTCTTAAGAGCGACTTCTTGCATGAAGAGGGGATCACACTAAATGCCGTGGCCTGCGGCGTGGTCTGAAGAAATAAAAGAAACGGCAATGTCATTAAAATCGAAGGATTGTAAGCAACACATTCCTGAGTAGGGTGCACTCTCCTCAACTTCGGCGTCCAAGGGTCGCTACTGCATTTAAGCAAATAAAGTAATTGCATCATTTCGGCGTGCAAAAGCAACTCCAAGCCAATAGGCATACGCGCCAAGGTCAGGAGCTCGATATTCAAGGATACGCGAGCATTAGTCATTACTGTTTCCCAACGCTTGCTGGTAATTGTCCTCGGCCGTAAATGAGATTCGAATTTCTTGATGTTCTCTTGGCAAGTGTGCTCAAAGCACGCGGATGAAAGTGACGCGAGATTCTGTAGTCGTTCCGACTCTTTTGCTGCGGAAAGAAGGCGATAAGGAAAGAGCCACATTCTCACAAGCATTGTTGTTTTTCGCGGAGACAAAACACAAAGTTTTGTTGGTACAGAAGTCTCTTATCACTCTGACAGCTGCTGACTCTCACGATCTCTCGTGCGAGCTGTTATGCGCTACATGAGCCATCGTGCGCATAACGTTGCCCAGTGGTGAGACTGAAAGAAACCAAAGAAATATTTATCTGGATTTGCAAAGCTTTTCTTTCTCATGAGCATTCGTAAGTGGTGCGGTTGGTAATAGAATTTGCTGCGTTAGATAACACGACACAGACAAATGCCTACAGGACGAGCCACATGCACGCGTCGGCGCTCCGTTGCATGCGATTGTGGCGCGTTAAAATGCGCAGCGGATTCTACTGCCAAAGATGCGCCAACTGAGGGGCCCCGAGAGCTGTTCTACTAAGGAGATTTTCGTAACATTTATTGTGTAAGTGAGCCAATTAATTGTGGCCGCCTTGGGTTCCTTAACGTGCCTCTAAAGCACAGTAAACGAGCGTGTCTGCAGCCCGCTCACATCAAGCCACCATGGCCGGAATTCGAACCGGCGACGTCGGGCTCAGCAGCAGAACGCCATAGAAACCTCGGCGGGTGACGTGTTTTCGTACACGCGAGTGATGTGCTTGTGGTGCAGAACTCATTACGGACCTCGTTTGCATCTTATATGTGAACCCTGGAAATGGTCTGGCTAATCTTCATTAATGCGAAAGTATTACGTGCTCCATCAAGCATTATTCCGGCGTTGTCGGGGGCGTGACCGAAAAATGGTACCAAAAATGTCCGATTGCGCGACGAGTAAAAAATGCTCGGTTTGACGTAAAATCTGTCAGGCAGGCTTCTGTAAACAAGGCCAACCAATGGAATTGGAAAGAAAGTTCAGTACATTTCCGTCTGCATGGGAATCGAACCCGCGCTTCCGCTGGGCGAGACGAGCACGCTTCGCCGACGCCACGGTTGTGGCTTGACTAAAGCTGTGCCTAGTGCGTGCGTCATTGCACGCGGCCCGTCACTGCCTCCGTCATTGCCTCTCACGTGTAACTTGCTCTTCGGATTTCATCGTAGCTGTGTCTACTGCGATGCGCTCTCGGTGCCAGATCAAGAGCGTATAAAATGAGGTGTGCCTATAGTGCGTTCATCATTGCACACACCACGTCGCTGCCTCCCGCGCTTGCTCTTCGGATCTTATCGGTGCCGTGTATACTGGGATGCGCTCCGAAGCGTCTGCTACAGCGGCATCTGTGAAACGTGGTCGCCCACGGAAGCACGCCGCAGAAGACGAAGCAAGGGAGCACAAAAAGGAATGCCGTGCAAGTTTACAACGCGCACGACGACATACGGATGAATACCTAAGCGAAAACATTTCCCCAGAACGACTACGATGCTTTCGCATTCCCACACGTAAGCAGTCTTAAGTGTCTCTGCCGAACTTTTTACTTACTGCGGTATCAGTTATGCGAGCACACGAGGGGTATTCGCTCCATCCCGTCGCCGCCGCGCTCTACCAGGTTCGACGACGCATGCCTACATGCCTACATGGCCCGCGCGCCGAGAGTTGATCACGTGATCTGATGCGGGTGCGAGGGCGAGCAGAGAAGGCTGGTGTCATGATGCTAGCTGTTTACCCGCGCGCCCTACGTTGGTCACCTGACCTGCTGGGTTTAGGAGGCGCGAAACGGTGCAATCGTAAAGGCAGCGGCAGCACGGAACGTTCGCTCTCTGACGAGCACGCGCACTCCCCGCTGCCGGCGCTCCTCAGCACGCCAGCGTTGAAGGCGCGAGTACACGTGGCGCTCGAGTGAACCCTGTCCTTGAGCGCCTTTCGGTGCGCGACATCATGCGTGTTAAGTTAGTAAACGAATATTTACTGCAGTTTATACTGCCCACGAAATTATGAGCCTTACTTAGCCTAATATTCTAATTCTTTGCTATCGCTGCATATACGGGCGCTACTGCGATTTTCTTGCTTGTAACATTTGCCTAGGCACTCGCTTTTTTTTTTCAATTTAGCTCACGAGGGAGCAGGCGCAGCCAGCGCCCCTAAGTTAACCAGTGTGCACGTAAGTATATTTGAGAAGATTAGCAGCATTGTTGCTTCATACGCTTACCGAGGGGAAAAATGAATTACCCTCCTCGTCTTTGTATTTCTATTGTCATGCAGAAAACGTGAGCGAAGCGCAATAACTTGTGCTGTTTTTGTAGATTGCATACATCATGTCACTGATGCTCTTGCGTTAATTGGCTAAGTCTTTATATGGAAATCAGAATGTTCAATAGGGGGCGGCAAGATGTATTCTTGTTTCCTGTGTCACTATTGAAGAAGACACCCGGGCCTGAGAAATATATTACTGGAACCTAAGGCCCAAATTTATTTTCCCCATATCAGCTCGGTTACTGCACTAAGTTTTTTCCTTGTCCAAGGAAGATGGCGTATTCAAAACCTGTTATTAGAAGCTTGGACTTCGCATGTTAGCATGGTACAGTCCGTGTTTGCATCCAAGCAAGGCACAGAGCCTATCTTCCTGTTGTAGAAGAATTTGTCTACAGTGCGCCTAAAGCAAGTATTATGTACATGCATGGTGGCACGAGACGACATCCACTGAGACCGCTGTGACAGAGAGATGGCTCTTACGCACACAGTCGCACGAACTCGAAAGATAAATCTTGGACACCTAAAGCAACGCCTGCAAAAATTTGACAAAGGCTTCTTTCTCTTCAGGCTACCCTGCTTTCAAACTATCTGTCTGTACCTATGATATCTCAGTAACTTTATCGAGTATTTTCGCATGCTGGTCTACATATTTGTAGCGGCGCTGCAAACCGCCACAACGCGTATCGAGACAAACGACGACGGCAGCAAAGGAGAGATCTTCAAGCTTACAAACCACGACACAACCATTGGCTCCGACAGGCAGCCCGCGCTCGCGCCGTTCCGCAGTTTTCTGCTGATTAAATGTGACCACGGTCGCCTACTCGGCGAGCTCTACGTATTCCTATTAATAACCACAGGGTCTAAAAGCAAGGAATAAAAAAATGCATTTAGGTTACAGCCTTGGCCACGCCGCCCGGACGACATTGTAAAACCTTCTCACGGAATTCCCACGCAGCAATCTGAGACTGCGCATACAAGGTCGTCTCCGTTTCCGACACAGGTATATTTTATCCCTGGCAAAATCTTCTGTATACCCTGAGTTATGCCTTGTTAAGCAAAAGTGCGCCGCATGGACAGCGCTCCAGTACATTATCTCTGAATGACCTTTGAGCTGGCCGAATTTGAGGGCTGAATCTAAAGTGGTGGTGGTGTTCGTTCGGACACGAATGTAATCTTTATTCAAATGAGACGGCATATAGAGGTGCACGCACGTGCTAATTGTGCGCGTTTGTGTCCTGTATCTATAAGTGCGCATTTTTTACTAGAACTGTGGAATAGCCATATTATCTAGCGGAATAACCTACCTGTTTTATCTGGTGTACCACAAGGTTCGGTTTCAGGACCAATTTTGTTTCTATTATATGTAAATCACATTGCTAATGACTTGCACCCTAACATTGAACTGAGTCTATTTGCGGATGATTGCCTTATTTACTGTCGCGTTAAGAATGTCCAGGATCAAGTGTTGTTGAACGAATGCTTGCAAAGAATTTATGACTGGTGTGTTACGTGGGACATGAAAATTAATTTCGATAAATAAGCTTACATGTCTGTGTCTAACAAGAAAACCCCATTGCTTTTTACTTACAGAATAAATAATAGGCCACTTCAACATGTTAGTAAGCTTAAGTATCTCGGGGTCACACTCACGCACAATTTTAATTGGAATGAACACATTGAAAACATTTGTGGTTCTGCTCAACGCAAACTCGGCCTATTAAGGCGAAAGTTGAAAGCTGCTACACCCGAGGTAAAGCTCAAGGCGTACAAAACAATTGTACGGCCCACACTGGAGTACGCATGTATAGTCTGGGATCCGCACCAAGTGGGCTTGATAAATAAACTGGAACGGAGTCAAAGACTAGCGGCATGGTTTATCTTTAATGCTTACCAAAGAACGCAGTCTGTAACTGCGTTATTAGACAGTGTTAGTACTGCGTAGGTAAGATCGCTACGTTCTGCGAAGTGCGCATGCGCAGAACGCAACACGAACGGTACGTGATGCGTACGCGGCCGCTGCGTACGCACGCATCCGATTCTTGCGTGCGTACGTAGGGAGCCTTGCGTGGTGCTCTCGTGGTTCTCGTTTGTTCGGGAGAGCGCGAGACAAAAGAGTTTCACAAAATGGCAGCGTCAAAGGCGACCAGCGGAAGGCTGTACTTTTCAATGGCCTACGATTTGGCTTTGCTGCGTGAAGTGAACGCGCAGAAGCCATTCCCGGATCCTTCACGGTGGGAATGCACAGCAGAAATAGGAACTTCGTTTTTAAGAAAGCGTTCAGTGTGTGCTGTTTGCGCGAAAGGCTCGACCGACAATTGGCGCAGCTCGTCGCAAATGACCGTGTCAGCCTCAGAAAGCAAGTACTCGCTTTTTTATTTTTCTCGATATGATCGTGTATTTAATCCGCATGAAAAGTGGAGTCTCTTAAATGCCTAAATATAGTTCGACGAAGCGGGAACGCGCCCACACGGTGCATCACGTTAGCGAGATCAACAGCGTCTAGTTCGACCGACGGTTCGACGTAAACTGGAGGACGCGGCCAATGCGCTCCGACGCTCCCGGCGTCTAACGCTCGCCCGCTTACGTATACGTAGGCATTTCGCAGTACTAAAAGCCCTAACGCGACACGCGCTCCTACGTTCCGCAAAGCACTTGCGTGCTGCGTACGTATCGTCACGGCGCAGTACTAAAACTGTCTATTCTCTCGTGCCGGTTTGCCCGAACTCGCAACGCGCAGAAAAATAGCCAGGTTGAAATTCTTGTATTAACTGTATAGCAATAAGTTGAATTTGGACCCCCGACTATACTTGCGTCCCCCTGGACGAGTGTCCCCACGTACAGGTCACCCTCATGCTGTAATGCCCTATGTGTCGCGCGTTGATGCCTTCAAATTTTCCTTTCTTGTGAAAACTATAGCCGATTCGAACAGCCTTGACGCAGATGTATTTATTGAAACGCACACAACTGAATCACTTGAGCATTAAGTGATTCATTCATTCATTAAGTGATTTTCTTAATGCAAAGCATTAAGGAAAAATGAAAGTTCGTTCAGATGTATTTTTGCGCTGAGACGCAAAAGTATAAAACTCTACTCATGTTGACTATTTCTAAAATAGGCATGTGCAGGCCGCATTATATTTGCGAAACAAGCTGAACATCCTTGAAATCCGAGATCTGTTTCTAGATAATCTCTAATGTTTTAGATTTTTGAGAGCGAAAGCTTGTCATCCACCGGACAATAGCACGAAGCTTTGTAATTTTGTGATGTTAATAGATACGTTTTTTGAATGCTCACGCTGACGAGCGTTTGAAGGCTTTCTTTTTTTTCTTCGGTGGGCGTTAAACACCTGTACCCTGCCACACTATGACTTGTTAAGATGTGTTGAAAATAGTATAGACGAGATCGGCGTTTTCAAACTAATTATGAAATAAATGTCTTTGTAGCATATTTTTTTTTAGAACTGCATAGATTTTACTTGTCCCCGACGTTTAAGCATTGAAACATTTTTATAAAGTTTTGTAAAATAAAGGATATGGTGACTGTATAATTTTCTGCTTGGTATTGGTTTTAATTTGTGTCTTGCCCTGCTAAACTAAGAGTATTCATTGCATATCGACAAATCAAATTTATTTAATTTTCTAAATATATAAGTAAGATTTTGTGGCGTTTATTTACTGCACATTTTAATGCTTTCAAAAACACGCCGTGGTTGCTCAGTGGCTATTGTGTTGGCCTGCTGAGGACGAGGTCGCATTTCGATGGGGGCAGAATGCGAAAACCCCCGTTTACTTAGATTTAGGTGCATGTTAAAGAACCCCACGTGGTCGTAGTGGGGGACACTACGGCGTGCCTCATAATCAGAAAGTAGTTTTGGGCACGTAAAGCCCCATAATTTAATTTTTTTTAATGCTTCCAAAAAGAAGGCGCTGACGTTGTCGCTATCTTACATGATCGGTTTTGTACCCTTGAAGGGACAATTGGGAATCTAGTAGATGTAATCATTAAATTGCTGGATGTGAAATTATTGAGTACCGATTACCTTATACGTGCTGGTGTTATATCAGGGGCCTAATTAGCCACTTCTCTTGCTCAGCTCTGGCCTTTTAAGGTTAGCTAAGAGGACTATAACGAAGATATATGTGTGTGTGTGTGTCTGTGTGTGTGTGTGTTTGTGTGTGTGTGTGTGTTTTAGCACCCAGTCTCTTTGTAAAATTATGCGAAAACCTGTCAAAGACTGCATTTAATTTCATCAAAACTGCTAATTTTGCTAGTTCAAATGTTGAATTCATGGTCACGCTCATGAAGTGCATTTCCTTCTTTGTCCCTTGTGTTGGCACTGCATTTTCTTAACCATTTATTTAACTGTGTATCAGTAAAAATTATATTGAACAGACCGATCAACATATTCTGTGACTGCGCGCCTAAGGGAACGAAAAAAAAACGGTAAAAAAAAACTTCACGTGACTTGTTTATCACACTACATTGCTATAGGTGTGTTGTCGTCCCCTCTTTGATAGCACTACTATTTTGAGCAGAGCTGTGACTGAGGTCACCCGCTAGACCGTAGAGGCCGAGCATATAGCAACTTTCTGGGAAGCGTACATAAGCGAACCTTCAGTAGCATTTCTGTTACATCAAATATGTTTCAGTTCTGTCTGGCTGTATTTCCACTTTTTTATTGTTTTATTTTTGTTGCTGGTTGAGTCGGACGGTGCACTTGGTCTGTGTCTAGGTTGCGGAAAGGTAGATTAGTTTGGGGCTTGCCGATGACATTAAAGACTGTCGTTGAAGGTAGCGCTTTGTGTGTCCAATGTACCTTCAGGTGTCATTGTTTTTTTTGTGTTTAAATCATTCATACAATAAAACAATAAGTCCATATAGAAACGATCATCAGACCCACCGACCGACCAGCCATCAATTCAACAAACAAACCATGACATAAAATTCATGTGATGTTCTCACTTCAATGTAATCTTTCATCTTTCAACTCAACTGTTTTTCCTAGTGGCTCTAGTGTTCACTTACCTGCGGTATTCAGCGGCGGTCGCTATCGTGTGCACCAAATAAGCGTATGGTATGGTATGAATAACTTTATTGGGTCCTGAAGGTCAACCCTAGGTTGACGCGGGCTGCTCACCAGGAATAAATAAGCGCAATATCTATTAATTTTCAAACTGCTGCAAACGACAGAAACACGAGAACAAAACAAATACCTTGTGTTCAGAATATTTGCAAGGCATGCTAACCGGTAATGAAGAGAACCAGGTGATGTTCTAAAAATACATGTTTAGGTAGAAACAACACTGAAAACCTGACAACAAAAGGAAGACAAAGACGGTCAGTTTTTCTTGTCCCGTTTTTAATGCTGGTTGCAATATGATTCAAAAAAAAAATATTGCAGATTCTGGGACCTTGTTTAAACGAAGATTTTGTTGGTGTTTACAAAGAGCGCTGTTTTTGTTTAACGACCATATGCCAGTGTAGAGCACACGACCAGGTTTGACACACGTTTTCATCGCATCGGAAAATGCCTAGCTTGTGGCGCTCGAACTTGTGGATCGCGCGCATGACGACGAAATAGTGACAATGTTGAAATGACGATGACTGCATGATGATGATGTAATGACGACGTTGATATGACGATGACGGCACAAAGACAACGGGTTGACAAAAATGGAGTGACCACACTGGAATGGCGACGATGGAACGACAACAACAGCGTCGAGAGAGAGAAGAGAGTGAGAGATTGCCGCATAAAATGGGTATCTTACCACCACTGTGATTCTCGGCATGCTGACCCTACGCTCAGAAAAAAAAGGAAAACAAAATAAACATGAAAAAACAACAACCACAAGAAAGATCGGCTTCTGCCTTGGCTTCTCCCATCCCCGCAGTGTAACAGGACAGCGATAGCGTGTTCAACCCAAAATCAACCGAAACTAACGTTGTCCACATGTTGCCTGTCTACATTATACGTTTTCTGCAACGCAGTTTAATGAATGGTGTTTCTGAGTGTCGTGAATTGAATCCGATGACGACCCCGGTCTGCGGATGAACAGGTCTGCTGTTCGTAAAGCAGGGAAAGCTGCTCGGCGCGCTTCCTATAGTCGCAACCTAATATCAGCGTGGTGGAAGGTTTGTTACAGGTCATCAACGAAGAAAATACACATAAAGAGGAACGTAATTTGCTGTGAACATAATTTTTTTATTCAGAATATCAAAAATACAAACGCCCGCAAAAATGCGCGGGCAATGTGTATATTCCTTTTTTATTTTCCTAGCCTGAGTACTCACAATGGTGAATGTATATATAATATATGTTTAGTAGACGTAGCATTACTTGTGTACTAGTCAGATATGCAGCGATAAAATAACTGACAACACTTTCGTTCGGGGACAGGAAGGACAGCTGATAACGTCAGAGCATATTCTTGTGGTCTGAACACGACTAGAAAAGAGTGACATGTACGTTCCCTTCTCGCACATCCGCTCTTAGGGGTAAGTACATTCTTATTAGCAATACAGGCTTTGTAAGACCGCAAAGATCTTTCCGAAAAGTCGGAGGTAATGCTATGAAGTTATCTGACTAATATTTCACATTCCCTGATAAAAATGAAAGGGGCACGAATAGCATGGGAACCTTACGTCATCTACCCAAGGACGTAACCATTAAGGTCTGTGTTTTTTCATTTCCATGAACATTGATTATTAGAACGGCTGTCCGCCACGACTCTCAAGGGAGCATCATATTTTCGTCTGGGATGCAAAAGAGATCCCCGCTCCCATTTTTCCTTCACAACAAGAGACACCTTGGCCCCTTCTCCGCCTCTATTTCTTGTACTACGACTGTTCCGTCATCTAAAAGGGCTATTGTTGACCTTTGTCGCTCATGATGTAATGCAGTTTGAGAAAACGATCCTAGAGATAAAACAGCGGTCCTGTTTTTCTTTCCGTGTGGCGAAAATTGAGCCTAGTACGATTGGTGGGAGCTCCTTTCTTTTGCACTTGAGCGTGCCACTTACACCGAGGCTGTGGCTGTCGCCTCCAGTGATGGCGTCCCTTATTTTTTTCTTCATTCTCTCTCTCACGTTATCTCCTAGCTAAAGCGCGACATAACAAAAATCTCACTGAGAACAAAAGCATATCGATTCGCTTGCGTTCACCCTAGCTTCAGAGATTGAGCCCGAAAAGCACACTCATTAAAACCACACAATCGTAAAATCGAGGTAGCTTGAGTGAGCGGCTGTTTTTTTTTCTTCGCATTTTTCGTTACGTAACATAAAACAATGGACCAAGGTGCAAACGATTCCACAAGTTTCCGAACTCTTCAAACGCACACCCGCGAGCAGGCGAAGAATGATATCTTAAGAAATGACTGGATTACTTCTCGTAGCTTGCAATACCAGTATTCGTAGAGCTAAGCGAAAACATGTGGTGCCTACTTAACGGTCGCGACGCGTCAGGTTGCGTTCCCTCGCGAACAAGGCCGGCCCTTTTTTTAGTTTGGTGAGAGTTTCGTCATACCATGAAAATTAGTTGGTGAGACAGCCCAGCGGTCACATGAGCTTTCCTGCACGAAAAATCAACGTCAAAGTGTGGGCCATTCACTTCTTCCAACCGTAGTGCGCTCCTTTAAGGCCTCCAGGCCCGGGTCCCACTCCGGCTAAGGGCACGTTGGAGCCGACCAGCCCCTGTCCCAGATTGACGACAGGCCTGATGGTGTGGCTGACGGTTGCCACCGGCTGGTGGACGTAAGTGACCACGGGCCGGGTCACGTAGCCTATACGGATGAACGGCTGCCGCACGAAGGACACCGTAGTGGCCAGAGGCACAGCGAGCGCGGCTCCCGGCGCTCCCAGACCCAGGGGACCCGCGCCGAAGCCGTCGCCGAAGCCACCGCCTAGGCCCGGTCCACCCGCTCCGCCGAGGCCGCCGAAGCCGCCTAGTCCTCCCAAGTCCCCGGGTCCCAGGCCGCCCGGGCCAACGTCTCCGCAGCAGCCCAGTTTGACCGCGAAGCACAGTACGGTGACGCACAACACGTCGAGCTGCGAGGCCAACGATGGAATAGGGGCGTCAGCGTTTTTTCCATACTGAAATCAGTTAACCGCGCAAAATTAACGCGAAACGAATGTCCGATGCGCTGACTTCGGTACCTAAAATGGTGATTTAGGCGCGGTAAACTTACTACGAAACAGAGAACAGCATTTCTGGCACCCTCAAGCGAAGTATCAATTGTAACTAGCTCAGTAGACCAAATACTGAGCTTACTGGTTAATGTATAACTAAAATATTTCGTGTTCTTTCTTTCTTTGTACAGATGTACTCTCCATGGCCCAAAATAAAAAGGTAAAGTTGTTTTTATAGTCTTTTGTGGTGCGTAATGGTATGTGGGCTTTGTAGGGTTAACATATTGAAAGTTCAATAACAAAACATGTGGCAGTGTCGCCCGAAGGGCGAATAATTGGCAATGATAACAAGGCTTATTGATGCAGTTCGACTTCTCGAAGGCTGTTCTAAATATAGGGCGACCATTTTTAAACTTTCCCGGCATTTTTAAAGATTGCTCGTGGCAGACGACATTATATACTCTTGTCTTTGAGCTGGATTATTCGAAGAGGTTGGCATTACTAGCACGAAAATCGAAACGCACATGCAAGTAATTAAAACAAATTGACTAATTAAATTTATTAATTATGTAACTGCACATATTGCAATTTACTGATTGTAGTCGGTGCATTTGCAAGACGTATCCACTTGAATCTCCAGGATGATACTAGTTTCTAGATATTATTTCCCAATGTGTGGGATAATATACATGGGCGTTCCAATTACTTTAGTGCTTAAACGCATAAAACAGCGTTTTGTTGAAAGGTAAGTGGAACAACAGTGCATTTTTACGGCAGTTTTGATGGCCCAAATCTGCACACTGGTGTCTCTCTGCAAATTCATCCCAAGTGGTTACTCGTTTCAAACTCACTCGCTACAATTCGTAAATTGCAATGTGTGCTGCAAAGTAATTGACTAAGAGGTTAAGTACTGAATTTTCATTGATTAGTTGAATATGCTTTTCGATTTCTCGAGCAATTAAGTAATGTCCGCCTCTCTGAATAAGGAAGCTCAAGGACTAGAATTAAGTTATCTGCAGCAGACGATTTTCAGAAATTCCAGGAAACTTAAATATTATCGCCCGAATACGCGGGTTAGGCATGCTGGCACAGCGCAGGACGCAAGGCAACTCCTGCTGGGTAGAAGGAACAGTGCCCTGGCAGCTACCAGGCGTCTCAGAACGCTGGCGTGACGAGGAGCGTTGCCAGTGGCGTTGCAGACGTCGCACCTCGATGGTGCACGAGATGAGAACCGGAAACCGTCGGAGTGAGTCAGCGCCCAGTGAAATATTCGGTAATGTTAGCTTAACGTTTACTGCCCGTTTCGCTCAGAGCAGTACATACACAGCAGCTCAGTAGGAACGCTAGTCTGTTTATAGTGGCATGCGCACGATGGTGCATCAGCCGTCAGCGGAAGGCAGAATTAACGCTACCCTGGCTCCGCCACCGAGGCGATTCAGCGTATAGCGTTGGCGGTGCGTCGACTTCTCTTTCTTCCAGCAAACCGCATTCCGTATTTCTCAAGACCCTAAACCTCTGCGCGCGAGCTGCGCATGCGCTATCGAGCGGGACAACATAACGGCGGCGCCGACGGCATTTTAGCTTCTCAGGCGTCCGTGCAATATCTGTCGATATAAAAGCTGCACGGCCTGACCAGGACGTTGATCGCCGTGCTGCATAAAAGAAGAGGAGATAATAAATATAAATAATGAGCGCTGCGTTCGTGTCTTTCCTTTCCAGTTTGTCGCGCGGTCTTTTTTAACAATGACCACTCGCCACCGAGCTCGCCTTTGTATTTTACTAGATATAACAAAATTTACGAGAATGGCAGAACGCAGGAAGTTAACCTGGGCGTAGGCACACTTCCAATTGGGGAGCTCCGAATTAAATGACCTACTTAGAAATTCTTAATGTGCACCTGAATGTAACTACGCGAGCATTTTCGTTTTACGCTTCCATCAAATGCGGCCACCGTGGCCGCATATCGAGCTCTCGTGCTCAGCAGCAGAGCGCCGAATGTGCTTAGCCAACGCGGTGGATCCCTTTGCGCCAGAGCAGTACGCCTGGGGCCATATGTTTTCACCAACTCTGTACCTAAAAGGATGCCATGTGAAGGATGCAATGTGAAATGGTAGACCATCCGCCTCGTATGCGGGAAGTACTAGGTTCCAATCCCGGTGCCACCGGAAACCGACAGTTTTTTTTTCTTTTTCTAATGGGTATACATGTACTGGGACCTGGCGCTCGGTTGTTTAATGGGTTCTGATATCGAAAGGGGGCCCTATAGCCAGGGTCTCTGGGCACTCGTTGCCGCCACCACAGCTTTGGTGAAATAGTCCAGCACCCGCTGCTGCTGCGGAAGGCAGGCGAGTGCTGCCGCCAGGTACATACCACAGGCGCGTTTCCGGCCTGGCGTTCGGCAACTACGGCATTTCCAAAAGCCTGGAAGGACAACCGCCTATTAGGAAGTTGGCGGCATGGGACCGTCAGACTCCATATTTGCCATAGGCCATGATGAATACGCCGGTTCTCGTGCGATCCCAGAAGTCGGGTCAAGACCGGATTCGCGGTCGCGCTTGGCAAGGGTACACCATCTCGCGAATGTGTGAGGCCAGTAGCGGACTGTAAGGGTGCCGCATGAAGGGTGTAAATGAGACGCTGTGCAGGAACACCTTCTTCAGCGAGCATGTTACGAAAATCGAAGACATGCCGTAGAGGGGGTGTCCTTATTATTTTCATCATCTGGTGTTCTTTAGCATGCACCTACTGCATGGTACACGGACGTTTTTGCATTTTGCACCCACCCAAATGCGGCCGTCGCGGCCGGTATTTGATCCCGCGCCCTAGGGCTTAACAGCGCGACGCCACCATTCAGAATGTGCACTGTGTTGGCAAACGCCCCATTCATTGCAGGTAGGCCATGTTATCCTACAGAGCTGGCCTTGACCAACTTCTACTCTTTGCAGTATCGCCAAGTGTCGCCGGCTGCACGTACAGGAGGGCAGTTCATATTCAGTCCTCAAACGAGACCGTCGCTATGCGGCTGTGCCTCGCCATCGTTATGATAATGCACTCATTCTTCAAAATCAAAACGCTGCATTTTCTTGTCTATAGCTCGAAGTACTGTCACCGCATACATGGCGAAGGGGCCGTTGAGAGACAAACTGTCTACGTTGACTACCTCTGCACGTCTCTTTTGTTTCATTCCTTTTATTTCTTTTCTTTGTTTTTATGTAGCACGTAAACGTGTTTAGTGCGTGCGTGCGCATGGGTAAATGTTCGAGAGAGGTAGCGTGCGCATACCGCACTGGTAGGTTTGCCTGCTTGAAGTTCTTGTAGATCAAATAGCCTATTTACATACGTGGTTGAAAATTAGCGCGTCAATTATCCCGCCTCCTACGTGGGAGACCCGTAATTTAGCTCAGGGTCCTTCCGAGCGGGTTTGTTTTTGTCTGCTGGTATATGACAGCTCTCCTTCTCTCGCGCTTGATCTGTATGATTGCTTTTTGTCATTTCAGGCCGCCGAGAGGTTCCCAATGTGCTCTAGAGGCTTGCGTAGGCTGCGTGTGTGAGTGTCAGCTCACCATTTATCCGCCGCCCTATCTGTCCTTGCAGTATAATATTGCTGTGGCTGGCTGGTCTTTTCGCGCCTACCCCCCAACCGATCGACCTCGGCGGATCTCTCCCAACATCAACGAGAAAAGTTCACGAGTCGCGTGAGCCAGCCGCAGAAAAAATACAACGTATACATGGCGGATGGAGCGACGCTCATTTCAATACAACATACGCACGCATATATCAACACAAGCGCTCAAAGGAAGACGGCATCTGATATGCGACAACATTCCTGCCGCCCTCGCGAGTACGCAGCCTTGTTCTCATAAGGATAAGGCAACCTTTACCGAGCGATTTCCTGAGCAAGAACGGTCAGCACTGACCGTTCCTTATCGAGCACTATAGGCAGAGACTGCGCGCGTCTACCGTCGTCGGTTACAAGACTGGACCGAACTGCCACTCTTGAACGTGGTCCAAAATTTCCCTTCAAGGTGTGTCCCGGCGGCCAGATTGGCGTTCTGCACGTTCGCAAAGTGGAAGGCGGGCGGCTCGACCCCAGAGCGCGCGCATGGCACGCATCAAGGCTGATCTGCGCGTTTCTTCTGGAATGCGTTCTCCGATCAGCGTGGACTATACAGCGACCGGTGCTGTGGGTAGCTAATGACGTGCTCTGTGAAGCGGAATACATTAAATTGTCTGTCTATTTGTCTTTGCTTTTACTTATTTATTCTCGAGCGGGTCACGTACGATAGGATCTAATCCTGCTTCGTGGCACGGAAAATTACATAAGGGACTAGGAATAATAAGGAAATGTACTAACTCAACCGTCTGAAACCTTGGCAGGTGGCAGATTATATTTTTTAGTATTGGTAGCGGGAGCCATCTAATTCAGAAGGAAAGCTTCATTCTAATTTTATGCAAGACTATGCGAGAAAACAGCGCCGTCAGTACACCTCCGCTGAGCACCGTGCATGGTCCTGCTGCTGTTAGTCCATGTTGGTCGCGATAACAAATTCGGGAGAGCACCTGCTCTAAACGCCCGTGACTTACAGTCGGTCACATACTGTCGAATGCCCAGGACTAATGTAGCTGGCATCTTGCCTCGAATTCTTGTCTCGCGCATACACATGACGCTACGTTCGGAATTAAAGCAGTCCGACTGCACTTATTGTGCTTTCTTCAGGTGCTCTTACTTACGAAAGTTTAATTGCTGCCATTGTCGTTGACGCGCTTTGGCGAATCGGCGCTTGGCGTGCTATAAATCGTGGAACCACGCACCTGTGTACCGGAAGAAATGTACCAGTAACGCTCTTTTCTTCCGGCAACAAGTAATGGTGTCCACCCGTAACCACTTCGCTCTAGAGCACTTCAGCGAACGGTTGCAGTACGCGGTATCCCGAAGGCGCACGACAAGGCCCAACGAGCCGGAATGCGCGGTCCTCAAAGACGGTCACCTCCGAGAGCGGCGCAAGCGAGCACGAGGAAGACACGCAGGCAGCGCGAAGAACACACAGGGAGCACGAAGAAAACACACAGGGCCGCCTCGGCGGCAGCGTACTCACAGTGTTCCTCATAGTGTTCTGAAGGAAGCGTCGAGTGGAGGTTCCTTGGAGCGCACTTGGCATTTATAGTGTGCCTGTGCGGTGGGCGGCCGCTGTGGCGCCGACCCCTGAAGCCGGTGGCACGCGCGCAGGGGCGCTCGGGGAAAGTTCGAACGCCACTTTGCCAAGGTCCGTGTGACCCGTCTTTTTCCCGGTGGCTTTATCGTTCCGCTCGCGGAAGTCGGGCACGACCGCCGGCAGTGTGCATCCAGCCCCCGAGTTACAGTCGACGCCGGTACGAATCCGTGTCGCGGATGGCCGCCCACAGATCGGGCGACGTGCGGCTCACAGATACCCTTCAATGTCACGTCGGCGGCGACGAGTGGCCGTATATCTGCGGAGATAGGCATCGCGTCGGCGCGATGCGAATGCACTTATATATAGCGGGAAATCTCGGAATCGAACGAGTCGCGGCAAGCCTGTAGTTCTCGCATCCCGCGCGAGACAGAGCTGCGGTTTTTACTTCCCTCATTGGGCCCCGCGCGCGAGCGTTTGTAAAGTTTCCCGGCCACATTCTCGGCGCACAATATGTCTCAATGGCGCCCTCGGTGCCTCCGCAGGAAGGCGATAGCAACTCAGGTCGTCCGCCGATTTTACTGTCTCTTTCTGCCTTGGACTTGCGAGTTTCCTTCTGTTCGAAGCTGCCTGCAATCATGCCTCATTCTTATCCCTCTCTTCGCTTTCGTGTCGTGCAGTGGGAGCTAACTTTGTTCTTCAAGAGCGTACGGCTAACCCCTTAACACGATCCCTTTGCACCTGCAGGACCCACTACAACTTCAGTCGCAACAACAGGCACGTGCGGCCGTGTTTCGGTTCAAATGCCGAAGGTATGATGCAAATTGAGCAACTTCGCTTTACATCTTTTCCTTTCATTGCTCGACTTAGTTTGTTTTGCTTTTATCATGCACTTACTTCAGAAGACACATATTCGTTACAGCAGCATATGTAGCTGCTTCTCGAGCTGCGCACGTTTTTTTACGTAACACTCATCTATAAAGACAAACAAGCTTACAGATGCAAGCAATGTGTTAAGTACACATATATTTACGCTTTCTCATCCTCAGCTTGCTGCATTTATTGGGTAGGTAGAATTGAATATGAGATAAAGTGGAGACCTTGGAAGCGCTTCATTTCCTGCAATTCTTTATTGCGCTTCTGAAGAGACACACGAAAACAAAAGGCTTAAGCGGATCCAACACGTGCGTGTACCTTCGAAATACGAGCAATAAGGTGCTATGAATGATTTCCTTCCTTGAAAACTTGAACTCGAGCTTGAGTTACGAAAATAAAAGAAAAGTCATACAGCGACAGAGAGAGAGAGAGAGAGAGAGAGAGAGAGAACTTTATTTTCATGTTGGTTGGTGTGGTGGAAAGAGTCCAGAGCCTCGCTCGCGGCATTTTTCAGTGCAGCACTGATAAACGCCGCAAGGTACCGTTCGTCGTCGGCGCTGGTTGCTTCTGTCAGCCACCCGGCATGGGGTTTAAGGGAAATTTGTAGAGGCAGGCAGGGGAGGGGGGGGTGGTCTACAGGACCAGAAGATATGGGATGTGTTCGGCCATTCGCCACATTATCGGCAGGGCGGGGGATCTTCAGGTAAGAGGCCGCGGAGGAGATGCATTCGCGCTGGCGCAGGGAGTGTTTCAGTTTGGGCCCGACAAATCAGTACACTCTTAACAGGTGAGCACTTTGCTGAGCTTGGGGAACTTGCGCCTTGCCGCTTGATACGGCCGCAGAAGCAGGGAAGCCCACCTTTTCGTCAGGGCTGGTCGCGGAATGTAGGGTGCCTGGTTCAAAGTCTCGCAGGCGAGATGATTAACTCTTTCATTTCCCGGCAGCCCGTCATGACCAGGTATCCAGATGATTTCTAATGGACTCTGAAGGTGCTCTTGAATAAGTGTCGAAATGTCGGCCGCGAGATCGTTTTGCAACAATTTCCTGCATACTGTCATGGAGTTGTTAAATATGTTTCTTGGGTAGGCCGAGTTGCTGGGGGGCACGTGTTTGATCGTGATCTGTCTCTGGGAGGACGTCCGTCTGTATAGTTTGGAGGTTGTTATTCACGAATGCTATAGAGGAGCCTCGTGCACCAACGCTAGCATCAGCGTATAAGTAGATGCCGTCAGGGTGTCTTGCCGTGTACCTCTTGAAGTAGGCAACTCGCTGGTGTCGCTTCTCCTTGCCTCGTTCTGGATTCATGTGGCATGGCAGTGGAGCTATGGTTGGGAGTTCGCGTTGTTTCGGGGGTAGTGGGTGCGTGTCCACAATAGGCGCAGCTTCTGGATGTCATACAGCGAAATAGCATTTCTTCAAATTTCTGTTTGCATTGAGCGTCCTCATGGTTGCCGTCGGAGAGGTAAAGCTCCTTTCCGAGTATTCTTGTAACCGCACCTGAACCTGTAACCAGAAACCTGGCCAGCCAGGTTTCTAGTTTACTTCTTTTTTTCTCTTTCTATCTTATCCGGCGCGCAGGCTACGAGACAAATTCTGCGCTGAGCAGAATATCAAAGGATATCCAGAGAGCATAATAAACAGTGTGTACTAAGAATAATGTTGCGATGTAATGCTCCATACCAGTTATAAAATAACCTCGCCCCTCAGAGGCAGCGACCTCGATACGTCACGCATTTCACTTTGGCGGCGGCTCCGTCAACGTACTCAAGGTCTTATATCAAGCTCAGCTGGAATCAGTGTTGTCGTGGGACAGCAGGACAGCTACCTGAATCTCCAGTATGCGCGTCGCCCATGAAATGGCCGTGTTATACTTATGGAAATGCCCGAAATTGTGCGCGAGATGGACTTGGTAGTTTGTATGTGCCACTGGTGTATTCGCACTCACGGGCGCGTTCGCAATTCGTATTCCAAAAGCGTGAAACCCACTGTTTCGGTTACTCATCTCATGCTTAAAATCATGTTCAATCGCGAATACTGGTTACTTATCTCTTTCATTGTGTTAAGCACTATTATGCGCGCGGAAATGTCATAAGGCATCAGAGTTGCGGACGGGCAATTCCGGAGTTGGAATTATTCCGGAATCATTCCATGTTTTCAAATGCATGGAAGGGAAGGAGAATGAAATGATGGTACCAGTCGGGCAGATGGAATTTATCTACCTGTAGGCGACTATCTCTGCCACGGCAATAAAAAAAAACTGCTTGTCTATACATACCACTCTTCGTAAGACCTGGAAACTTTCCTGCACTACAAGGTTTAAATGCATTTAAAGACAGAAAGTTTTAGTTGCCAAGAATGATTCTTTTTATCAAGAACTTGGTTTACGACAGATCTAAGGGTGGAGGCTAAAAACAATGTCGCAGATGGTGTCACCCTCCGCCCGTCCATGGGGATTTGGAACACGCGGCATGATTTTTCGCGCAGTCTAGTATCCACAAGTCGCGATAACGGGCAGTCACTGAGGTGCGCTTGAAAACCAACGATATCGGTTCAAATATGCCAGAAAATATGAAAGAAGAAATATTGTCCTGCAAAACATGCCTTTCGCTTTTCAATGTGACACAACAATAGTATGAACATAAAAGTATAGTACGTAACATTATTTGTAACGTTGCTAAGGGTTCAAAAATATGTTTTTGTTAGGAGGCACGCAAGCGCGAGTACTAAATACTTCGAAGAAAGCACTCCATTTGGTGGTATTCGAGGAGCGGAATGAATCAGCTCAGCCATTCCAGGAGTGGGAATGGTCCAACTCTCACAATTTGTCCAAATCTCAGAATGAACGGGAACTTTTCTCTCTCTGGAATGAAGTAGGAATGGAATGGAGGCTCCCATTCGCAACTCTGCAAGAGGTTACGACATACAACATGGCGTAGAACGACATTTATGGTCTCAGCCCAGGTTACTTCCTAATGATGTGAGCACAGTGACGCGTTCAGCGTTGAGAGGAAGCAACTTTCCTGCCTGCGGTATGGTTCGCACAGACTCCTTTTTTTTTTCCAGTGCTGCCGACGGCGAGCTTTTGAAATTCCACTGAGCAGCCACCGATTAATTCTGCTGATTTACCAACAGTGTACCGGGGCATCTCATGTCGTGGGGAACGCGCGACATGACATGCCCGCTCAGACGTATGATGCACATGAGGTGCTGTTTGTGTGCACACCTGTTTTCCTGGAAGCGTGCCCTTTGGCCTGCGGCCGAGCGTGATCGAGCGAAATCTTTGGGTGTTCTGCCAATTGATCGCTCGTGGTATCGTCAGTGGGACGTTCAAGGCGTCTATGCGAGGGTCTTTACGTATAGCGTCCTTGAATTTTTTTTTTGTGTATATAAAATTATCCGTTTTCTATTTGAAAGGTAGCGTCTACCGCGCTAGCCAACGCAGCTGGATGCTTTTCGTAGGTTTGTACGCCCGTCATCAGCACTTCACGTGCATAATTAATGCATACAATACGAGATAGTGCATCCGAACAAAATGGCTCAGCAAAACTCGCAGTAGTAAAGCAAGCACCTGAAAAATGCTGGCCGCGAACAAATTTACACGATTAGCCGTGATTTTACGACTACAAAATTTGTGTTCTTATTTTTAGTAGTATGCAATACGGAATAATCGTATCTGTCGACGGACTAAAGAAAAAGTGGCAGCAATTAAATTCTGGAATATTTATCCGCAAATTATGTTTTGTGTTAGGGCGTAGTGCAACTCGCTGCTGATGTTCATGTAATTTGTTCACTATTTGTTCAAGCGGGTTGAATAATCTGCCGTAGTTTATTTCATAGTTAGCTCTGCTAATTTACCCGCCGTGGTTGCTCAGTGGCTATGGTGTTGGGCTGCTGAGCACGAGGTCGCGGGATCGAATCCCGGCCACGGCGGCCGCATTTCGATGGGGGCGAAATGCGAAAACACCCGTGTGCTTAGATTTAGGTGCACGTTAAAGAACCCCAGGTGGTCAAAATTTCCGGAGTCCTCCACTACGGCGTGCCTCATAATCAGAAAGTGGTTTTGGCACGTAAAACCCTAAATATTATTATTATTATTATTAGCTCTGCTAATGGAAGTTAGATTTTCAAGTGTCCATGGTTCTCAGGTAAATACTATAAGCCAACGCGGATGCTGCAAAATATTCTGCCGTAGTCTATTTCATAGTTATCCCTACGAATTGAAGTTAGATTTTCAAGTGTCCATGGTTTTCAGGTAAATACTATAAGCCAACGCGGATGCTGCAAAATATTCCAACGTCGTTGAAGGGGATGGGAAAAATAAAACAGAGCGCAGAAAAATTCAGTCTCCTAGTAGATGGTTGTTATCTTTCGAATGATATTTTCACACGTTAAGTGACCCAACCCTCGTGTTTATTGGCTTCCTTTTCTTTAGCACTATGCGGGCTCACTGGGAATAAACGTCAGCAAATATGATATCCAGACTTCATGAAGAAAAAGAAAACTACGTTGTATACGCTTATATGCACTGTGCTGAACATCCAACATGTTGAAACAAAAGTGAGTCCCCATTTACTCATATTAAGTAACACGGATGTCTATATTGTCGACCGAATATTTTATGCTATTAAAATGATGCGGATTAAAGCAATACTAATTGCTTCTTCCGTTTATAACAATATGACTGTGCATGAGCGTTACCCTTGCGTGACACCAACTTCAATTTAATGGAGCTAAAAGAGCTTCTAGCGGCATTGTATTACGGTATTCTGAAAGCCATTAGACCAGTGTGGCGTAGTTGACCAAAGCGACCAGTGTCACGAGCTTTCTGCATGGAGGGCCCCGAACGAAGTTGTCGGAAAATAAAATGTTCTAGAAAATCAAATATGTTGTAGTTCTGAATAGCCTCACGGGAAAGCCCACATATTCAGGTTACACTAGCTTCGGGATCGATCCACAAAAACGACCAGATGCCGATGCCAGAACTCTGTTACAGAAAACTGAGTTGAACTCGACTAGAATGTTTCGCACGAAAATTCTCCAGTTTGCCACGAGGTGACAACAAAATAACGTTGGTCCTATCCGCGTTTTTTCTCACAGTTGTGTAGTGTTAGACCACTTTAGTAAAGCTGATATATATATATATATATATATATATATATATATATATATATATATATATATATATATATATATATATATATATATATATATATATATATATCAGTCTTTGCCATTTGCATTTGATTGCATTTGCATTTGCATTTGCCATTTGATTTAGGTGCACGTTAAAGAACCCCAGGTGGTCAAAATTTCCGGAGTCCTCCACTACGGCGTGCCTCATAATCAGAAAGTGGTTTTGGCACGTAAAACCCCAAATATTATTATTATTATTATTGCCATTTGCGCTAGCCTTGGGTAATTTCCACGAAACCCGAATCGCGCTGCAGGATAGACAGCAGGCAGTGAAAAGTTCCTGTTTGGTGCGACATTTGCGTACAAACTGTCGGTTCTGCTGTCACATATAGGCAAGGAGAGCGATAGAATGGAAATGCCGAGGAAGGCGCTCGGACGCCACCCTGACGTCAAGAGATCGGGCGAACCTGCTTCGTCGAAGGCCAGCAAACAGCGCCCGGAGTCGAAAGGATATCAAGGCGTGACACTTCGTGATTTATATATTAATGGGCACCCAGGACAGATACATACACCTAAAAGTTGCACTGCTTTTGCGTTCGCTTTTAATGACGCTGATTTTCAACATCCTCATTTTTCGGATACGTCTTACATGCACAAGTTCGGTATATACGTTTTGCCATGTTGTAATATTAAGTTTTTCAGGCATTATAACATATTATTCTTAGAAAGTTTGAAAGTTGTCAAGTTACATAGTGATGTTATTTAATATGTGAAACTGAGTATTACGATCTACAAAGTACTTCAGTATGCGCGTTATTGAAATGGGTGTTACGCAAGTTGTCGTAACGAGGGCAAGAAGTACCGGTTGCCGCTCTCCTGTATTCTCTGGATATTAAAGGGGGCCTCAAACACCCCCGGGCTTAGTGGAAAAACACAGTCCGCGCATAGCATACGCTGCCGTGAACATCTCAGCCAAATATTGCACTCCTGCGCGGGGCGTGGAGCTCGCGAACGGAGCGCGAAGTCACCTTTTTCTAAAACACTCTCTTTACAACAGAAGCCTGCTCCTCACTCTTTTCTGAACGCTTAATTTTTTAATATAGCAGATTACCATACGCGGCTGATATTCGCCTATAGCTGGCATCAATCAAGAAGAAGGGTGTTTGGATCAGTGCGTTTCTTCCTGCTGTTAATGTGTATATTTACTGGCGCAGCTTAATAAACAGGCTGAAGTAATCGAAAATCTGCTTTCGAATTTCGATAATGATTACGTACTTCCGGAAGAAGCCTACTATCATCTGCTCAAGCTCGGGTGCAGCCGCCTGCGTAGGAATTAAACTTTGGCCACCCTGCTTATCGGAGTCGTAGCCGACGGGTCTCGCCAATTTTGACTGGTTTTGAGCACTCGGCTAGCCTCTAACCACACCAAACTCAAGGTCAGACCACACGCATTCTTGCTAGCGCTTGCTTGCTCCTGGCTGCTCCTGTGGCAGACTTCACTTCGTATTGAGCTATTGATAGCGCTCCAAAATGCGCAAGTTTGGTGTGGCTGCTATCCGTCGGTCGAGCTGGTGCAGAACAAAGCTGGTCCACACCTCGTAGCACTGCCAGACTGGAGCATATATGAGCGCGATCGCTCATTCTAGCCGCGCCGTGCCCATAGTAGACGCTGCGCATACAGTTGCATGTCGCTGCGGTTGGCTGCGTGGCATATAGATACCGCGGCCGCCGCGGGGTGCCGCGATGAGTGCGCTGGCTGAGCAGACTACGGCTCGCTAATGACCACCGCGTTTGGCGTATCATAGGCGCCGAAATCGGAAGTAGTGGCGTCTACGCGAACATCCAAAATTGAATTTGAACTGCGCTCCACGGTGACGTTCAGTAGGTGGAGTTTTGTGGGCACGCCCCGCTTCCCCGTAGTCTTCGCAGTTCGAGTCATTGAAGACGGAACGGAAGCACCGCATGGAGGATGTTTGATTGCCATAACTCCGCTCCTGCTGAACGCATTGAATTACTTCTTGCAGCAAAGTATTTCTGAAATTGCCTATTTTAACGATTTAAACATTTTAACACCTTATCAATCTTAACATCCTATGTTTAAAAACATTGAGTCTTATAAGGGAGTCTCATAAGGTTTCATAAAATTTTTGTGCAAGTTAAGTGTGCTTGACTTACAAACTACTTCAGTTAAATGCGTGCTACAATCGAAGCGCTGACTTCAACAAATGAATTTCTACCGGTGAGGAAGAATGTAGCCTCGCAGCAGCACCGCTGCTCGCACTCGTATGGGCCCAGGGAGGTTACATGAAACTTCTGGAGTTGCCGTCCCTGCAGCCGTCAACGAGAGCGAGTGAAGCCGCGGCGGCCATATTACCATATTGAGACGAAACCTCTTTAGATGTATATCAGTTTAAAATTGTGCGTTATTTTCGATTAAAAGATCGATTTCTTGCCGCAAGCTTCGAGAAAAGCTACCGGCGGGACGCTTCGTCCATCGAGCTTCTTCGCTATGTTAAATTATGAACGGTCTCTTGTGGAATGTGACTGCGCAATAGTCACCGCTGATTATGCGCTGGTTGGCGGGAAAAGTTTTTCAGCCACTTTTTGTAAAAGCTTACACACCTTCCACCAGCAACTTCTGACTGTGTGTACGGTGCAACCGCCGTCTTTTTTATTGGTTTGTTGTCGCATGCATGGCTGGGGACAAACTGCCCTAAATATTTTTTCTCTCCCACAGGTAATTCTAAAAAGGCCCTTACGCCATTGGAGACCTTATTTTATTCGCGATACTCTATTAAGAGCTCCTCGATTTTGGTAGACAAACCGCCAACGTGGTTTTCTCAAGAAAGGCATTGCAAATCATACATTTGGCATCCTGAAGCACTTCATATTTATATACTGAATCCAGAGCTTGTGTCATAGAACTGTATTGTGGACGTTCTCTTATAATTTATATGAACCTAATGAAATTGATGCGACTTATCCATCGCGCCGTGAACATTGGTTAATGCAACATACGGATTTCGTTGCCTACTTGGAAATATTCAGACAACATAAATATATCAGTCAGCAATGCTACTCAAATGTAGGAACTGCAGAAAACACTTGAACTTCTCAAAATATATATATCGGTTCATTCCAAGCTCAGTTTGCAATATACGTTGTGTTTCCATTGATCTTTAAATAATGCGCGTCTGCAGAGCAGTGGTGTTTCGCGCTCTTCACAATACGCTCGATTGGACTTCTGGGTGATGTGGTGTATCCTGAACATTTTACAGCATTCTGCAACCTTGTAATTGAATTTATAAACGTTAAGCGCTCTTATGTTCAGGCCATAATGCAACATAATGTTTTCTGGGCAAGTTGGCATGTATTTGTGAATGAAGAGGATGCCAGTGACACGTGCAGACGCGTACACAAAGTTATATAAGTGGACTGCACTTCGATTGCAATTCACTTTATTTACCAGATTGTTCTGGTTGAACGAACACTGCATTTGCAACGTTTCCTTTCATTTTTTTTCGTCAAAAATCGAGCGCTCGTCCTTCTTCTGCACGCGTCTCACTGGTTTCCCTATTACAAACACGGTATTGCGCGATACGTGCAAACCATACAAAGAAGGGGATGGAAAATGCGCAATGACGTCACAACACGAGTCAGCTGCGCTACGCACTACCACACGCAATCAGGTAAATTTCATATGTGTACGTACGAGCAAATTTTCTAACCATTCCACATTGAAGCAAATGTACGCACAGCATCCGATCGTGGGCAAACAACGAGAACTTATGTTACAGGGGGAACGCTATACCAGCTAGTGGCGTCTACTTTACCTGATTGGTGCATCCATGAATTACGGAGATGTGGTAATGCCCTCAGAAAGCATGCCACAATCAGTTAAACACTGTTCCGACTGCGAACTATGAATAAACACGACGAACGCACTCCACGCTGTGCTACGGCGGCTACGCCGGTTCGGGATTTTTCCTCTACCAAGATGGCGCCGACTAGTTTCACTTTTCTACCGCCACCTCCACTCCAGAAGTCTTGTAACCTCCTTGTACAGGCCACGGTGGTGTGGGCTACGTGATATGGGCTATGATATGTGCGGATTGCCGTTTCTCCCAGCAGCAGCTTGGAACGGTAGCGGTGTCACTGAGAATTACTGCGATTCTAGCCTGTTTCGTGCGTGACTGCTGCGATGTCAAGTGACTCAAGGTCTACGGGCTACCACTGTGTTGTATTCGGCTGCAAAAAAAAAAAAATCTTTCCGAAGCGAGTGTGAAGTGCATCTTCAGCCGTGGCGAAATGGTAGACTCCGCCGCTATGGTTGCAGACAAGCGTCGGCTTTGGATTGCCAGCATAAACAGAAATGACTTGATGCCATCGGCTTCGTCGCGTGTATGTTAAGAAGATTTTTTTCTGGTGAGCGCACGGCGACAAACTCGGCACCCATGATCCAACTGGGATATGAGTGAAAGGTGCTTATTCGAGTCGGCCAACTAGTGCGAATGGACCAAGTCAACTATTTCGATCGCGCTCACACATTAAAGTTAATCTGTTGAAATGTGTTCTAGGATTCTCATACTTGGCAACCAATGTTCTGGTGGTAGTTGACCGGCGACATATTATGAAAACAAAGTACGTGCTGGCGAAGAAAGTGAATGTGTGCTCTTTTTCGTTGTGTAACCAAAGCCATCCCAAGCGTGTGCCGGCCGCCTCTGGTTCACTTGGACTTCCCAATCTCGCCGGCATGCCGTCTGGCCTATGCCACGCATCGCGCCTTGTATCACGTCAGATAATACAATCTACCCTTCTAGTCTATCATACACACACTGTCGAAGACGCACGCACGGTCATCCTGACAAGTACACACCTGACAACTATCAACCATGCCCTCACATACTCTGGCATCGGCGATGTCATTATAGAGATTGTGCCTAGAGACCGTGGTGATCCCATCCTCTAGGTTCTCAGCGTCTACACCGCTCCGAAAGAGAACTTATACCGCGTCGACCGCCTCGTTCGCCGGACCAAACAGCTAGCGGGCCATAATAGACCGCTCATCTTAGGTGACTTTAACGCCGCGCATGCCGCATGGGGCTTCACCAGAAACACGACCAAAGGCACGACACTATACAACGTCATATAGCAACATCAACTCACCATCCTCATTGATTCGCAGCACCCTACATGAGTGGGCAACATCATCAATCAAGACACGTGTCCTGACTTAACACTAACCTTCCGACTTCCGCAAGCCGAATGGTGCAACACAAATGAGACGCTCGGCAGCGATCACTGCATACTTTATACCACAATACAGACAAGAAACTTCCCACGCCGAAGAATCCACACAACCAAGCTAACAGACTGGACTGCCCTCAGACAAGATCGTCTGACCACTGGTCTTACCACTATTGAGAACCTCAAGGAATGGCTCAAAGGTATCCAAGCGACACTTGATAACCACTCCAAAAACATAGTACTCACCACCGACAACCCAGCAGTTTATGTACACCTCCTGCACTTTTGGGATATCCAACACAGTCTCACCAGAAGATGACACTTGCAGAAATACAAGAAACCTCTGAAACTCCGCCTCGCAGCCCTCACCGCAGCCGCTGACAAATACGCCGACCAACTAACTCAACAGAACTGGGATCAAATGTGCACTTCCTTACAGTGTACTCTGGGTGCAGTCAAGAAATGGCATATTCTCTGGTACCTTCTGGATGCCACGCAAAACAGGCAAGACAGCCAGCACATCATGAATTCTTCACCACTATTCTGGAAGCAACGACAAACTCCTTCAAGATCTTAAACACAAGTGCATCAGAAACCCAGGCACAACTGCCTAAATGCCTTCCGAATATACTGGCTCTCTAAGTGAGACAATAGACATACCAATCACTTTATCCGAACTAATGCAAGATCTCAACAAACATACTCGCGACACGACACGTGGCCGCGATCGAATCAATAGAATCATCTGGCACAGCTGTGGCAGCGCCTCTGGACCAGTCGCCGTTTAATATTGCGGCTATATAGCAGCTAGAGGTTTATTAACGACACGTTAAGTACTTTATCAATCGTAAAAAATAGTTGTGACCTCTGGCAAACGATAAAACTTGTAACTTGTCGTCAAAAGCACGTTCACTTTTCACCCTCCAGCGCGATACCACATACGAGCATGGCGGCGTAATGTGCCTTATGATAGACGGCGCTGTAATCGAAAAATTGCCGAGCGCTCAATGAAACGGTCTACGTATAGGCCCACTGCAAATTTACCAACAATGTGGGCGCTGGCGTCTTTAGAAAACAACACTTAACTTAATATTTGAAAAGGTCCTAGCCCTAGCATCCTGACGTCACAGTGAGCGGCCTTCGCAGCGCACTCGGTGACCGCGGTCGAGGTTATACCAAGGTTTAACCGTTTAATGGTTCGCGAATTCTCCTTGAAATATTGAATGAAGCGACGCACTTTGTTTTTATTGATATCACACTCTTAATGATAGTGCAGCTTCTCGGTTTGCTCTTGCTACAAAACCTGGTCACTTGCACTGGTGTATAGCACATAAGCTTTGACACTTATCTTGTTATCGTTTGCTGCAATCTTTGTACTTTATTTTTGAGAAAGTTGATTCTTAAGAGTGGCGTAATGCTTTTATTGGGAAATTTTGTAGAAGCTAAGTTTTCTTGACACAAACTTCCTCAGCTTGTGCATACTACAAGTCAAGCGGGTACGACACATGCACTAACTTCAATAAATTATGTATTTATAACAAGACTCGGAGCATACTATATACACACAGAAATGGCACTCGACTGGTTTGGATGCCGGGCGTGGACTATTCAACATTTAAAAGTCATGACTCCTTCTTTATAGCGATATAGTCCCTTCCCCGCTCCCACTGAAGATGCACCTCTGTGAGTGAGTGAATGAATGAGAGTAGTGAGCGATGCATGGTGGTGTTGGCATTGCTTTGTTCGTGTGTTTCATGCGATCCGGGTAAGTGAGCGAGATGAATGAGGGAAACCGAGTGGCTTGTCTTCTAGTCACGTAACAATCTTATGACGCCAAGAAAGTCAGCGGAGAAATCAACGCTTTCATATTAAAAAAAAATGTAGCCTCCAAATATTGGAAACAAAGGCTAAATTTATTATTATCATATTATGTTAAACGAAGGAAAAGAGAGGGGTAAGTGGAAGACAAGGCAACGTGCCAGAGAGGGAAGTCGAACTCACATCCATTTGTTTGTAGGAACGGGAAAAGGTGGGCGGAGGTACAGCCACTGCTTTTCATTTGACAGGTCATTTCCTTTGACAGATCTATAGGACGTGTGTTCCGATATGTTTATCATCAAATTTGACGCTCAGTACTCTAATTTAGCATTCAAAGGCGAGAGTGCCGTCACAAAGATTAGTCCCCCATGTGACACTGCCGATTGTGGGGGAAGGGGAAAGCCAATCTTGCTATTGCCAGCCGATAACAGAAGCAAAGCTGTTAGCAGATCTGTCCAGCTTCTAGACTGGCGGAGTACACGGAATCAGCTGCATCAAATGGAGGTTGATCTTTGCTTGAGGACTGCCGCCTCTGAATGCGACATTAGCGTACTGTGTTTCAAATGTCAGGATCAATATCTCAGAACACACAAATGCGTCAAAGAAAATGTAGTTGTCCTCGAATAAGATCGTCATCATTTGACTAATAGCAACATATACCATATACTCGAAATTCCTTCGTTTAACTAACAATGTTCTGTGAATTATACACTGTGGTGACTATTTTTTTGTCGGGAATGTGACGGGACGTGACGATATATTAATGAACATTGAAAAATAAGTTTGGGCCGAAAAGCTAAGCATTGAAAAGAATAGCAAAGCATCAGACAACTACATGAAATAAGGTTGATAGTTTTATCGACCATATAGATTGCATAAACAATCGCTTACCAATTAAATTATCAAGCATGGTGTTAAGCGCACACGGTGACACATGAACATTTCTCACTCGATGACCGCGAACAGTCGCTATTACTAGGTTGGTGTGATGAAGAGCGTGGTGTGATGAAGAGCGTAATCCTTCGTGCTGCCTCTCGCTTCAACGCTTCGTCGAAAGTTGAGATTACGCTACCTGCAACACTAGGCGCGCGGGAAGACGGTGCATATGAAGCTACCAGCCATCTTGGCTATAGCCATGCTTTGCGCCCGCTGCAGATTATCTTCGATGTGGTACTTGCGAGCCGCGCTCTGCGCAGCCACGGTGGGGCTAAGAGAAAAGGCCTACCGCCCCACCCCCATCCCTAGCACGCGCTTGATTACGTTACCGCGTGCTCACCTCGCCCACCCCCTCCTTCACTTCTAGCGCGCGCTTGATTACCTGACCTCCAACTTTGGGTGCACGGGAAGATGGCACGCACAAGCCACCATCTTGCGGCGCATGAGGCGTGATAGTATCCTATCGCACTTGGACTTATACAAAACATCACGGTGACGGCACCGACGACGACGACGAAAATTCGCCTGTCGTGTCCCCACAATCGCTAACGCAATAAAATGAACTATTTCATACAGCCCAAATACACGGTATGTGCTGTATACACTCCACACAGAGAAAAAAGTGTACTGAAAACGCGCTCGCTCAAGTACATTGCACGACACCCACATACTCACGAACATACAACGTCATGATGATGAAGGTATGGCGAAATCTCGTGTGGTCGGGAGGAATCATGGCGAGAATGGCAAACAGAAGCCGACCAAGGTGAATTTTTTTGCACTGACGTTCCGGCCCTTAACGGGAGCCTTGTTCACAATAGATCTACGAACTTATGCCTGTGCTTGAAAGCTCATTTTCGTCCTACCCGTGCTTGTTTAGAAGACACTTGTTTAGAACGTGCCTGCCGCGTTCTCCCCACTGCGCTGGTGGCATTAGCGATAACACAAGTTATTTTGTGCACAAAACAAATAACCGATGACAGCAAATGGTTCTCAAAGGATATATATATATATATATATATATATATATATATATATACATATATATATATATATTAATTTACGCGCTATGACTACTAAATGTTGGAGGTTCTGCGAGATTAAAATTTTGCCAGCAAAATCTGCAATAACGGTGAAGAACAATCACTAAATATCCCTTGCTGCTTGTTCAGCAGGTAGCAAAGTATGCACAGGAAATATCCTTAGAGAAACTCATTGTTACAAGGTGCATTAAAAATTACCAAAAATAGCTTGATTTCAGAGCTTGTGAATCAAAATCACAGTTTGACATCTTTGTTTGTGTTGTGAGCTCGCGCAAACAGTTGAATTAACTTTATTTCCATTAGAAAGCTTTATAAATAAGGTATGAAAATATGCAAGCATAGAAACCTTTTTTAATTTCTTCACTTTCTGTGAAAATAGGACAGACAGACAGACAGACAGACAGACAGACAGACAGACAGACAGACAGACAGACAGACAGACAGACGGACGGACGGACGGACGGACGGACGGACGGACGGACGGACGGACAGACGGACAGACGGACAGACGGACAGACGGACAGACAGACAGACAGACAGACAGACAGACAGACAGACAGACGGACAGACGGACGGACGGACGGACGGACGGACGGACGGACGGACGGACGGACGGACGGACGGACGGACGGACGGACGGACGGAGACCAGATTACAGGAAAGTTTACATGTTGTAGAGAACAGACAGACAGACAGACAGACAGACAGACAGACAGACAGACAGACAGACAGACAGACAGACAGACAGACAGACAGACAGACAGACAGACAGACAGACAGAGACCAGATTACAGGAAAGTTTACATGTTGTAGAGAACACACTGAAAGACATGGGGTTGAAATGCTCGGCAACCAAATCAGAACTCTTGGTCATTAAACATGGCAGAAAAGGTCGCAAACCAAGAGGTTACATCCCGGAAGATGAGCCAAGAGTGTACTTATACACTGATGAAGGATCCGCAGTCAGGCTAGTTGAAACAATCAAGGTTCTTGGGTATCACATAGACGGAAACAATGCTAACTACAGAACAATACAACATATCTCGAATAAAACAGATGAAGTCATTAGGTTACTAACGAGAATTACCAATAGACACAGAGGCTTAGGAGAAGACAGCGCTTTGAGGCTAATACACGCCTTTGCTCTCTGTCACTTCACTTATGTGGCTGGATTATTCAAATGGAAGCAGGCAGAACTTAACAAACTTCATGTGATGCTCAGGAAGCTCGTTAAAGTAGACCTAGGGATACCCAGTAACGCTGCAACTGACAAACTCATTAGTATAGGGGTGCACAACACAATGGAAGAAATCGCGGAGGCCCAACAGCTAGCTCAACACGAAAGATTGAGAAAATCACGAGCTGGCAGGAACATATTACAGGCAATAGGTGCAGAACTGAATACATCAAGGAGCCTAATACAGGCTGAAGTAGAATTAAGGACTGACGTTAGGAACAAGATCAGAACCAACCCTCTCCCCGAAACATGCATCCAGAATATAATGTCGAAAGGAGAAAGGCAAGAGCTAAAGCACTCTTGCAGGAAATAGAACAGCAGAACCAACTGGCAGCTATAGTTGATGCAGCCTGGGTGAAAGGTAAAGAAGCATATACGACCATTGTCTCAAATTATCAAGGGAAGGTGCAAGATGCTATCACTATTTTTACCAAGGACCCCATGGTGGCGGAACAAGTGGCAATTGCTCTAGCCATCAGGTGTAATAAGTGGGTGAAATCCGATGGTTTCCTGCGCATATGGGGAAAGTGGACGAGACTCGGATAAACCTCAATGAGGTTGCTCATGACTTGGCACGAGGACTTGCTAACCGTGACAGTCACAACCGAGCCGTTCACCATAAAGCCAGGGAATCTAGAGATCATTTAATAACATACAATGACATTACCAAACACTACTATTAGGACACAGGCAATTCCAATTGCCACATTCAAAACTGAACGGGGCTCAAGCCGTCTCACTGCGCTTATTGCGAACAGGTACATATCCCACACCGTACACCATCAATAAAATATATCCAGAGAGGGAGATTAAGATGGACTGCAACGATTGTAATGGCATCATTGGAGTCAGACATGCTGGCGGGGTGTCCCGCGACTCTCCCCAACCTCGTTGAAGAATGGACACAGTGGGAGAAAAGGATTCAAAGCCCATTGTTTCAGGACCAACTAAGGGCTGTCCAGAGGGCCCATGATGTCGCTGAAAGGCTTGGCCTGACAGTGCCAACGTGGGAGCGGCCCGCCTTGGCGTAAGAAGCCGAGCCTCCGGTCCTCATTACAATAAATGTTTTCACGCACACACATATGCCGCATTTCCCACCTTGCCTCAGCTCTGATTTCACTCATGCAGAAACAATTGGAGTGCGCTGTAAGAATAAGCACAGCTCCTATGTACGGATAGATTTTGCTATCTCGTGTACAAAATAGAAGGCACTCCCCTGCGACTGTCCTTCTCTGATCACGAGCAACCATGAAACATTTATTTGAAGGAAACGTCGCACACACACACACACACACACACACACACACACACACACACACACACACACATATATATATATATATATATATATATATATATATATATATATATATATATATATATTAGAGTCATACAGATTGAAATAAATCTTTGATAGTTGCGCGGTTTGTCTGCTGACGCTTTGTCCTCAAGATGAAAGTACAGCAACTTGCACAGGTATTGGTTCCTTCGCAAACTTGCGTCATGGCTACACAAGTGCCTTTGCCTTTTATCGGAGTCGTTACAGCGAAGTTTCATATAGAAGAATTGTTGTGAGGACTTTTGTAGATTTTACCAAGACGTGCGCAGGTCCCAACTCGACCCTGTAGAGACACTCATTCGTTACAGACATAGGCCTGCCGAGTGTCAAAGAGAGATCGGCGCGGTTGTGCGACGCGCATGTTTAAAGTGGTATTCGCAGTTATTAAAACTCTTAACCACCTACATTTTATTACTTCTGTAATTGTAAGCAATCTGTCAGCGTAGAGGGTAATCTATGTGAAAAGTGTTTTAAAAATTGTCTTAAACAATGAAAAAGTGGGTGAATCACGATAACAAGTCTTTAGGGTCAACGCGAGAGCTTCTACCTGAAGTATGTCACGTAAGACGATTGTGTTTTAAATAAGTCTCGTATATGCGTATTTTTTACAGGCAGCAAATAGGACAGGGAAGTACCGCCTAAAGCGATGGTAAGACGCCAACGCGATATAAGGGCCAAGTTTTCTTTATATCTTACAATATCTTTCTTATTATTATTGCTGTTAATGAAAAGGAGTAGGGGTCGCCGCTAGAGGTTGACTGTCTTGGTTATTTTTTCCCGTAACATAAATAATAAAAAATGTAGCACGCAGGTGTTGCCACCGCCTTCTTTTCTTTACACCGCCATCAAGACAACCATCCCTCGGTCCCGAATTTATACAGACGAGAATTGACTGCAGCACCTCTATCTGAATCCCAGCACGTGAATCCGCCTGACATATAGTGGCCTCTATGGCCGGACCCTCAATTGGCGCCTCGATTTCCAGGCAGTCGTGTACTGCTGTTGTCGCCGCCGCTGGGGCCGCCTTCGGCGGGTCACTGCTTCTCATGGTTCTACGAAAGTGGCGCCGCTTTGCGTCCTCACGAAGTCGCCCCTGGTCGCCCGCGGAGGCAAAAAGAAAAGTGTGCAAAAACTGAATTGTCACGGCCGCTTAATGTCGTGCAGAGGGTCGCGCTCACCATCAGTTCGTGATCGAGGCGGCGTTTTTTTTTTTTTTTTTGAGCTCTTCCGGTGCAATTAACTTTAGGCTTGCAATCAGAGCCGTCGCAATTGCGTGTTCCCACGCTGCTGCTCTCATTCGCGCCTTAACGTTCGCGTCGTTTCTTGTTTCTTGCCTTTTTTTTATTTTTTCTTCATGGTACTGTAGGCGTGCGTAAAGTGGAAGCTTATTTGCCGCCAAGATGATGTCAACTCCGTTTAGTGCAGGCTCTGTCCTAATGTACGCGGATAAGGTCGAAGGCTCCGCTGGTATAAATGACACGTTTTCCGCTGAATGGAATGCGTCATCGTCGTTGTTTCTGTTTTGGTATTCCAGGGTATGTCTGTGCAGAAATGTTTTATGTATCTTTTTCTCACTCTGTTTTTTTTTCTATTTGTGCGTGCGTGCGTATTATGTCGATAGCTTTCTAGGTGGACTTCACTCCCTTTGTGGGTGCCTAACAGAAAATATGGGCCGATGCTGAACGCAGTGCAGTCTAGCGCAACGTCTCAAAGCGCTAGCTTTCACGAGGGAACAATGCGAGAAACTGGCACGTGAGGCATACGCCAGGCATTTCAAAGAGCGGCTTTGGCACGAGAGCGTCATGCGTACGATTGTGGCTTAGAGGTTAGAGCATTGGGCTGCTGTGCTTGAAGACAGTGGCTCGATCCCACCATCGATCACGCATTTATTTGTAGCATTATAGGCGGACATCACCCTCTTAGGAAGTATCTAATAGAAAACTCGAGATGTGTCGAGCGTTTGCGAGCGCGTCACTGTGTGCACGAAATCGCAAATTTGTCACAAATTCGAGGTATAGAAATGTCAATTTGACAAATGAGAGTGTGCAAGGTCGCCCATGATACTCGCGCGCGCAGCGGTCCAGATGTCCCAATCATCACCATTTAAGTAGAGCTCCCAGCCGTATAGATGCAATCTCGGTCGAAAGCCCAGCGTACGTGTTTTCATTTAGATCTAGGACAACCGGACAGTAGGAGGAGCGGGTCGTGGAGAAGGTGATTACGGCGCCGACTACGATGGCTTAGGTATGAAGGCGGGTTTGAGCGTGCCTGTTCATACGAACTGTGGAATGCTTATCTTGCATGTCGATGCCGAAGTGCATGTTGGTGTACGGTGGTTGGAGTCACTTGCGAACTGCCTCTGTCCGAAGGAAAATATGAGTGTTGGGTTGCAAGTCCATGAAGGGGAATCGGTTTTGGGTTGACTTCTGTCGCAGCTATAGGCGGTCGAAAATAACGTTGAAAAAGTCTTGTAAGCTTCTCTTCAGATAAGATGTGGTATCTAGCTTGGTTTCCTGATAGGGCCGTTGCAAAATCAACTCAGTGGGCAGTCAAATGGAAAACCCATAAACTAGCTATATTGCAGAACCCTGAAGGGGTTCCTCCAAGGCATTGCTTTTACCGAGGAGGATGAGAGGCAAGCCGTCGACCCAGCGCTCGACATCACCCTGGGCCATTAGAGCCGCTTTCAGTTGCCTGGAGAAAAGCTCCACCAGCCCATTCGCTTTTGGATGGTAGGCAGCCGATATCTGATGATGGGTGCCTAGTAGACTTGAAAGATGGCGGGAGAATGCAGATTCAGAGTGGCTGCCTAGTGAAGTTCCAGATGAAGTAGTTGTAGGCCGAGCTCGGTCTACAACCACTTCTTCTGGAACTCCAGGTCGCGATAATCAGGTGTTGACAAGTGCTCTAGCGATGGTTTCAGCCGTGATGTCGCTAATGGGTGTTCCCTCTGGTGACACGGTGAATCGGTCGACGATTGCGAGGATATAACGGTGTCCTATCGAGGGAGCAACTGGTCCGACGATGTCTATGTGCACTTTAAGGAAGCGATCATTTGGTAATAAGAATTTTCGAAGGGGCCTTCCAGTGGGACGTTGCGCCTCGCTTCTCATGCAAGGTGAGCAAGCCCGTGCCCAGGTTCACAAGCCAACGATCATTCTGCGTACACCCCCACCATATGGCTAAGAGAAACAGGGCTTTGCCCAGCACCGCCACCGGGAATCGAGCTCATACATTTGCGGTAATGTACAGTTCAGAGCCGGACGCGCTAACAGCAGAACTATCACATAACATTCCCGTTTGACAATGTGTGCGCGAAATTTGGTACGCCACGCAGATTCAGCAAATGGTGGCGTTTGTGCACGTAATATTCGGTGGTCTCAGCAGTTAAAACTTAAGCGGACAAAGATGACATTGTGTGCATCCCAAATGAGCTCTTTCTAAACAAGTAAGCATGTGGCGAGGCAGAGACAATAAACTTTTTCTCGTGCTGTAAATGTTTTCTTTCTACAGATATAGAAACATGGGAAGGTAGGTAATGTCAGAGTCGGCTATCCCAAAATCACAAATTCTTTACTTAAGCAACATTTAAAAGAAAAAAAGAAGAAAATACAAAAAAGCACTATGCACACACGAACACAGGCGCACAAAGAATGTTTCTGCGGGCACGAGCACCGAAAGTACAATCCAGTAAGTATAGAATGGTCATCCATTACGAAGTAGTGAAAGGTTCCACACAAGTGTTTTCATGCATAAATAGACAACACCGTCACGAGATCATCCCCTTAAAAAGGAAACCCAATACAGAGATGACAATATATATATACAGTAATGTTACTTACAGGCAGTCCCTAGGAATAGTGTCCAATAAAAAATCGCGAAGGGCTCTCACGACACGCCTCTGCTTATTAAAGCATGACCACTGTCCAAGCACTTTGCTCAGTGGGAGAGGATGTCGGTCAAGGATGTTCAAATGGTCACGCAGATGAGGCCACTTTTGGTCATACTGAGGACATCCTATGATAATATGCTCCACGGAAGCGCCGGAGTTACCACAGTAACTACAATGTAGGGAGATTTTGTTATTTTGTTGCGACACAAGAAGTTTCTTCTCGTAATAGTAGAGAAAAAAAGGTTATTGCAAATTCCGCTCTGCAATCGTGGTCTAGATTTTTCTGTACATGTAATCCTCTTCTTCGGAGCTTCTTTTCCTGGGTTCCGCAGGTTGTTTGGTTGGAATTCCAGAATTATAGTGAACAAAATCGAAGTTCCTTGCGGGATTGATTTTCGTTATCTCTTTTTTCCTTCAGTTAAGTATTTTGAGTTAATCTTGATGTCATTTCTACTTCTTTCTGCAATCTACAATTTTTATCTGTAAGTGGCAAATTCGAAGTTGTTATACCCCCTATCCGTTGTCCATTTCTCTTAACCACCCAATTCACGGCCAGTCACCCGCTGTGGGTATGCGCCACGAACACTAACCATCACCCCCACCTACAACAACAACAACAACAACAACAACAACAACAACAACAACAACAACAACAACAACAACAACAACAACAACAACAACAACAACAACAACAACAACAACAAACGTCGCTTACAGTTGCGTTGTTTATAAGATGGAAGCGTATGCGTTCACTTCATTAAAATACCTTTTTTTTGCAGCCTATTACCTTGGAGTTGCCTGTATTTTTTAGTTGCCCGTAATTAAGCATTCAGCAGTTATTGAAGCTGTTTAAAGACAATCTTTTTGAATTGCGCGATACTTTTGTTCCTACTTATGTTATCTCATCGAAACGGTCAAAGGATAAGCCTTGGTTTAATCATGAGCTGTGCACCACTAATACAAAACATTAAGGGAGTTTATCTCACGTATGGGAGAGCAACCCAGGATAGTTGGTTGCAGCTGAAATGTTTGAAAAGAAAATGCTTTCAGGGTCTTGCGGAGAAGGCCAAGCATACTTATTCTGAAAACCTTGATGTAAAGTTGCTCAATGATTCCGAAGAGTTCTGGATATTTTTTAGGGGTAATGGTAAAGAAAACAATTCTGCCCCCCCCCCCCCCCCGCTTATATAGCTCGGAAACCATAATGGATGATGATGAAGACAAAGTGAAACATTGATAGCAATTTTTTCTCGTCAGTGTTTAGACCAAAGCGTTCTCGCATTGCTAATGTGGTCTTCCAAATGGATATTAATCAAATACCTGAGGTTATATTTGGCGCAGAAGGTTTGAGTAAATTCCTGCAGGAGATGAAGCCGATGAGCGCTTGTGGCCCTGATGATATTCCGGCAGCGATTCTTAAAAACTGTTCTGGAATATTGTGTTTTTACTTTTCTTTGTTATTTACAAAGTGTTTATCTGAGTTTTGTTTGCCGCGTGATTGGAAGCTGGCACGGGTTGTACCCATTCACAAAGGCGGATCGAGAAATGCCGTTGAGAACTACAGACAGGTGTCTTTAACAAGTATCACATGCAAGGTAATGGAACACGTAATTTAGACTTCAGTCATGTCGCATTTAGTTAAACACAATATTCTAAGCTCTAGCCAGCATGGTTTTGGACTAGGTTTTTCATGTTCTACACAGTTATAATTCTTTCGTGATCTGGCCTCGGCAATAGACAAAACGAAAATTATAGACTGCATATTTCTAGATTTCAAAAAAAGCCTGCGATTTGGTTGCACATGATCTTCTAACCTGAAAACTTGGGGCCTACAAGTTGAACAACAGTGTCATAGCTTGCGCTGCCGAATATCTTCGTGCAAGACAGCAGTCTGTGGTGCTCAACGGATTTTCTTCTGTATATGTTCCAGTAACATCAGGTGTTCCTCAGGGATCTGTTTTGGGTCCCCTTTTATTTTTACTCTTTAATAATGATATTGAAACTGACCTTACGTCTTTATTTAGAATATTTGCGGATGGGGCTATTCCATTTATAGAGACAGAGATAACGCAAGTGTCATTTAATCGTTACAGACTGGTTTAGACATGATAGGAACATTGTGAATTTGTGAAATTTGTGGGAAATGTCACTAAATGTACAAAAATGTGTTCACGTCACCTTTTCAAGGAAGCGCGCATTTAAATCATTACGCATATTAAGAATAAGGCAATAGGTTGATTGGGATTCCTGCGCCGTACTTTCAGTCATTTACCGGATAAATTAAAAGAGCAATCGTATTTCGCTTATATTCGTCGTTTACTTGATTACGTTCGTATCTGTTGGGATCCGAACGCGGCTGATCTCATGGAACAGCTTGAAATAGTGCAGAATAGGGCAGCTAGGTTTGTCCTTAATAATTATAGTAGAAAATTAAGTATGACAGAAAGTAAAATGAAATTATCCTAGCAAGCATTAGAAGACCGACGAAAAAATCTCGAGTTGAAATTTTTTCACGCTGTTTGTTATCCAACAAAAGGTATTGAGAGAGAAAGATGTTATACATCGATGAGACGTGACCATGCATCAAAGTCGGCGAGTTCACTTTCAGGGGGGGTGTCTTTAGGTATTCTTTTTTTTTTGTTCGGCCTATAAGAGAATGGAATGCTCTTTCGTCTGACAGTGTTAATATTGAAAACAATGATGCGTTTTATCGCGATTTATTTATTTATTTATTTATTTATTTATTTACCTTCAGGGCCTTTGGGGCGTTACAGAGGAGGCAGGCGCATGGTTCAACAGGAACAAAATCTAAAGTTGTGGATGAAATGTATGTGATCACTTGTTTATTCATTTAGAATGTAATCCCCCCTGCTATAATGCCCGCATGGGCGATACAGGTATGTAATAAATAAATAAATAAATAAATAAATAAATAAATAAATAAATAAATAAATATAGGCGCACTACAAGGGTAGTGCAAGCGATATCGAGCATGGAATCATTGCGGTGACGACACTAGCTATCAAATGTAAAGAAATAAGCTTGCACTAGAATCGTATAGCGTTTGTGAAAAATGTTTTACGACTTCTACGAGCGTTAGAGTGATCTTTACGTAACGTCGGCGTAGAAAAGCCTTGCAACTATAAATGTTGCGGCGGCCGCATTTCGATTCGCGCGGAATGTAAAAATTCTCGTGCACTTAGATTTAGGTGCACATTAAAGAAGCTAAGGCGATCAGAATAATTCCGGAGTCGGCCATGGAGGTTTTAGCCCGCAAAACCGCAAAATCTCTAACTACAAATGTTATGTAAGGTATAGGTACTACTGCTGCACCAGGTGCACTTACGCCGAAGGTTGAAAAAAAGAAAGAAACACACACACACTGCAGCTACCGCTGCTTAATGATGTTAGCCAGCTGTGGATCAATGAATTTCTTCTAAACCAAGAGAGAGGGTGAAATGCTAGGCGTTTCTTTTTTTCTTTTTGAGGGCTCTTATGTCGCACCATTTTCGAGATATGTGCCACTGCGGCATTCTTGTTAGTTCTTTCACATAAGTGCTCGAAGTGCTTTTAAGGCACTTGTAACAGTGACAACACCGGGCATTTCACTTAACTATAAACAAGTCGTGTACCTCAATGGAAAGTAGCGCACCTTAGGCGAATGACACCAACGGCCCACAGTTTTGTAGTCGACTTGAATTACCCAGACCCTATCTTTGAGTATGGTGAGTTAGCTAATGAGCTAAGTTAAATGCTCCAAATTTTAAAATATTTGCTTTAAGCCACATGCTTTATGGAAAACGTTATATAACATACTTAGAAACGCTCAATGAAACTGATTACTTGAGGTTGCCTTTCACGCTGTTCTTTTTTCTAGGTTTTGATTTTGAAGATACAAAGGCGCTTCCGCGTTTTAGGGCGCAGTTCTTAGGCGCCTGTTCCCGCGTTTCGCATCGGCGTCTTCCTTCGACGTAACCGAGTCAACGAGCGCAGCAGCGAGGGATAAAAGAGAGAATGCGGAGCGGAGCACCGGATGAAAGACGGCGATAGCGAAGACAGCGCAAGGAGGAAAGCGGAGAAGGAGGGTGCAGCAGAACCATGAGGTGAAAAACGGAGGAGGGCGTGGCGAAAGCATGAGAAAAGAAAAAGCGTAGGGCCGTGCAAGACGGGCTCTGCGGCGACGACTGCTACGACATGGCGCCAAAGTAGCGCGCCGTCGTCTGTTCATCGATGGCATGTGGCCAGAGCGTAGACCGACACCATATATGGAAACAAAGCGCTGCATGAACGGAGGACTGTCTGCGGCGGCTGCTGTGAATGGGCGCCCACGCGTCGCTCACGCGGTGCCTCTCGCAATCTCGTGATTAGCGAGGCAGTCGCGCCACATTTCGCTCCGTTTGCAAGGCGCCGCACGAGCCAGATTATCCGCGCCAGCCAATATATTGTGAAATGAAAACACGTATAGAGGGCGCGCAATGATTATTGTAATCGTCGGTGAATTTTTTTTTTTGCAACGCTATCGACAGTGCTTTCAAAGAGCCCGCATGCTCAATGTAAAAAAAAATACTGATGCGCCTATCGCTTATCGCTTTGAAGTGCGGCGGATCTACGACTTCACAACGAGTGCTTGCGTGTATGTCGCTGCTTGGACGCCATGGCCGATTGTTTTGTTTTACAACGAACACATGCGCTCGCCGTTCTTTGGATCCACGGCTAAGAGCGCTGTAAACCAGAAGCCCAAGCACGCTGGGACGGCTTTCTTTCTATTTAGAGCACAGCTGTTACGCGCCTTTGCCTGCGTTGACCGTCAGCGTCCCTTGGTGTAACCAAGCGGACGAGCGCAGCGAAGGATGAAGGAGCGAACATGGAGCGCAGCGGGGGATGAAAGACGGTGATATCGAAGAGAGCGCGAGTAGGAAAGCGGAGGAGGGTATGGCGAAAGCGTGAGAATGAAAGCGTAGTGCCGCGCACGAGGGGCTTTGAGGCGACGATGTCCACGAGATGGCACCAGAGTAGCGCACATCGTCTGTATGGAAACAAAGGGCTGCATGAACGGAGGTCTGTGTGCGGCGGCTGCTGTGAATGGGCGCCCACGCGTCACTCACGCTGTGCCTCTCACGATCTCCTGATTTGCGAGGCATGCATTCGCGCCACATTTCGCTCCGTTCGTAACATGCCGCACGAGACAGATTGTCTGCAGCAACCAATATATCGCGAAATGAAAACACGTGTACAGCTGGGCCCAAATTTCACGTTAGTGAGTATCGTAATCGTCGCTGAATATTTAAAGCGGAGCTTTATATGACTAGGCGAAACGAAAATCCGTCTATCCGCGCCTGTGTACAGAAAGCTATGATCATCAGCAATGGCTCGAGCGTCTTCGTCTTTCTTTAGTTTTGTTTTGTACTTTCCTCTTATTGTGAGTTCCTAATGTCTCTTTCTTCTCCCGGCCAGAGATCTTTCCTCTGGACGGCTTCGCTTCCCACTAATGACATGCCTATAGAGGCTTTCTTGCGTAGTGGCATTAACAGCGTTCCAGCCCTAGTGCCGACCAATGGGGGATTCATCCGCGTAAAGAATCCCAAGGTGATCCAAGAAGAGCTGCGGAAAGCAACCCCGCCTTTCCAAAGCATAACCGATGTCCGACAATTTGGCAGAGGGGGCATTCTATGCTGTTCGTCTGACCAGGCCTGCGTCTCCGACCTTCTGAAGTGCGAAATGTTCGCGAATCACCCGGTGAAGGCCTTTTATTCCTGCTCATCTAGCTTGCGTTAAGGGGCTAGTTCGTGCAGTAGACGCGAGTCTGTGTGCTTCCGAAGTCCTGCAGATGTTCTCCCCGGCAGGTGCCGTCTCCGTCTACCGATGTTCACGCGTTTGTGAGAATCAAAGAACCCCTACAGAGACGGTTATTGTCACCTTTGCAGGCACAAATAGGCCGTCAGAGATCAAGGCGTGGCCATTAATATACAGGGTGGAAGCAATTTCTCCCCGCCCACTGCAATGCGTTCAGTGTTGGCGATATGGCCACAGTATTAAGGGATGTCGATCAAAGCTTCGGTGCCGCATTTGCGGAGAAGGCCACGATGGAAAAACGTGTTCCTCTCAGAGCGAACGATGCTGTTTGTGTGAAGGTTCCCACTCTGCGGACTGTGCGCAATGCCCTGCGAGAGACCAAGAGCTCGAAATTCTACAAATTATAGAACAGAAACGGTGTTCGCGTCGTGAAGCTCATACACTTTCATTAGAGAAATCATATGGCTATGCTGAAGCTGCTGCTCGTCACTCCAAAGCAATGGATGCATCTCTTGGTGATGTTGTAGCTGCTGCCGTTGAGAAAGCTATGGCAAAAGCCCTTGACAGTTTATTTACGAACCTTTCAGAGACCGTTGGACAAGTTCTCACCTCTCAGTTGTCGCAACTTTTCCGTGTTACTGCGCGTCCAAGTGTTGACTCTGAAATCACAGTCTCCGATGAGAACACAGAGAAACACGTATCGGTAGAGGCCTCGCCTCGCAGTACTGATGCCTCCGAAGCTCCCGCAACTCATGTAGAACATGAGGGCTTTCACAGTCACGAATCCGGGTCAGATACCATGGAGAACATGGATTTGGATGCTAGAACTTGTAAACGTCGTGCTTCTCCATACTCCCCGAGAGCTACTACCCTCCACAAACTAAAAGCTAAAAAGAGTGAAAATAAGAGCTTATCAAAGGATGATTTCCTAAAGGATAACATTCTACAGACGGCAGTTAATACTGCCGGAATATCGTCAACATAGGAAGCTTGAAAGTGCTGCAGTGGAACTGTCGTTCCATTTTTGCTGCAGCCGCTGATCCCTTATATCTCTGTGAAGATCTTTCTCCCGATTTGATTATTCTGCAAAAAACTTGGTTATCCACAGAAAAGAGTTATCATTTAAAGAATTATCGCAGTTTTCGTCTAGATCGTCCTTCTCGTAGAGGGAGAATAGCATTTTTCATCTCAACAAAAATTTGTCATAGAGCTAAAATTAGTCACCAGTCATTCTCCACTGAAAGTGAGATTCTAGCATTGGATGTAACGCTTTCTGGATGCGCCCCATTTTCTATATTCAATATTTATTTCCCTACAGGAGTCCGTAATACAGGCTCTCTTGATGCCGCGGTTGCAGCGTGCAGAAAGGATATAATCATAGCTGGTGATTTTAATTCTCACCACGTATCATGGGGTTATCAATCCGACTCTTGTGGTAAACGATTGTTAGACTGGGTTTCGTCAAATAACCTTAATTGTGTAAATTCGAGAACCCCAACTTATGTATCCGGCAAATCGCGTTCGGTGTTAGACCTACCTTTTTCCAGTTCGGGCTCTGTAATTTCCTCCTGGTCTGCTATTACCTCGGCCACAAATAGCGACCATCTTCCAATAACTTTTGAAATAACGCGCCCAATTATTTTGGTTGAAAAGCATGTCCGCACCTATGTTAACTATAGTAAATTTCTAGTTTCACTGCGATCAGCTTTAGAAAAACAGGTTGTCCTAAATGATGAAGTTAAGGCCGTTAATTTGTGTCAAGTGCTAAGTGACAGTTACAAAAAATGCAAGTTCAGTATGCAATCAACTAAGGTGGTACTTATTCGCCATGGTGGAATCGGGACTGTGCACGCGAATATAGAAGAAGAAAGGCAGCCTGGAGAAGGTTACTGTATAATTAATGTCCACCTAATTGGAATGACTATAAGTTTGCTGCAGCTACATTCAGGCAGACAGTTGACATAGCGAAATAAAATTATAACACCAAACGTTACAGTTACCTATCGCAGTCTAGTAATAAAAAAGCCCTATTTCGATTTCTACGGTCTAAAAAGATTGTTTCAGCCCCAATAAATGTAGAGTCAGTTAGATTAACTTCCACTGAATTAGTGCAGTCGCTGGAGGATATTGCAAAAGGCTTAGAGCGTCGATTCGCATCACTTCGCCCCTATCATATACCGGCACCTGAACCAGCTAATGAGTACATAACGGTTACATTAGAAGAATTAATGAGAGAGGTAAAGATGCTGCCAGCTTCAGCCCCACGTCCAGATGGCATAACTACAGCAATGATAAAATTATTATTCGAATTGTCTCCCCAGGATTTGCTTAATTTTATAAATTACTCGATTAAGAATGCATGGATTCATCCAGATTGGAAGGTTGCCAAAATAATTCCACTACTCAAAAAGCCAGGCGATGGATATTCAATAGACAACATTAGACCTATTTCTCTGACCACAAATCTTGTAAAGTTAATCGAGAGGGTTCTTTATGGTCACATCGATAGGTGGATAGGCGAGAACCAAATATTAAGTGATTCTCAAATAGGATTCAGGGCTGGCTGCTCAATTTGGTGTGCTCATGTTGACTTGGAGAGTAGAATTCAACTAGCTCGCCGCAACAACCAGTACGCGGCTCTAGTGACATTAGACATTGCGAAGGCGTATGACAGTGTCGACCACAGTACTTTAATCAACAGACTCAATAGTGTGAATCTTCCACAGTACCTAATTGCATGGATTCAAAGCGGACGAACATTTTATTGCTATCAAAACGGTGTTTCTTCTAAAAGTTACAAACAGACAAGGGGCGTTCCTCAAGGTGCAGCACTTTCCCCAGTATTATTCAATATTTTACTAAATCACATCCCGGCACATCATGACGTACAGGTATACGTATACGCTGATGATATCGCATTTTTCACGGTATCGAATGATATACATAGCCTATATAAAACTTTGCAGTCATATTTGAATCAGATTGAAATTTGGCTAAAAGGAATACAAATGTCGCTAAATGTCAACAAAAGTGCGATCATTGTCTTTCCCTTAACTTTTCCTATCCGAATAACACTGTCATATGGCCAGGAGATTATTCCGCAGGTACATTCTTTAAGATGTCTGGGAATGATTTACACCGAAAAGCTTAATTGGCAGACACACATAGAATACATCGCATCTAAGGGAGCACGCGCTGTTGGTTTATTGCGAAGAGTCTGCAGCAGTCGTTTTGGAATGCGCAGGGAGACCTTGCTGATGATTTATTGTATGTATGTCCGCCCCATTCTAGAGTTTGGATGCGTGTTATTTTCAGGAGGTCCTACGTATAAGTTACGTCCTTTGGTTCTCTTAGAACGCGATTCACTACGTCTGTGTCTCGGCCTTCCAAAATTTGCAGCCAATAATATTTTATATCATGAAACTCACCTGCCTTCTCTTCAAACTCGATTTCGTATACTGACAGTCCAAACATTTCTAAACATCTATGCTTCTCCCTGGAGACGCTCCTACTATATTTTTACTCGAGAACCAACTGCATTCTTTGAGAATCAATGGTCCAGACTGCATTGTCCCCTGGTAGTTTTTGTGCAGAAGCTATTAGAGCCATTACAAGTATCAATCCGTGATGTGGCTTTTCAAAATTTACCTACTTCGACAGTAAGTGTTGAATTTGGCGATATATTTCCCAATAACGCTAAGCTCCTACCTATTCGATACCTAAAAGGTTTATTAGGTGACCACCTTGAAAACCTCCAAATAAATGCAGTAATAGCCACAGATGCTTCTGTCAGTGAGGAGAAGGCCGGAGTGGGAATTTTTTCGACATCATTAAATTGGTCTTTCTCTCTTCGAATACCCGACTTTACACCAATATTTCAAGCAGAGTTATTGGCGATCATCCTAGCTCTACGGAAACTTCCCACATCTATTTCTTCAGCCGTAATCTTAACCGACTCCTTGTCTGTTTGCTCCGCTTTATCTGTGCCCAATTCAAATATCATTCTCCGAGAATTTCATTCATTGGTTCCCCAACATTTACGCCTCATCCACCTGGTATGGGTGCCAGGGCACGTGGGGCTCACTTTAAACGAGTCATTAGACGCACTAGCAGGGGCATCTCTTAAAGGCCCGGTACTGAGGATCCTAAAACCTTCGGCATACGTCACTTCTGCAAGATTTCAAAAATTTTCCATTCAAGAAGAACATGCCAAATCATGTGTATTAGATAACGCCGATTTTCAGCACCTTAGATTTCCTTGGCAGAGCGGATGGTGTGCAACAAGATAATTTGAAGTTTCATTTACGCGTATACGTTGCCGAATACCACGGCTTAATTTCTATTCCCATAGGTCTGGTTTGGCACCTTCTCCTAAATGTTTTTACTGCAATGAACCCGAAACTATGGATCATTTCTTTATTGAGTGTCGTCGGTTCAACGTGCACAGAAAACGACTTCTAGAAGGTCCCTTCCGCCAACTTGGATTAGCCATTACGCTACCTATCATTCTGTCTCTGGGGGCGTCGGCACTAGGACACTGTAATGGGAACGTATGTGATGCCATATATAATTTTATAATGGAGACAAGGAGACTTCCATGCTAATTTTAATGTTTTATTTTCCACAACAAGAAACCAAAAATATTAACTTCTAATTTTAAGAAACTATAGCATGAAAATTATTATTAACGATTAGAATTCATTTAATATCTCATTTTCAGTAAAAAAAATTCTATTTAGGTATTTATTCTTTTTCAACCCACTGCAGCCCGATTCATGGCCAATCCCCCGTAGTGGGTTGTGCTATAACTACCGGCACCAAACCAAACCAAACCAAATCTTCCAGCGTAGAATTTCACTTTTCTTCTGTCGCCGTAATGGGGAGGCCGCGTTTACGGGGGTATGAGCCATTCATTCTCTTACGTGACGGGCAGATTTAATTTTGAAGAATCGCAAGCGCCAATGGCGGGCAGAAGCCGCTAACCAGGCCGCCGAGCAAACTCGAGGCATCGAACGCAAGCGACAACGGCGGACTGCGGGCATATATACCGTTACTGACGTCGCTCTCTCCTTCGCAGCCAAACGTGTGTGTAACTTCATTAATAAACACAAAGACGTCACCAATAATTGAGACAGACTTCAATGAACCGTCTGGATTAACCCAGTGATAAACGCTGGGGCCGCACGTTTCAGCTTCGGTGGTTAACCATCTGTACGGAGTGCTTGGGTGGTAATTATTTTTTTCTTCATATCTCACTTTTTTCCCCACAAGTCAGAAAAATAAATGTCAAAGATAACGGCATGGACACAACTTTATTTGGTGTTTATGAGCAAGATCTCCAACATTTATAAGTGCAGTTACGCCTTAAAAACGAATATTTCAAATTTTGCATGATGCATGGAACTTAGCTAATTAGCCAACTAATCTTCAAAAACAGTCTAACTCGAGTGTACTGCAAACGGTATGCCATTGGTCTCATTCGCCTAAGGTGCTTCACTTTTTTTTTCATGCTGGGTTCAAGTTACGTGAAACACCCGGTTCATCTCGAAGCGTATCTTACGAACGCGTAGCTCTATCTGGGCGCGATTATCACGAGTTCTGGTGCATGGACGTGACTTAATTGCTACTCGGCTTCAATTTTATTCTGCAATTATGTTCTTTTACCTGAGAACTTACGTTGCGGCCGTTTTGGTGGAAAACAATGCCTCGTGTGGATTTATCTAAATGATATACTGCACGATCATAGGTATTAGACAATTTTAGCTGTTCAATTTTAATGCACCCAAAGGCCTCGCGTCAAACCAGTTAAGTAACAACAGTGCGCATGCGTAGAATGTAACCGCAACGTTTCGCTTTGCGTGCGTACGCACGCACCTCTTGCTTTAGTGCAGGTTTTGCTGGATCTCGTGGTGCGCTCTCGTGAGATCCCGTTGCTGGCGATTGAGTCAGGTGTTCTGCAATATGGCGGACGTTATAGTGAACGATGCGAGCGCTTGCTGTTCGCGCTTGAATGTTTCAGTCGCGCTTGACGTGGATTCATAAAGAAGCCTGCAAAATAAATTGTGCTTCTCTTGTAGAATGTTCTGCCTGCAAATACCTTCCAAGATAAGCTCGCAGTGGCATGACACCGCCATCAGCTTGCCAATGGAAGCCAGGAAACTGGTGATGACCAGAGCAGCGGGCAAGCGTTGTTTCTTGCTGCTTCGTGTGCTTAAAAGTCTGATTCAGAACATCATGCCAATTTTTGAAAAAATAAACTTAATTTCTGATGACTGGCGGCGCGCCCCGACGCGCTGTTGAAAACTACCAGTATTCAGTGATTGTGCCGGTGTCGGCTGGCGTTGTGCCACTCGGCGTCGATGCGCATATCGTGGCAACGCCGGTAGGAACACTGAACCTGGTGCGGTCTTTATGCGGCCAGCGCGCGCACTTCCCCCAACTGATCTTGAAAAGAGCAAGCGTACGAAGAGAGGGGCCATTTGCTACAGGATCTCCTTCACCTAGCGTGAGGATTCAACTATATAAGACTCATTGCTGCTCATTACATCTCATCGATCTTCTCCCATGGATACGACCAACAGTATGTCGCAATCTCCCCCCTCTCATCGCAATAACTAACTAACTAACTAACTAACTAACTAACTAACTAACTAACTAACTAACTAACTAACTAACTAACTAACTAACTAACTAACTAACTAACTAACTAACTAACTAACTAACTAACTAACTAACTAACTAACGAACGAACTAACTAACTAACTAACTAACTAAATAAATAAATAAAGTAGCAATAAACACTCCGCTGGTCACAAAATTAAGGTCACACGCATGCATTGCACAATCTGCGCGCCAGTGCAAATAAAACACATTAAACATAAACAGATCGGCTAGCACTTGGGCTAGGCGAAAAGCGGTAGGCAAATGAGCTATACGACTTGGCTTGAACCAAAATGACTCCGGTATCTTGTGAAGGTTCTGCAACGCTGTTAGATATGACGCTGACAAGTGCGCTGCAATACGAGAACCAATTCTTGAGAGTTGTTCACATCGTGACGCATACGGAACGTACAACTAAACGCAGAACGTATATATGACGAAGAATTTATTTGCGAACGCAGTGCCCATGGGTACTGCGTACCGCTACAGCTGCCGGCAGTAGACTACAACTGTGTATTACTTTTATGCTCATAGCGTTTTGGTGCATTCAGTGCATGGCGTTCAGCCATTTCGTTCAGGTGTGTTTTGTGTTCTGCCGATTCAAGCAAGCGCACCGTTTTTTTTGCTTGGCTAGTTCTCCGCGTGAGGCCATCGCGCAATTGCCTCGCGCAATTGACGTCATGCAAGCGCTCTTTGCATCGACCAAAAATGTCGATTGCATCATGCGCCCCAAAGCTGGAGGCATAAAAGTGCTATCAACCGAAATTTCTTGATGACCTATTTGAGCATTGTCATTTGAAGTGAAAGTAATATCGGCCTTTAAGAGTGCAATTAGCCTGTAAACGCGGAACCGCTCTACCTGCCACAAGCATTTTTTCAAAGATGTGTTAAATATAAAAAAAGAGAAATAGGAACAAAAATAAGACACGATATAATACAAGAAAGGCTAATAAGCTTTAGCTAGCGGCAAACGGCCAGAGCCGCGATAACCGTAACAAGAAAAGTAAGCCTAACATTGAGCAAAGCAGTCCATTGCCACACATGTAAATAAGGTCAGTGCGTGTGAAGGAGTAAGATGAAAGATATAGTAGGAATGCGTTGAACACGCAGCCACACAACTTGGTGTGTGCGCGATAACGAAAAAAAAAGTACCATGTACTACGTAGCTAGGCAGGCGGCACTGTGCCGAAGTGAAATCAAGCCAGGTAGGGGGGAGGTACGAAAATAAACAGCGACGGCAGAGTGCGGCCGCGGCAGCGACCTGGCCTATTCCCGATGCGGGGTCCGATAGCCGGCACGCACCAGTTGGCAGCGGGCCACTCACTTGCGCTGCAACCAAATCCTCGGCACGCTAGGGGCTTTCCTTTAGTTGGTATTACATGCGTGCATGAATGAGAACCCAGTTCTAAAATTTATGCGGACGAGTATCACAGTTACTGGCGCACACTGCCTCTTCGATTTCTATTGCGGCGGACTACATGGGACGATCTTTCCTGGTGATACTTGTTGCGGAATTTTGTCAAACCGCGACAAGTACAGAAGTTTAGGCGGTGTTTTGTTGCAGTGCGCGTTCCTTATTTCGAATCTTAGGTCCATTCTGCCTTCTCTGTTTCTTTCTTCCTCCCCCTACCTAGGCCCATTCCATTCAGCTGCGCTTCCTGAACTAATTAAGAGGGACTCCACTTCGCGTTTACGTTCACTTGTTCAACATGGCGGCATCTGCACGTCTCCATTCGTTTCCCAGTGTGCAGTCTTTGTGCAGGACAAGTCCACAGTGTCCCCTGCACTCGCCACGGAGACAGTGCAGGGTTAGTGCAGTTGGTGCCCGGTCGTTCCTGCACGAGAATTAACTGGCACTGAATTGGGGGGGACTAGTATCGCGAAGTTCAGGAAGAATCGAATGGGCGTTTTGTATGTGAAAGTGACTATCTTGAACTACCTTCTGGTGGTGGTGTTCTTAGTGACCTGTGTCCTACATAGCGGAAACTGCGGGACGTTCTATTTCGTTGTCGTGTGTCTTCTTTTTTCTTTGCGCAGCTGATTGCACACTCGTGTTTTAAACAAATTTATTGCTGTAATGCGTTTATTTCTCCTGAAGATGTCACCATTTCAACGGCCAAGTATATGTAGTTCGTCAAAATTTCCAGTTTTGTTCAAGACAACCAGTGGAACAGGTTCCCGTATGTAAACATTGTTGGTGCGCTTGAGTTCGTTTGTGTATGTAGTGCGTGTTGATATTTTGTTCCTTTTTTTGTTCTTTTTTTTGCTGCTTAAGTAACGAACTTGGGATAGCGTGTTCTAACTTAGCCTACAATCCCTTGCTCCTACATCTAAAAGAAAAAAAAGAAAAGAACAGTACATGAAGCACACTGGCGTCTATTGCACAGTTGGGCACAGGTGCGCTTGCACAGACATGAGGAGAAATGTGTAGAGTGTTTGCCCTGCGTTAAATCAAGGAGACAAAAAAGTATCCTGCTTGCGTCTTAACGCCTTGTGTCTTGCTTCCTGCCTGATATTATTGCTTAAGTTTATTTAATTTGTGATTCCAGCTTGGGCCTTCCAGCAGCTCAGCGGATTTTGCGTCACGCAGCTGAGCACGATGTAGCAGGTTTAATTGCTGGTTCCGGCGATCGCATTACGCAGGATGCAAAATCAACCTGTGTTCTTATAAATGCACGGTAGATAATCCCTGGGTAGATAAAAATATTGCAAAGCCACCCACCACCCGCCCTTCTTACTACGGTGTTGCTAAAAAACCCAAAATTTGTTTGGGACGTTAACCCAAGTCAGTTAATCAGCTTGGTCGCCACGTTGGTGCGCGCGCATCTATTTATTCACCTTTTGTGATATAGATTCCCAGTTGGGGGGGGGGGAGGGTAATGGCGCTGTTGTGCTGGTAAATAATGTCTTAACAAAGAAAGGAAGTGAAAACGACAGATTAATGATGGCTTTTCTCTTTGACGTAGTAGTTCTGCGGAAACCCGCAGAACTACTACGGGTGAACTCTTTGGTGCATCTCCTTCCAATGCCAAAGTTACGTTTACTGGGCCTCGCGAGCACGCTGTTCAGGACAAAGGGGATATTGTCACGCTTGTCAGAAACAAAGAAAACGAACACCACAGGTGAAAGAAGTGCCGACATGCCCCCCCCCCCCCCCCCACGATACGTGAAATAAATCCAAACAAAAACCAAGAAGCACGGAGACAACACAGCAGCGAGCAGGCGCAGTTGCTTGTGACGTTATGCAACAGTCATTAACTTACAGCCCGTGGCCACTTGAGTTAGCTTGCACGCTTGCCGTGACGAACCCTTTCTCCATGGAGGTTGTGTATACACGGCGCGTGCGAGGAACGCCGCCCACCGCGGTTGTGCACGCTCTGCTGCATACGGGCGATTGTCTGCTTGCTATACTGTCAGCGCGTGCCTCTCCTTCCCGCTTACCTCCTTCCTATCCCTGCTCAATTTGTAACCAAGTTCTTTGTGCACAGCGTTTTTAAATCGACTGCCCTTCGGGTACGGAAAAAAATAACATGTAGCGTACGTGCTGCCACGTACGTGCTACACACATCCTTGTTCCGTATTCAGCCTTCCGCAAGGCCACATTTTGGCTTAAGGGCGTTCTTAACGAACGTGATTTATCGTAGTCATGTTTTCTATAATAGAACCACCGATTGATGTTCGCGAATGTGGCAAACAAAGAGCGAGGGAAAGAAAGGTTAGAGGCAAGGTGTACGGAGGTTAAAGGGGCTGTGAACCACCCCTTGAATTTCGTGAGTAATCACATTCCGAGGGCACTGAACCGCGAACATGAGAACTTGTAGCCGGCTGCCAGATTACGTCAGGCGGCAGCATCGCCTAGGCGCCAGGCTTCGGCGCTTTTGACTATTCGCGCGTATAGCTAATGCACGCATGCCCACTCTTCCAGAAATTCAAGTAGCATTGTGCGCGCTCCGGACTTATGCGACAAATTCCTCAGCCCTTTCACTAGACCTTCCGTAATGATGGAGTAGACTTACCCTGTTAATTACCGCGTCTAGCCTGTCTGTACTGCTTCCGATCACCGTTGCCGTGGGACAGAAGTAGTGCATGCTTTTTTGTGGGCAACCACAAAAAACTCGGTGCTTTTCATAATACTCCTGCGCGGCCAGGCGGTCGTTTCCGAGGTGAGGCAGAATTAGTGTGAGCACAACATGTCACTCCCATCCTCCTCACCGGTAGATATCATATCATCACGCGTAGATCTTTATCCTCTGCACAGATCATCATCAACGCGCATCGCATATTCTTCGTGCCCATAGCTCGAGCTCCGCTTGAATAAAATGGTTCCTTATGGTCTACGCAGAGAAAGGCAGAGAGGACAGGCCGAGCTTGTGTGCTCTAACCTACAACAGGGTGGAAGGTAAAAAGAGAAACGAAAGGGGGATGGAGGATGATGATGACAAGAATGTGGTACGATGGTGCTGAACGGCAACACAGCAGCATTCTTAAGGATTTGTATGCGTTGTATCGCGGACAATGACAAAAAACGTGTTCGACAGTTTGCTCGTCACCGCAGTGGTAACACACAGCGCTATCCTCCCGTCCGATGCGGAAAGCAAACGACTTCGTAAATGCGACGCCGAGCCACAATGCCCAAGTACAGTTATCTCGGGTCGGGATAGTCCAGGTGGAGGATGAAGTCGATGTAGACGTGTGGGCTGGAAACTAGGTGTGTTCCACAACAATTGTAAGGCATCATATGCAAGCACTCAAAGCTTCGCTGCCGCATCCGTTCTTGACAGTGGGATTGGTTTTTGCACACTGTCTTCATGAGCAGATTGAGCAGCTTCATCGGCATGTTCATTGCCCATTATGCCACAGTGGCTAGGGAGCCTTATGCCACAGTGACTAGGGAGCCGTCCGAATGGGACGTCGTGTCCTTGTTCAACGAGGCGATGAAGGATCTATCGGATTTCTAGCACTAGTTGTCCGTATGGTCCACGACGTAATGCGAAGCTGCCTTGGAGTCACTGGCGACCGGGCTGGCGCGTCTCGACGACCGCCCGTTTTCTGAGCAGACATTCCTGGAACGCCGACCTACACAGTCGTCACACCAGAAGACAGTGAAGGCACTCTTAAAATTTTTACGTTCGAGTGGCCTATTGGGGAGACTAGTTCTCATGGATGTTCACGAGCTTCCCTATCCTTTTTTTCTCCTTTCTTCGCTTTTTTCTCGGCTGTTCTTTCCGTCTTTCATTTTCCCTTACCCTTCCCTCAGTGCAGGATAGCAAACCAGAATCTTATCCGGTTACCCTCCCTGCCTTTTCAATCCCGTTTATTTTTCTCTCTCTGCTATAATATTGTGTCCCGACCTGCGTCGTGCAAAAACTGTGCCATGGCCCGTACTTTTCTTGTATAACAAATCTCGTGCGGGATCCCGCCGTCTCGTCGCCATTCCTTTTTCAATCTCCGGCTGTATTGTCAGAGGCCTGCCTCTAAATGCACTCGCTAACCTGAAGCGAAGTATTCAGGCGTGACTTTAAGCTATCGGCGTGCCATACCTTATAGCGTAGCACCCGTTCTGCAAACATTGGGGCTTGTGCTGCTCACGACGACCTAAGCGTAGGTAGAGAGAAAACCACAACGTTGCAGGTAAGTGATGCATGCGCGACATGCGGCGCATTGCTACCACCCTAGTGGAACGGATGAGTTGAGGAGAAATGGGAAGCGTAAACGTCGCAGTTGTATTATTTCCGTGCCTGTAAAATACTTGGTTGGAAGTATATTCCTTGCAAGGCGCCATAATCATTCCGGCGCCTTCACTATTAGCGTGTTGGGTTGAGCTATAGTTGGTTAGGTTTTATCACAACTCGGGAGCCCGCTGTACAACGACAGCGGCGAAGTGCATACTGGAAACGATGCAAAAGACGCAGACGAATAAGAAGACGACAGAAGAGTGTTTGCCTGAGCTGGTTGGTTGCACATAGCACAATTGATTTCCAGCAGAACGTACTGACACGCCGTGCGCCGTCGTCCCTTTCTGTCCGTGTCAGTACGTTCTGCTGGAAACCACTTGTGAAAGGACGACACAGCGCCGCGTCACTGCTTCAAAGAACCGGAATCCGGTGGCCTCCGTCAGAAACCAAACCTCCGACCACTGCGGCCGCTTGAAAGACACATTTTAAGACAACATTTAGCACATGCGGATCTCGCTGGAGTTTTTCCGCTGCAGCTGACACTTAAGAGAGAAGTGCGCTGACAGTAACAGGCAAAATCACTTCCGAAATTCACGTCCGACTCTTGCGACTGCTGACGGACAGCGCTATGAACAAAGAAGCGGGATAAGTAGGCGAAACTTCGGATTTCGCGTGCTATAGGTTCCTCCGCATTGTCGATTGAGTTGAGATGGCCTTTGTCTTGTATGTGGGTTTCAAACTAGGCCTATATTTTATAAAGCCGCTCGTATGTGCAAGAGTGTTCGCATTGGGCGACTAAATGTAGGTAGTGGGCAATATGACGGCGAACGCACCAATCCGTGGCAAACAGTTTTCGCATACGAAACGCTTTCTGATTGAGGCCTTTCGTTTGCATGTTGCTTAATTTGCACGCAAAAGTATATATATTTCTGCTTCCTTTTATTTTTCGCTTTAACGTTCAACAGATTTTTTTGTTTGTTTTCAAGCTTCCGCCGGTTGGCTTCCTCCTGCAGCCATAGTCGAACATTGTTGAATGTCTCCACTGGTTTGCGCAACGTGCGGCGTCCTGCTTCCTTTCTCTCTCTTTTTCTATACGTGCGCGCTCGTGAAGGCAAGGTTGGCGCAGATTTCTGCCAACATCTGTTTACGCAATTAGCCTACAGGCTGTTGATGGCGTAACTGCCACTGCATTAACCGAAAGCGTTTTCGTGACACGGGCCGTTACCAGAGCGCACACCGTTAATGCGTGCTCGTACTGAGCTGGAAAGTTTCCTTTGCTTGCCAAACAGGAAGGGTGAGGCCGTTTTGCTTTGTTTATTTCAACCCTTCTCTCTCTCTCTCTCTGTCTTTTACCTCGAAGCGAAACGCAGAATATGGCTAACCGGCGCTGCGGCGTGTCTCATACAGCCCCGTCGTCAATTAGAGAATGTTCGACGTCACATTATATATGTATATATATATATATATATATATATATATATGAGAAGAAAGGGGGTTAACCGAGGGGCCCGATTCCCGATTTTTACAAATCGATAAAAATCGGGCCCCTCGGTTAACCCCCTTTTTCCTCGTTTATTACATAACGAGGGTCTCGAATCTGGCAACATTGATGCATTCAGGTAGCATATGTGGGTTTACTGACTAGTTGCCTTCACCCAAAAAGATCACGTTCTCGTGACGCCTGCGGCAAAAAGGGCCTTTCACGTCCAACGCCAAGGTCTGTGAGTGGTGGCGCTGGCTAACACTCCCAGGGTTCTACTAGGACACATAAATACCCAAGAAAGTGGATGGGGGAACGGCGCCGCGGTAGCTCAATTGGTAGAGCATCGCACGCGAAATGCGAAGGCTGTGGGTTCGGTTCCCACCTGCGGCAAGTTGTTCTTTCATCCACTTTAATTTCCATTAATTTATATATATATATATATATATATATATATATATATATATATATATATGTATATATATATATCCAGGAGAAGAAAAAGAAAGTATATATTGACAATTATAGAAATCTAGGCTGTTCGCATCGTCACTGTTCAGTTTAGGCATCAATGAATCAATCAATGAATAAACAATTATTTGATTGAATATTTACACCAGTAAAAAGGGGGAAGGACGCGAAAGGACACACATTTGGGACCCATCATTTTCTATTAACGGGAGGTGAACCTCCAACCTGTGGTAGATGCGGTGAGAGGCTGACCGTCCTCCATGTCCTCCTGGAGTTTCGGAAAGCCGAACCTGAAAGAAACATTTTCCGCTTGCATATCGTTATTACATCCCTCTACACCCAGCTATGTTTCTTGGTAAGGAACCGCTTTTTAACACCAAGGCAGTTCTCGACTTCTTAAAAGATGTAGTCCTACACGTTATAAGTCCATTAAATTCGTAGAGCATCCTCGCTCCAGAGGATGCCGCTGCGATAATTGGTTTGAATAGCACATGCCTCCAGGCCCTTGTGTTTCAAGGGCTCTAAGGAGGCAGTAGTGCTCTAGCATATCTCGTATAACCTGATATATTTTTAGACATCGTGCCACTCATTTTAAATGCGTCTTATTATTCATAGTACACTTCATAAGTCATCGCCATAATCTTATTATACAGATTTTACTCACCTTAGCGCGACCATTTTTAGGGCCCCTCTACAGCCACGTCATACCAACTTCATAGTACTCATAATTTCACTGCAAACTCATTAACACGGACATGGCGTTCTTTGGCCATACTTGGCCCTTGCGCCATAAAACATCAAATATTCATTCATTCAAAGCTGGCAATCATGCAGCTTAAACAAGCGCCATCTATCCAATAGGCGCAATGACACCAAAAGAACATTACTTGCATCGTATTTCTATAAGGAAACTGAAAAGGAGTGTACAAAGTATACAATAGCATAAATAGCATTTCCCATTGCGCAGGCACGCACGCTCAAAAACATTTCTATTACAGTGGAAGTGCTTGGAATTCGATACCTTACCGTACATATGTGCTTCATGTGTAGCTTCATTTTTGTGGTCCGTAAGTAATGCGTGATAATGGAGTTTTCCAGGGGGCCTTATAGCGATGGAAGTAAATACTCAGTTTTCTTTTTTCAAGTTTAGCAAGTGTCAAAAATGTGCCAAGCTTCCCGCGATTCGCACTAATGCAGGACCCTATCAACCTGTACGTGTACATATTAAGCTCCCGTAATAATTTTATATTTCACGAAAAAAACTATCTTGTATGTTGAAAGTATGGAATGTCCTCGATTGGGGGGGGGGGGGGGGGGACCTACCATCGCTATTTTCTGAAGTATTGTTAGCGTATTCATATTCGTTGTAGTGTTTCCCCATTATTAAAGCACAGCATTTCAAGTGGGTGTGGTAGAGAGCTTGTTACATCAATCGCCTTGTCGCTACAGGCAACCGACGACGACCACGACTTAAAGCACCGACCCCTCGTCTCAGGTTGAGACAAATGTAATCCAATTGTTTTTTCCAAGATGCATGCTTCATCGAGAATCACCCCTAGCGTCTTCACTGATTTCGAGCTACTGCGATTTCGTATAGACCTAGGGTAATGTGGTCAGGTAACTGCACAGATCTGCCAATGGCTCGAAAAAGGACAAATTTCGTTGTTGTTTTTTTTTTTCATTTAACGCCAGATTGGTGTTTTTTGTAAACCAGTTTTGAAGCTTCTAACAGATCTTAGATCATAATGTTTCAAGAGTAGCAAAATATTTTCCATTAAATATATTGTGCAGTAATCGTCATGGATAATAAATTTCTATTAATTATTAACATTAATGGTGCGAATAATGTAATATAAACATAATACAGGCCATCTAATACTACCTTGTGGCATACCGGTGTTCATTGATTTTATCCGCCATCTACAGACATTTATCGCAACTTATTGAGACCACGCGCTGAGGCAGGACTAAATAAGTTTGAGTGAGATTCCCACTCAAGCATTTAAGGGACAAATTCTTATCAGCCATTGAGGTGGAAGACAATATAAACATACCTGCTGTGGCTGAAATTTAATGGCTCGTCTACGAACTCCTCACACCAGAACCATAGTACAAAATCAACATTCAGCGAAGCAAAGAAAATATTAAGAACAACAACTGTTCCTCTTTCATTTGAACTGGATAAACGTATAAAGAAAGTGGTTCAAATGTTCATTATTCTTGTTATTCCAACTAAAATCAACATGAAAATATATGAAATTAATAATAATTCCAAATGAATAAATTCCAAGTGAATCAATTGAAGAATCAATAATTCCAAATAAAACGAAAATAAATCTACAATGAAGGAAAAGACAACTTGACGGCGGTGAGAACTGAACCCACAACCTTCGCATGACGCGTGTGATGCTCTACGATACGGCAGTGGCTGCACCTCTGCCCCCTTTTTTACGTTCCGACAAACCAAATGGATGTGAGTTCGATTTCCCTCTCTGGCAAGTTGCCTTCTCTTCCACTTACCCTCTCTCTTTTCCTTGGTTTAGAATAATGTGATAGTAATAAATTTAACCTCTGCGCCTATATGTTTGCAGAATGCACTTTTTTTATGCTAGGGGTTCATTTTTCCCATGACTTTCTTGGCGTCATAAAGTAGTCACGCGACTAGAAAACAAGCTAATTGGTTTTCCTCATCCATTTCGCTAATTTACCTGGATCACATGAAACACACGAACAGAGCAATGCTAACAGCGGCATGCTTCACTCACTCACTCACTCACTCACTCACTCACTCACTCACTCACTCACTCACTCACTCACTCACTCACTCACTCACAAAGAAGTCTCCGGAAGTACATTTTCAGTGGGAGGGGGCAGGGAATATAACGCTATCAAGAAGGATTCATCGCTTTTAAATGTTGAATAATGCACGCTAGTCATCTAAACCAGCCGAGTGTCATTTGTGTGTGTATATATTATACTCGCGCCCTCTTTCAAATAGATCATTTATCGAAGTTAGCGCATGTGTCGCACCCGCTTGATTTGCAGTATGCACCAGCTGAAGTTTATGTCAAGAAAACTTAGCTTCTACAAAATTTCCCAATAAAAGCGTTACGCCACTCTTAAGAATCAACTTTCTCAAAAATAAAGTACAAAGATTGCAGCAAACGATAACAAGATAAGTGTCAAAGCTTGTGTGCTATACACCAGTGCAAGTGACCAGGTTTTGTAGCAAGAGCAAACCGAGAAGCTGCACTATCATTATGTGTGTGATATCAGTAAAAACAAAGTGCGTCGCTTCATTCAATACTTCAAAGAGAATTTGCGAACCATCAAACGGTCCAGCCTTGGTATAACCCCGAGCGCGGTCACCGAGTGCGCTGCGAAGGCCGCTCACTGTGACGTCAGGATGCTAGGGCTAGGTCCTTTTCAAATATTGTCGCAATAACTTTTGCTTTCTGTCGAAATATACAGTATTAGCTATTTCATATATGAAAGGCCGCGTGTACAGCACTAGCCAACGCAGCTGGATGCAGCGCGGCGGGGTCTTTTTCATCCGTGTTTGTTCCTGCAGCGGCACTTCATGGGGATAAAGAAGGCATAGACAGCAAATTATGAGATGGAGCATCAAAATAAAATGCAAAATTATTATTTGCTGGGTCACAGCTAAGATTTAATAAATGCTGGCCACAATGTCCTTCATTTTTAACTCGCCCAAGTTTCTTTATTGCGATTAGTAGGCAGTAATACACAATAAGGAATTTTCGCACTTCTCGGCGGAAACGACTGGCAGAGTAGCATGAGGACTGAACTAGCACTGCCGACTAGGCTCTTCACGTGCTGTTTGCTCTGTGAACTGCTTTACAAAAGCAGATTCTTCGCCTGCGGTTTTAAGCGGTGGTAACTTAAAGTGAAGCGAATTGAGGCTTTCAGCTGTTTTCAGCATACAAATATGAAGCAAGTAGCGTTTATTCCTCTGAAGTGCTACATGTTTGACTAATTTCTTAAAGGATTCGTAGCATTGTGTTGCTTCCAGATCTCATTATGCGAAAATGACATACAGCTCCTCAGTCTAACTTTTTGGACGGTGGAGGCCATGGATTCATGGACGCATTCGTCACTGAAAGCTACTGCGCGTCTTTTGTCGGTAAGGCCAATTTCGATTCCAGTGTGTGGGATCTTCATATATATATAGTTCTTCAAATATTGTTACGTTGCAGAAGTCACATATGAAGGTGTATTTACAATGTTTACTAGAGAGACAACGATACATAAACAAGACGGCTGTCGAGACCGATTCCACCTTCACACGTCAAATCGTCGTCTTCTGACTGGCGCCACTCTTGGTTGCACCGTAACATAACTCCCGCCTGTAAAGGCGTCGTCTCGGCGCTAACTACAAGGGAGGTGGACTCGCGGCAAAGTGAGGCTTCAGTCGGGACACATGCACAACGTCCGTGGGGACATTCGAGTCCAGCGGAGCGCTCTCGTAGTTGACATCGTCAAGCTGACGCAATATCGTGTAGGGCCCTGTGTCGCGCGGCAGCAGTTTTTCAGACAAGCCGACGCGGCGACATGGTCTCTATAGGAGGACAACGGAGCCAGGAGGAAACCGAACGTCCCGATGTCGGCTGTCGTACCGGATCTTCTGCGTGACCTGAGACTCAGTGAGCCGGGAGCCGGCAATCTGGCGTGCCGTGTGAACCCGGGCGAAGACGCCTTGAGCACATTCAGTGGAAGTGTTTGTCGATGCAGGAAGCAGTGTGTCAAAGGGCAAAGAAGGGTGGCGATCGAACAGAAGGTAAAAGGGCGAAAAGCCAGCGGTCTCGTCGTGGGACGAATTATAGGCGTAGGTCACGAAGGGTAACGTGCTGTCCCAGTCACTCTGGTCGTCAGAAACGTACATAGACAGCGTTTCTGTCAACGTGCAATTGAACCGCTCCCTCAGTCCGTTTGTCTGCGGGTGGTAGGCGGTGGAAAGCTTCTGCTCGGCAGAATAGGAGCGAAGTAGGTGTTCAACCACTTAGGACAAGAAGGTGCTGCCGCGATCAGTGAAGAACTGCCGGGGTGCGCCGTGATGGCGAATGACGTCATGTAACAGGAAATCTGCCACCTCCATTGTACAGCTTGTGCGCAAAGCTCGCGTGATCGCGTACCGGGTCGCGTAATCAGTCGCGACAAAGACCCACCTACTGCCAGATTTCGACATCGGAAAAGGGCCGATAATATCGAGACCGACGCGAAAGAATGGTTCTGAGAGCATATCGCTGGGGTTAAGGCGTCCAGCGGGCAGCACAGCAGGTTTTTTGCTGCATTGATATAGAGCGCACAGGCTGCAATGTTGCAATGCACAAAGCGGTACAGGCCTGGCCAGTAGAAGCGGCGCCGTACGCGGACGTAAGTACGCGAAACGCCGAGGCGGCCTGCAATAGGGGCGTCATGGAACTGCTTATTAAGAACTGATGTCCGAAGATGGCGTGGTACAACGAGTGAAAATTCTGGTCCTTCAGGGCGTAAGCTGCGACGGTAGAGAACGTCGTCGCGGAGCACGAACATGCGCAGCGTGGGCTCTGAATGTTCAGAATTGAAACGATCGATGAGAACACGTAAGCTGTCATCACGCCGTGTTTCAATGCTGATGTCGCGCAGATTAGAAATGGCCAGCACGCAAGAGTCGGTGTCATGCGCATCATATTCATGGCGGTCAACATGATGACGGGAGAGGCAGTCGGCATCCTTGTGCAAACGGCCTGACTTGTATAAAACAGCAAATGAATAATATTGGAGCCGTAGCGCCCCTAGCCGCAGAGCCGTAGCGCCAGTCAGAAGACGATGATTTGAAATGTGAAGGTGGAATCGGTCTCGACAGCCATCTTGTTGATGCATCGTTGTTTCTCTTGTAAATATTGTGAAGGCATCTTTATGTGTGGCTTCTGCAACGTAACAATATATTCGGGCCTCCTTATTGTGATGCATAAATGGTCACTCTCACCCTCCGAGAGACCGTTTTGTTGCCTCGACGTAACTGCGTACTGTCGCTTTGCTATCCACGCCACAACGCACATATACGCAGGCGCGAGTAGGGAGAACTTGTCGGAATACAGGATACCATTGCGTTGTTTTTGTATATTGCACCGAATGTGCACTCATTCGGCAGCGTGCACACGCAAATGGCCGGGGGAGCTTTGTCGTTTAAAAATAGAGACACGGTACAAGCAGAACGCCTTTGCGTTGGCATTCCACACGTGCGCGGAAAGCGACCGAACGCGGAGGGCCGTGCTTCCTCCAGAAACCCAGAGAGCTCGCTCACGGTGTCGCGCGCGCTCATTGCGTGATATTCTAAAATAAATCGCTCGCGCCCGCTCGGGAAGCGCTCGCCGCGCGATCTTCCAGATTAGACGGCGCTAGCCGCGCGCTCGTCCGTAGAAAAACCGAGCGCGCTTTGCTGCTCGCGAGGCAAGCGAGAGAAAAAAACTCGCTCTGTCCGCCTGAGGAAAACCGCGGCTCCTTCCCCAGACCGGGTTAGCATGCCGCTGCCGCCCGGCTGTCGCCGCCGCTAGACGCTTGCCTGTCGGAAAATTCCGAATTAGACGGAGGCGCGGGAACGGCCCACCATCAAACCGTTCTTTTAGTTCTTTTTTTCTCGTTCCTGCAACAGGAAGGTTCCGGGGAAGCGGGCCGGCTAATTGCACTCGGCTAAGATGCATTACACGCGGCTGTGGTAGTATTTGACCACTCTTAAGCTACAACGCGAGACACAGACATGTATTTCTGTGCACTTTATACACTTACGTGGCGCTGTGCTTGCATGCCACAGACATTTGCTACCGCAGTCATCTTGCTCTGGCCCGCGTCGCGAATGGTTGCAGCCCGAAAGCTCACGCGTGCGAATGTAGTTGTATCTGTAACAGATATTTCGGTTACTCGGTGACCAAGACGGAAACCACTGTCCCTGGTAGACTATTCCGATGTATTATATGCAACTGGAGCATCGACGTTTTCTCACGCTACGCACAAAAGAGGTCGACCGTCACTGATTCCGTGCGCTTAGAGGTTTCCCCTTTCAGTGAATTAGTTTTTCGGTTTCCCCTCGACAAAGTTCTGGCGTCAGAACTTGCAGTTACGCACCGCGGTGACTTAAGCGTCTAAGACTTTGCTCTGCTAAGCATGAAGTCGCGGGTTCGAATCCCGGCCGTGGCGGTTGCATCTGAATGGGGGTGAAATGCACAAACGTTAATGGAACCCGAGGTGGTCAAAATTAATCCGGAGCCTCCACTATGGCGCGCCACATAATCACGTTGTGGTTTTGACACGTAAAACCCCAGAATTTAAATGTTAATTTTAATATCCAGCGTTTCACTGTGACAGCAGTTTGAAAACGTGAAAATTCGAGAATTGCCTTTATTTATCCCATACAACAAAATAGGGGAAAGGACCACAGACTAAAAGCTACAAAAGTGTACCTTGAGTGCGTCTGAGGCCCAACATAAGTAAGTATATGGGCAAAAGAACACAAACGCAGTCAACAATCAGTCATAACATAATACTTACACACAAGATTACATTCAAATGAAAGAGCAAACATCTGTATATATGGCATTAAAAGGTTTCAACATCTGAAGACAGTATCACAAAATCCAAAATTTCTGAATACGAGTTGCAATAAATGAAATATTCTCCAGGTCCCTTGGCAACAATTTACAGAAAACAAAGGCCTATAATACTGGACATTACAAAACATCGCTTAAATTCTTTAAATGTAAGGGTAAATATATAACTTTCATTCGTTTCGTATGTATTTAGTATCGTTGACATCAAGAATTGCAAAGTTTGATTGCTATACTTCGTTCTGGCTCGAAGAAGAGTCCACTTTTCAGCGCAAGTAGTACGAACAACGTTATCCTTTAAGGTTAAGAGGAAGCTTTAGCTCGAGCCCAGCTCCGATGTGGCCTATTCAAATACATGTAAAATGCAAAAACGTTTTTCTGAGATAACCCCTGGACCGATTTTAATGAAATTTTTGCACTCGAGATAGTTAAATTCTAGTGACTGCTGGAAGCAGAATTTCGATTTAGGGCCTGAATTTTTTTTTAATAAAGGTTTTAATAAATATTCGAAGGTTTGAGAAAAACAGAAGCACAACGTTTGCGAATTAATAGCTCTGCATGAAGAACAGACATCGCGGTTCTGTAAACGCCGCCCGTTAGATCGCTGAAAGCGGACAAATTCAATATGTCATACGTGAATTTGTTATGTTGTTTACAAGGGTTCTGCAAAAGCTGTGTTTCCATATTACTAAATTTTTTAATGTCCATCTGTAACATATCAAGTGTTTTTCCGCTTTAGATGTGCTATAAGGTGAAATTCACAGAATTGTGGTATCAGTTTTCGTTGCGGAGTTACAGAGTTGTAAACTTGATAGTTACGTTCTCTGAAAATTTACGATTTTTGACAATTTTTGATAGAAAATAGACAACTTAAATGGAAAATTCGAAACCAACAGTCACTAGATTTTACGTTTTCTTTTAAATGCAACAAACCTCGTCAAATTTGGTGCAGTGGTTGCCGAGAAAAGCGAATTCTCCTTTTACGTGTATTTAGATTGGAACAACCGAGCTAAAGCTTCCTCTTAAGACAGCAGAGATTTCAGAAACTCAGTCTGTGCAGGTGGTGAAAATCTAACGTAATATAGCAGCTGATATTCAAGTGCAGTGGTAATGCGAATAATATTATACCGAACAAAAAATGTCTAGTGTATTCTCTGTAACTAATGCCAGCAATATGAGTAGTCTATTAAGGTTAGTTATTGATGACGTGCTCCAGACCAAATGAGAATAATTAACATGAGATTGAATGAGAGCGCGTTAGCTTAATTCGCGTAGGGAAATGAAATCGACATCTAGAAAGAAAACCAACTGAGTGAGACAAGTTTGTTTTTCAATGTATGCTACATAATTTTCCATATAATTGAGGAATCAAAAACAACTCCAAGTGATTTGAAACTTTCTCTTAGATCTATTCGATTATTGCTAAGCACAGGGTTATTACTAGGGGTGACTACCTACACAATTCACAGGTCGAAAGAAAACAGGTTTGGTTTTTTTTTTAGTGTTTATGCACCGTCCATTTGCCCTTCACCACTCATTCAATGATCCAAGAAGAGTGTTGCCTCTGCTCATCGGGGTTGCAGCCGCTCAAAAATACGCTCATATCGTCAGCATAAGCAATGAATTGTGGATCACTAGAAATATTAGTTATATTATTAATATAAACATTAACAAGAAAAAGGCCAAGAAGGCTACCTTGGGGAACCTCGCATTCAATTGACTGCAGAGCGGATAATTCACCATCAACAGCGACTGCTCGCTTACGTTGATTTAAGTATGATCGAAAAATATAAAGACAAGAGCCACGTATGCCATACTTTTCCAACTTATAAATTAGGATCTCATGATTCAAAAGATTGAACGCCTCTGTAAAATCTTTAAATATTCCAATTGTTCGCTTTTTCATGTCAGTATTGTGTAATATAATTTCTTTTTGTAGCAGCAAGGCAGACTCAATCTATTTCCCTTTACAAAATCTGAACTGGGATTTGGTTATCAAAGAGTGCTCTTCAAAAAAAAAAAAGCTAACAGTTCTCCTGAGTAAAAGTTATTCGGAAGTTTTTGAAAATAGAAGTGGTACAGAAATGGGACGATACTTAGATAAAACATTATTTTCACTACTTTTAAAGATAACCGAAACCTCAGCCGTTTTCATTTCTTTAGGAAGTTCCGCAGATGCAATACATTGATTGAATGTATGGAATAAACAAGGAGCTAAGAGATGGGCAACAAACTTTATTGACTTTACTTGTACCTCATTATGATCGTTGGAGAACATTGCTTTAGGGTTCATCAAACGAAAATATATTTCTTCATTATCTGTGTCATTAAATGCTGCAGAGTCACTCACAGCACTTGAAATGAAACTAAGCACTCTTAGAAGGCACCCGGAAGGTACAAAGCTTGTAAAATATGGCTTAAACTTATCAGGAAGGTCAGCCCTGGACACGGCATCACCTTGAATGATCAGCTCACCAAAGGCGATGCCTTTATTTTTTCTTAGAAATGTGTCATTCACACACTTCCAAAAAAATGTTTCAGTTATTTTTCTTGTTTTTATCGAAGCAACGGTTTTGAAATTCATATTTGGATGTGCGAAATTCTTAAATTTATTCCGGTAAGATCTATGAACCTTCAGGTCAACAGGATCGCGGGTATAAGCGCGAAACTAGGTTTGCTTTGCCTGTGCTTTCCGCTACGCCACTGCCGATGGCAGCCGCGGTCATTATTGTTCAGACGTCTTCCCAGGCTCCACCCTTGCCATAAGGCGAAGAAAAAGAGCTCCTAACAGGTCGCCGTCATTGGGGTTCGAACTCGTAACCCCGTCAAGGCGGACGCTCTGAGCACTGCACTATCGCGCAACATTCGCGCTTGGTAATTTGTGCAAAGCTTTTGCTCCACACGGAGTCTGGGAAAGTAAGGACGTCTGTGGGCGCATTTAGGAGGCCACAAAAAGGCAAGACTGTAGTGAACGAGGACAACGCTGCGTTCGTAGCAAAGAGGAAGCTGTTCTTGGGATAATTGCGGTGTCCGTTGTAAGACACTGCCGGTCCCTTAGTAAACGGTTTCAGCGCCAGGGGGATCGCTGAAGGCTGGCAATTTTTTCATCTTGCTTCATACAAGTCAGTGGTTTCCGGTTATTCCGCTAGTGCCCACATTATTTCTCTGAGTTTTCCCGTTACAGCAAAGTTGTTCCTGCGGCTAGAATCATTCACTATGAAAAAGCTTCGTTATAATTTCGCTAGCCTTCAGAATGAGCTGTAACAGGGTCAACAGAGTGCGAGGTCAGCGCTTGACACCACGCGTGACATTATCGCACGTGGTGTTTATTAGCACTAAAGGTTCATTAAAATATCTCGCAGAAGTCCAATCCCAACTATTGACCGGCTTCCTCGGGCTATCAATATGTTCTCCGATACCTGCCGTGCTGGTTGATGCGGCTGTAGCGTTCTGCTGCTGAGCGGGATGTCGAGAGTTTGGCTCTTGGTTGGGGCAGCCGAATTCGGGTGGGTTGCATGCCTGTGTACTCGAATTTTTCTGTTCGTGTTGAAGAACCAAGGTATGGCAAACGTTGAACTGTAGCTCTCCACTAGTGCGGGAATGAGTGCTCCGATGTTGCTATGGGGCGTCACAACCACTACTCAGTCAGCGTGTGCGCTGCATGCAGTACCTATATACGGGGTGTCCCACGTAACTTGAGCCAAACATTAAAAATACACAAATCCCACGTAGCTGGACAGAACCAAGGTAATCTTGTTTGCCGCTGTCGCTTGGGGATACTCAGATTATTATCCTTGCATCCCGCCTAATAACACAATCAGTATTAATTAACAAACTTCTCAAATATTATAATTAGATGAAAAGTGTCAATCAGAAAATTACAGAGCAACGTGAAAAGATCCCTCTACAGCTTTCTGTTGCTCAATATGTGCTACACAAGAGTGCCTTTCCGAGCGTGAAAGAAGCCCGCGAATGCACGCAAAGTGCCTCGAGCGGCCAGTCACGCGGCAACTTTGCGTGTATTCGCGAGGTTCTCTCACGCTCCGGAAAACACTTTTATGTAACACGTATTGAGCAACAGAAAGCTGTATAGGGAGCTTTTCATGTTGCTCTGTAATTTTCTGATTGACGCTTTTCATCTAATTATAATTAGATGAAAAGTGTCAATGAGAAGTTATTTGAGAAGTTGATTAATTAAGACTACGTAATTAGTCGGAATGCAAAAAAAGTATTCTGAATATATCCAAGCGACGGCACACAACATTACCTTCATTCTGTCTAGCTGCGTGGCATTTGCGCATTTTTAATGTTTGGCTCAAGTTACGTGGGACACCCCGTATAGTATGGTGAATATGCGGACTCCCAGCGCACTATTGCAACCTCTCGAGCGTCGGCGTAACGATTCCCATCGTGAAGCTTACGTCAATTTTTTGGGGCTATACTTTCGACTTCGTGAGTCTGGTACGATTGAAGCAGGCGGGGAATGCGCAATGCCGTTCCTCAGACATAGCTTTCAAAAACCTCGAAAGAGAAGCAACGCAAACGACCATAGGGTTTTCTCGAGCCTGAGGCGTGTAAAAAATTAGAAAAGGAGAAAAGTAAAGACAGAAAAACGCCTATTGTGTGTATACTTCCGCACTGGAGACACTTGGCGATGAAACGTCAAGCATGCCAGGTAGGCTGCGTTGGAATTCGTAAAAGTTAAAGAAAAGTCATGACTATAGCGCTCTCCTGCGAACATTAGGCTCTGGCCAGTCAGCATCCCTGCGTGTATGCCCACAACGCTGCGCACGGGCATGTCGGTTCGCGCACGACTGGCTATTGCGCCGAAGGAGCCGCACTTCCTTGTGTTTTGTTCTCACCGAACTTGCAGCGTTGACTGGGTCGTAGGAAGGAGGAAACACTTCAAAGGACTCTTCCAAGTCTCTTTGGTTAATGAGAGTGCTCGTACTATTCCAAAGTTCGCTTGAAGTGCGGCCGTGGTAAGCGGGCCGCACTAGTATTTTCTTGCGGCATTTGTCGACACTCATTCCGTCAATAGAGCGCGCGATGATTGGTGACAAGTTACGATCGTAGTGGTGACAGCGAAATTTTATAACTGTTACTATTTTTGAAACTTCTCGACTGGAAGACGTTGGCAGAATACTAGACTGCTTGGTCTGCTGCGCCGCCGTGAACGTCTACAATAGGCGCTCACCCGATCGCGAAGATAGGCGTTATCTGCATAACTCTGGACAGTTTGCTCCACCCAAGTGAACGAATTTCATGTGCTTCGAAATGAGACTGTGTGAAAGTGGTCCCTTGGTATGTCTGTATCTGGTAGGTGGCTGAAACAGCTTAGCCGACTGGCGCCACTTTAGTTCAGCCCCGATGTGCGAACACTAGAATTGGCTTTTGCTTTCTTCCGTCGATTGCGGATTTTTTAGATCATTATCCCTAGAAAGATTTGGTAGCGCTAGTGTTTTGATCGTTAACGGAAGGAGTTCTATACATGTGTTCGGATTAAAGGTGAAAGTGAAGTATGCATATCAAATATATGGGTTGCAGCAGCCTTTTCCATTGTGCTTGCAGGCCTTTGTTCACACGTTTCGCTCGCAATTGTTTTCTTTTATCAAGGATTGCGTCAAATCCACCGCTGCGACCTCATAATCAGAAAAAAAAGAAAGAAAAAGAGAAACACGCCTGTTTGCTGTTTCTTTAGTTCCCTCTTACTACAGTGCGTTCTCACGTATTTGTTACCTAGGTATCGCAGTCGTGACAAGCAAATCAGCAGCATATCCAAACAATTTCGGCGTTGAACAAGTAAGTCAAACCACGCGCGTTAATCTTCTGTGATCACTATTTCACCTTAGGCCTTGAAAGTGTAAAAAAAATGTCATTAGGATCTCATAGTTTGCTCTTGTGTACAGGCGCATGTTTATGAAACGGTATGAAAGTCGACTTCTTTTCGTCTCTCATTGCTCGGCTTCTCTAAGCGGTGTAGCACAAGCCGACTCTCAGTCCTTTCAACTACCGTCCCTAAACTCTACATTCCCGAAAAAAAAAAGAAACCGGGACCTATGCTTCATCGAGCATGGTTCTGTATTGTTTTGGGTATTTGTCTTTGGATGACCGAACATGGGAAAGGCAGTTAGGGATGAAAACGTACCAGCCGAGAGAAATATCCCCCACATAGCTGTTTCAAAAAATTTTGGGTAACACTCTCGAGACAATAGCTCACGTACTTTGCGTGTGCCCTCAATGTGCGGCCGAACGAAGAACACTCAAATCTACAGTTGACAGCTTGGACTCCCACCTCTTTTCAGAAGAAAAGCTTTTGGGCGCGTGGAGGAGTGTTCACTGTGCCCAACATGCCATAAAATTACTTTTGAAGTTTTTAAGTGAGACTGGCTTAGACGATCGCCTCTATAGAAGCTCTGAGACGTGCAGTCAGTGCGAAATGTGTTTGCGCAAAAACTTTTTTGTGACAAGATTACTTTTTGTATGGGCAAGATTACTCTTACGTGTATTGCGTCTACAGTGCGCATCCGCATATTGGACGACGTGTATGTAGTATCTCATTGTAGCATAACATAATCACCCGCCACCTGCCTTTCCCTGTATTTCCCACTTCCCCTTTCCCCAGTGAGGAGTAGCAGGCTAGAGACACTCTCTCCACTGCAGGCCGACCTTTCCTCCTTTCTCTTCATTAAAATCTACTCCTCCTACTTGGGTTCCTGAAAAAAGTGTTAATAACATAATCAATGTCTATGTGAAACATAACTAAACATGTGTTTAGTGGCGCTTTTGAACGGTGAGAGCATCATTTTCTGAGTCAGGAAGCAGCCCTTTGAATTTGTGACTACAAGCTAGGTCAAAAGTTTGTGGTATGCGGGTTCCGCGGGACAGCAGCATTAAAACAATACACACTTTGTTGGCCGCGTATTCTAAAGTACACGAAGCTTGTCTGACATCCAGGTGGGGTGCCTAGGCTCATGAAATATTCTGCTTTTCCTCAGATGGGTGAGATCTCACATCCTGTAAACCTTTGACCTTTCCTGTAGATTTTAGTACGCCTAATACTACATTGTCAGTTGAGCAGGTCACCTATGACCATTAGAAGCTTGCCTTCAAGCACACGCATACACGGAAAACATCCTATTGATCACGTTTCGCATCATTAAATAATGCTGCTTCCAGCCGTTATTTCGAACCAAGGGTATTCTAATAATGGTACCGAATAATTGCCTGTTGCGGCGCTTAGCCTTTGCCTCGCCGCTCAGAACGTCGAATTCAGCGAAAGCGGAAAGTGGAGAATGGATTGAACATAGGGAAATATTTGGAAGGGATGGTACCTCCACCTGTCGGTGAACGCGAGAGCGAAGCCACCCGGACAGGAAAAGTAAACGGAGCAAAAGCGGAGCATGGGAAAGAGAGAGAAGGGGATGGTTTGGCAGGTGTGCGCATTGTGTAAAGCAGCGGCACTCGTGGAATGTCACAGCCAGCGGAGGCACGGGTGAGGCGTGCTAGCGTGCGAGTTGGGCGGTGAGCGGCGCCAACGGTTTGTCGCCACGCCAACCGTTGACGCCGCACCGAAGTCCCTCGCTCGCGCTCGTTATGCGTGACTCGGTAGGCGTTACCCAAGAGAGGCATAGAGCGGTGTCGAAAATCGGGAGATGTTGGCGTCGGGGGTTTCGAATGCGCGTTTCACCGTAACGTCGGATTAGACTCGCGCTTGCAACTTAACGGCGGGTGTTGGCCGTTTTGCTTGGCTGTGCCCGTATTGAAGTGGGTCGTGGTGTACGTATTAACAGCGGAAGCGAGAGTATGCATGCGGTCCCTGTGACTATGCGGCGAACTCGGTTCTTCGTTTTTGCTTGTGCTGCTGCTCACCTCTGATTGTGGTCGTTGTTACCGCTCGCCTTCATCGGCCCCAACCATTCCCAACCCCCAGTCAACATAACTATACCCTCGTAAAGACGAACTTTCCAGCAAAACAGTTGCTGCTGTGAAGTTCGGCTTAGCATAGCCGGTATTGGGATTGCTCTATATCTGAGGCTTTTTGCCCTCTGCGTCTTATGAGGTAAGCGTGTGACGGCGTTGTTACCTCAGCGCCCTTTCTTGTCACATTTGGTGGACTACTTCGGTTTCAGCGTACTTCCTCGTCATACTTCAATTGAAGCGCGGCGTTGTACGTGTAAACTTTTCAGTGTAGACGAGGACAATTTTTACAGCCGTGCATTAGTTTAAATGTAGTTTTCTCGAATTTGCATCACTGCGCGATTCGCGCATATTCGCTAATCGTAAGGTGTGGGAACGTAATAAGTAAGTACGTAATTTTGCATCACGGCAGTTACAGAAATCCATTGCAAGAAATAGGGAATATGCGGCTTGGTGCATGTCCCACTTCAATATGGCCATCCGGAAATTTTCAAAAATAGACAGAAAAACATTATTGCAATGTTTCCGTAGGCAAACATCTGGTACGCTTTTGACTTTTTACTGCCTCTGAGAGTCCCAAAGGTAAGAGTTTTAGCGCTTTTATGAAGGACTATGCGTTTACTTATTTTCCATGAATGGTTAGCGCTTAAAGAATCCTTTCGCTAATTGAGTAAATTGAGTAAACAGAAAGAAATAATACTATAAAGGGCTGTTGCCAAACGGTGAGATGAAACTGACGGTTTTTTAAGAGAGTGTAAATGCACGCCAGGTTACTCTGCAGCTTTCGGTGTTCCTAATTTCTACACGGTGGGACTGTTCAGCCTTCCATGCTATCTTTAGCATCGGAGTTTGAGGAACGTTATTGGAGCCCCACGTCAAGGCACCACCAAGCCCCTGTCTTCAATGCAGTCTATTCGAAACTTTTAGTAAGCGCGGTGCAGCGAGTGACGTCGGCCGTACCTCGTCTCTTTGTTCTTTAGCACTGTATCCTATAGTTCACGACACTGTTGGTGAGGCTTGTTTTCAATGCATTCTTTCTGAGTTTTGGGGAGCTTAAACCGCACGTTTCTTGTTTTTTGAAGTTCATGTGCAATTGTCCGCCATTATCACATTGACTAGCATAATGAAGCACTGACTTTACCGATTCTCGTCAAGAGAAAATCTTTTTACAGTTTTCCGACGAGTTAGCATGGCAACTTCCACTAGAAGTAACTCCAACGGGGGCACCCTATCAACGGAGTATTCCTCACCGGGGATTCTTTTAAATGAACTAAAATGAACAAAAATTGTCATTTATGTCTCGCACTCTATATTTAAAAAAAGTACTGTAGGGCACAATAGCTGAGACTCAATTCGGAGCGATGTTACGGACATGGCTCCTTTCTGCAAGGAAATGGTACTTTCCTTCCCACATAAGAAAGTAATCACCTCCCGACCAACCTGACTTCCGCTAGCACCTAATTTCATATTACCGGATCACTTAGTTCTCAGTGGCATGCATGCATTCTGTTGTTGTGCTCAAAGGAAATCCTTAATTGTGGGCTGCTTGTGAGTGCAGTGCACACCTATGGAAACAGATTCCGCAAGTTACCTTCGTGTCAACAATGTGCTTTTCATGCTCTTGCGAAGCTGATGATGACACGCTGACATGTTTTAGTGTTCACTTAAGCTCCCTAAAAGCTCACGATGCCACTTCTAACAATTTAATGGTTGTACCAGCGAATGAGAACGTTCGCCTGCGACACCAGTCATAATGACGCTGTGCCAACTAGTGATCGATTGCTGCTATAAATGATGGTTTGACAGCGTAAAACGTTTTGTTACTGGCTAAGGCATTGTACTTTTGAGCACGAGAATTATGGTTCAGTCTCGCTTAACTGCTGACCCAATTAAATATAAAAAATGACGACTCGTAAAAGCGGCTCATCGACGATTTTCCAAACGAATTCGTTGCGCTGTACCCAGAGTCGCCCCAACCGTTACGTGTGTTACAAAATCATATTCAAAATTTTATTTATATTGTTTCACATACAAAAGGCAGGATATGATTATGAGGAACGCCGTAATGGGTGCCTCTTGATTAATTTTCACCACTCGAGGTTCTCTAACCTGCACTCAATGCACAGTACACGGGCGTTTTTTCATTTCGCCCTCATCGAGATGCGACCGCCGGGGCCAGCATTTGATCCCGTGCCCTCGTGCTTGGCACTGTTGCGCCTAGGCGTAGCGTTCAGGCTATATGAATTCTCCAGGCATAGGAATGAGTACGTCCGGGAGTAGGAGAACGAAAGAGAAAAGGTTTATTTACGTATTGAAACACGCAGTCAGATTCTAGTAAGAGCTCTTTCTCTATGTTTATTTGCGCTTCCGCCATTTTTCTTTGCTCGTTTTCTTCATTTTCGTCGCGCTTCCCACTGTCAATCAGTTTCCAACACAGGGAGTGGGAGAGCGAAAGAAAAAGCCTTATTTACGTATTGAAACAAGTAGGCACATTCTAGTCAGTGCTTTTCCTCTATCTTTCTTTGCGCTTCCGCTATTTTTTTTTCTTTCGCTCTTACTTCCGGACGTACTCATCCCTATGCCTGGAGGATTCCTGGCCTCAACGCTGCCCCGAGACGCAACAGCGCCGCAACGCCATAGCCACTACGCTACAAAAATCACATTCAATCTCTCCCATTGAGGACATATGTGTTCTCAAAACCTGTTCATATACGCAAGAAGGATTCAAGCGACTGGTGCATTATCATCATAGTAATTAATGAGATGACATCGAGAACGTTGGCCACTGTCAGTTAGTCTTGAGGGAAAATAAAAATTTCTGACTCCGTCCAAACATTTTTTTCTCTGATGTAATTGTATTCGAAACAGATATTTCGCGCCAACAATACTACTCTAAGGGAGAAAAATATTTCTTTATCAGTAAATATTTGAAGAACTGTTGCTAGTTCGAAACAATATACCGTAAGAACTAGAAAACCTCAATAATAGGCAAACTGCGGCCGTCGCGGCTGGATTTGATCCCGCGCCCTCGGGTTTAGCAGCGCAACGCCAAAGCCACTAAGCCTCCACGGCGGGCTTTCCTTCAGATTCTATTTCCATGCACCCAGAGGGTCGAACCGCAACTTTTTTTTGTTCCGCTTCAGGGGAAACGGTTCTTGTTCCGCTTCAACGCCGGACTGAAAAAATAACGGTTCAAACTTGTCTGAACAGGTTGCTCAATTGCGTAACCGAAGGATAATTTGCAGGAAAAGTACATAAATTTATTTTGTAGAAAAATTTATTTTGTAGAAGGGGGGGGGGGAGGAAAAAGTGGAGAAGGAAAGGTAGGGAGGTTAACCAGTTTAGCTTAACCGGTTTGCTACCCTACACATGGGAGAGGGATGGGGGAGATTAAAGATGGGGAAGGGGGAGAGGGAGAGAGAGCACATAGCACAGCACACACACATCGTCCGTTGGAGTCCATCAATCTGGCTTGGTACGTGACATCACTCTCACAGCCGCTTGTCTAATCCAGTCTCTTTCAAAAACCGAAGTAGTCCCTCTGTCGCCTTCACCTGCGATGTCTTCTGTCGGCGGCATGTGAAAATCGTGTCGAGGGACAATGGTCTACTGTCAAGGTGCGCTAGAACAGATGCCAGGGACTGTCGCTGAACATTATATTCAGGACAGTCGCACAGAATATGTTCCAGCGTCTCCTCGCAAAGACAGGCATTACAGAGAGCGTTGTCGGCCATTCCAATGCGGAAGGAGTAAGATTTCGTGAAAGCCACCCCTAGCCATAAGCGATAAAGCAGAGTCGCCTCTCTTCGGCGGAGTCCAGTTGGCATATAGAGATGCACCAACGAGGGCAGATGGTATTGACGGTTGCTCTGGTTGGTCTGGCTGTTTGGTGTGCACCATAGAGATAGCGTGATCTCCTGTGCAAGCACTCGAAGTCTGCTAGCTGCGTCGGATCGTGAAAGCGGTATGGCCTCTTCTTGTGCGTCTTCAAGAGCTACCCGAGCGGCATTATCGGCATCTTCGTTTCCAGTGACGCCGCAGTGACTTGGCAGCCACTGAAACGTCACGTGGTGTCCTTTCTCCTGTGATGTATGGAGTAGGCACCTAATATCGAATACGAGCTGTTCGAATGGCCCGCGACGCAGAGCTGATTGTACAGATTGTATTTTGTAGAAAAGTTCCACGCTGCTGCTAAGCTGCACGGAAAGATTACGCGTGTTTTTCTTCAAGTCGTATGCAGTTAGTAGTTAAGACATAATAGCTTTATTGACAGCGGGGGAGAGGAGACCTTATTGAGGAAACGCAGAACAGTCCTCTTGCCTGCTCCTCTTGTCTGCACAGTGAAGGGAAAGAAGACAAATAAGGAAAGATGATACCTTAATACTAGGACACTCAATACAACTCATTACTAGGATAGGGAGTAGGATGCGACTGCATGCGTTCTTGTCCGAATGGCCCGTCCACAGCCTTGCTTCTAAGCCGGTGTTAACGAAAAATTCCGAGAAGCCATGAAGGCACACTTCGTTGATATGATGTGCGGCCGAGGGCCCAGTAACATCTTTTTTGCTCAACTGCCTGTTCTCACTAACGAAGAGCTGCGGGAAATACGGGCCCTGGGGTGCTATGCGGGAAGACCCGAGTATCGCAAAGTTCGGGATGTCTGCAAGCTCTGGCGACGCCCTTATATGAATGAGCTACTGGTATCGAGACATAAAATTCAACATTCTGCACGCCTCCAGTTTTATTGACTTACCTAGATACAGTCTTGCGTTATCAGCACTTAGCCATTACCTCAGGAGCGGCCGAAAAAGAAGGAGCCACGTGGTCGAACCGCCGGTGCCTTCTTCCATTTGTTTATTGTTCCACCCAGTGGTGAATTACCTGTGCGGCCACTATAATAGAAAATTGTTTTCTGATCTATTTTTATTACGAACTTTATGGTAGATTATAAGCGTTCCGATATGTGCAAGATGTGCATTCAATGTGTTTTAAAATAGTTTGCAATTTATTATATTTTGCTTTGGTACCGCGCGGGACTAGGGGATATACAGATAACGTCCTAAATAGGAGAGACACTCCCACGATGCGCCCCAGAGAGGCGTGGCAAGCGGCTTGCACCGAGTGCGTCGTTGGACAGCGGGACAGTCACAATATTGTGATATTGCGTTGATAAAAACAAGCGGCGCTGGCTCGTGACTTTGGCCAGTTTTCTGTGTTTGAAACAAGTAAGCGATGTGCGCAGGGTGCGCTCTAGTTGACATGCGTGGCTTTATCTCGACATTTTATTGTCCGCTGCTTTCGCGCGTTCCGCGTTACCTTTGTTCACTGACTGCAGTCGAGAAAACTCAGGCGAGCGAGAAACTCGGGCCATCCTGCGTCGCACTCGTGGACCCGCATTCACAAGAACCTCTTATGCTAGAATTATTCGTAAGAAAACATTTCAGCCTTAGAGCCATGATAGACCTTAATGACATCGCACAGGCACCACTGCGCTGACCGTAAAGAGGCGCGACAGTAAAATTACATCACTTTCAGGTTTCAGCACTGATATGATTTTGCATATTTAATATTTGTCTGAGAAGACACGCTAAAAGGCATGCGCTGTGAATTTTATGTATCATGACATTTGTTTGTTGGTTGCCATTCTCAAAATTCTGAGCAATAACTTAGTGAAAAACTTAAGACATGCTATGATCAACTTTAGTGATTGAATAGCGTAGCAATATAACCCGCATATACGGCATGGGTAAGCACATATAGCATACATATACCTAAATGTATCCAGAGCCCCAAGGCGATGCCGACGGCGATAATTCGTTCGGAGTGTCCATATATTTGTTATCGCATTAATAAAACATGTAAGACAACCCGGGATAGTAGGCAAAGATAGCTTCGATTTATAAATAATGTTTCGGAAGCAGATGTCCGAAGCAATATGTGATTTTTATTGCACCTATTTCAACTTTTCAGATTAAAAGCGATCACCCAGCTAGGAAACGCTTCTTTATTTCCACAGTCATATGAATGCATGGAGGAAGAAAAAAATATGACAGAGAATTACGTCACGCAGTTAGCTTTGGCAAGCGAACGCTCCGTGAATCCGCAGTGGTGGCCCAACACGTGTCCTCTTGCGTCTAGATCACGGAGCAAGAATCGAGATTTGCTGAGACGGTTGGTTCCCAGTAGCTATGTCAGTAGTTTTTATTCGGTGCGCGCTTGTTCAGCTGCCCTGCCGTGGCTCTGCCTGCAGAGCGGGAACACTAAAACCAACCGCGCATTTTGACGTGCGATCACGTGTTGGGCGCCACGTTTGGCTTCAATCACGTTGCGACATGCTCCCTCCTATCTTTTTCCTTCCTCCATGTATATAGGTCTCCGAATAAGGGAAAACAATTTGACGGTCACCAATTTCGAACGCTTTCCAGTGTTTTGCTAACATGTCAGCCCCCGACTAAAGAGAGAAATTGATGTATCGCTCACGCATGCGTTACCCTTGGAGACAATATAGAATGTTTCCATCAGCTTTCTCGCAACAGGATCCTTGCTACTTCCCAGAAGCTTGATATCTCCAAGTGGCGGTGCGCACATGCAGGTGCGACTGTGCACCTGCATTGTATTGAGTCTTGTGGGGTGCGCGTTTTATGAGATATTTTGTTAGCAGGTGCCGATCGAAGCTTGCTGAGTGTTTTTGACGAGAGCATCATGCTTAAAGTTTTTAGGATTTTTTTTACTTATGTGAACCATTTTTTTTAAATTATTTTAAGAAAAGTCCGCTGTTCTAACCTTTAACAAACCTGTTGAATGCATTTTAAGCCGTCTTTCGGCAACTTTGGAAGGGCGCGTCCTTTACACAGGAGCTTCCTTCCGATGATTCACTTTACTCTTTAGATTTTGCCTGATTTTAAATATTGATCAATTGGGTTGGTCCAAAGGTCCAGAGTCCAAAAAGGAATTACTGTCTTATGATTCTGGGTAGTCCAGGTTAGCCAAACGACGGATTGCTAAGCTTCGATGATCTGCTAGGACGACTGTCATGACTACCCTCGCACTATCCTGACAGTGGTTTCTGAAGTACTTCTGAAACAAGACATATGCAAGCAGTCTGAACTGCTCTAAAGCAGGAGTAGGCCCGAAGTGGTGCTTTCCACAATACGAAGAAGTTACTGAGTAGGTACAATGTACAAGGTACAACGCCACGCACAAATTTGCTGGAATTTGCCCTGAAATCTCACTGAGGAATGCAAAAACACACACACACAGACAGACAGGCAGATAGACAGACAGAAAGACAGACAAAAGCAACTTGTGCACGCTGCCACAGGTAGCATGCTCAAGCGTTTGGGAAATGCGCGACGGGTGTTGTGTGTGAAAGTCTGCTTTCATGTAGGAAGTTATATATCGGGAAAACTTGACGCTGCGTTAATGACCGTGCAAGAGAACATGAGCTCGGATAAAAAATAACGGTGTTGCGCACTTACATGCACATTGTCACGCCTTCCCGTCTTCTCAGCGACTTCAAGAGATCAAGATTCTCAGAAGAAGCAAGCATTCTACTGACAGAGAAAGGATGGAGGTGTTTGATGTCTCCAAGGGTAATGCAATACGTGAGCGATATATCGATTTTTTTCGTTTGGTAGTGTAATGATGTTCTTGGTGTAGCATGTTGCAGTGGCGCAATCGTTTCTCCCCCCCCCCCATACTTCACTCTTCCCCTACTTTTGTTCTATCCATATTGACTGCTCCCTGCCGCTCTGCGCATGTGTGATGACACTGCTTAAATTGATTGTTTCTCACAGACATGCAATTAGTTCAAAGTTAGCCCTAGTCCATGTCGCTCTCTTCTCGCCTTCGTGTTGCGCTGTCTCTCCTGAAGTACAAAGCTTTCGTAGCGAATGTTCTTCTACCGATCATTTGTGGTCAGCGTGTCGGTAGTATGAATAATGTTTAAATAAAACTCGGCAGTGGCACAACATTTCCAACAATTACTTTTAAAAATTAATACTGTTTTCGCAAACGATTCGTTTCTCGCGCGCTGATTTGCTTGATTGCGGGAAGTGGAATCCTCTTAAATAGAAAGTACGTGAATAAAGGTATAAGGTTTCAAGAATGACTGCGGGTAAAAACACTTAATACATTTTCTTTTATTGTGTTTTTTCTTGTCAGTGTTGACATAGCTTGCATATTAGCTACATGTGTCTTTATTGTTTTTTGTGTGTTTCACGCTCTCGCTTTTCTTTCTTTCTTTCCTTTTTTTTTTTTTTTTTTTTGCTGTTGCGCTGCATGGCGCACACGCTGCGGTTAGGGGCGCAATTTCGGCGGACAGCCCTCGAGTGGAATGTCTTGCCAAAATTCCTCAGCCAAGCCAACTGGCACTTCTTTTCACCAAACCTTCAATCAGCACGCTTATGTCCTTGTTAGAGCGCAAATGAGAGAGACACAAAAATATTGTCTTCAGATTGCTCTCTCGCATGATTTGCGGGGAAGAGAAACGAGCATGCACAGACATGTGCGGCTCGCAGCGACTGCCTTCCAAATCTGACAAACGCATTTCTCGAGGTCACGCGCGCCCCACTTCTTGTTCTACTTTTCGCTATCGCGCGCTCGCACGGCGGTAGCGACTGGCCATCGCTATTCCGACAAAACGGAGTGCGTAGCGTATATATATAAAGGAGCGCACTTCTGTACAGGCCCGACCCACGCGCCAGGAAAGGGGACCGACGGCGCGCTGTGATTTACACGGTTCGCTCGCCCGCCGTGGCTTGGCGTGACTCTCGGACTTCGGCTCGTTATCTCGCGCTCCGAGGTGGAGGCGACGTTAGCTGGCCAGCAAAGGGCCGCGGTGCCTCGCAGGCCAACCGCGCAAGAAATGCGCCGCGACCTTGTGCCGCCGGCCTCGACGTGTCGCGAGGGGAGCTCGCACAAGCCCGCGCGCCACGGGGCGGCGCCGAGCCCCCGCTTTACGAGGGAGCTGACACGGCGCGCGCTGTTCCGGTGGCCTGTCTTCTGGAGCACGTCCTTGCGGCTTTTGCGGTAGCGGCCGGTGCTCGCGTGCGGTCCTCTTCGCGAAGACGCTGTATCCGACTCGCGTGGAGCCCCGGAGCCCTGCACGGGCCGCTGAGCACGGCCGCGCCCGGTGTGGCAAAGAAGGTGCTCCACACCAACGGGCGCAGCGCGCACGAGGGCCTGGGCCGTGCGCTCGCTCGCTACGCATAGGCGGGAGCGGCGTAGGCGAATTACGCCGCCAACGCGTGTCCTTCCACGCGCCCCCACACCCTTTCCCGACAGCAGTTTACTTCTCATCGCCCAGTTATTTTTACTTCTTTTTCGTAAAACAAACGCACTGTCCCTTCCACATTATTGACTGTATGTTGCACCCATACAGAGGAGATCTTAAGTCGAGAGAATTAAGAACCGCACTGCAGGGGTGGCGGTGTGTAACAGCGTCATGCGTGCGTTTACTATATCCAGTGTGGTACACATGCGCATGCACTCGTGGTGTTTGGGAAACCAAAGTATACAGCAGGTGTACAATCTTCCACTTTCACACCCGTTTATTCACGTGCGCATTCGCTTGTGCATTCTTACAGGTAGACGAGTTTGCTGACTGCTAGTGGTGTATACGTGAGGAATCGAAAGTGAACACGGTATTCTAGTTTCAATGATTTTCCCCAAGATTAAAATGCATTGACCTACGAACGGGATCAACTTAGACAGAGAGGGAATTCCGTTTATTGTACGAAAACAAGAAAGCATCGATGCCCTCAGTCTATAGGGCGTTGCTTGCGGATTGCTTCAGCGCTAAGATGTACTGCGTAGACACCGCGGAACGCTCCAGTGCAGCCGCTGGCCTTAGGCGCACTCCGTTCTTTTATTTTTTTTTCTAGGCAGTCTTTGTTTGCCAGTCACCAACATATTTCCGTATCGGATATGTTTCGAGCCTCTTATCGTGGGCCGATCCGGGAGATAGTGCAGCTTAAAAAGTTGCAAAGCAATTCAACCTCCAGTTTAAATCTATGAAAGACACAGTCTTCTTGAGTGAGTTTGGAGTGAGATACGGGCAAATCACTGCGCATCACACTTTAACGCGTCATTCCTCAGGTGAGGGGAGGAGAAGGAGCGTCAGACTAAAATTTATTTCACTCGACTGTCTTCTGGATCGGCCCATATTTTGACGTGTGCTGACATGTTAATTACATCTAAATAATTTTCGGGATTGAGCATGTCAAAACCACGATCCCATTGTGAGACACGCCGATATGGGGAAAAGCTACCGTACTGTAATGGATAGTATCAGGCTACTGTGCTAGAGGTGCTCTGTACGAATCCGGCCGTTGGACCATTTATTGATTTATTTATTTAAAGAATCACAATTTCGACATAAGGACGATGCAATTAATGCGATAACAACATGTTAGAATACTACGCGAAGAAAGGCTCGTAGCTTTAGTGGCAATACGATTAGCAGCAAGCATAAGCTGGCCAAGTAAACACGCGTGCAATGATGTGCGCAGAAATGCGTGGACAGAAGGAACTCGATGACCGCGACCAGCATCGGTTAGAAGTGCAGGGTCTCGTCGTCGTTGTCGCCTTGCGCCGGCCTCGCGTTCCCGGAATACTGCGACACATGCCCACGGCGGGCACGGCGTGAGTCGGCTTGGCGCTTTTCAACTGCGAGGTTTTATCGGCGTTGCCGCTTAGCGTCGGCCTCGTGTTTCCGTGTCTTGACGTCACCGTCGTCGAGCTGCAGTGTGCGTCGCACACGCTGCAGCACGTTGTTGCGACATCTGCACCAACGGAGTTGTCGCAGCGGAGTGCGGGCCCTCCTTGCTTCAGTGCGATTAGCCTTTCACATAAGTTCTGCGGCTGGCGTTTTCACAATTAACACGCGGCTTACTTCGAACACTTAGAACAAGCCTATCGAATTTACTTGGTTACATCAATCCAAAAGATGAATGGGCCTGCTCAGGTGGACATCATTCGCAAGAAGAACCTAAACAATGCATTCACCAATAAACTAGCTACACTCATTAACTTCCTTGTTACAAACTTTGTAGCACATGTTTATATTCGAAAGTGGAAGTGAACCACCATAAAATTTTACTATGCGCCGTCTGCTAAATGGACGCCCTTCCACAATAAGAAATTGCTAGAAAACACACAAGTTCACCGTTTTCGAGTGGTAAAGCATACATTACATGTTATAATGAATGAGCTAGAGAGCACGCAGGTTCAATTAACCTTGTTTTAGTGGGCCATTTTTGTCACCACGAACGACAGCGCAAATGCAAATTCCATTTTTATAGCACCAACTTTATAGCTCGTAACAAGGACCAGCTGTTGAGAGAGGTACTGGCAGCCATGACCATTGAACGCAATGGCGGCACGTTCGCCAGCACTGTTTTAATTTCCTAAGAGACAAATAGAAGCGATATCTTTACGTCAAGCTAGGCCAAGACAAGCACCTGCGCTGTGACTGACAAGCACTCCGTGTTGTTTCTGGCTTTGACCACACGTTATATTTTTTCTATTGTTTTTCTGAAGGCAAGTTCTTATTAGCAAACTTCACACGCATTTGGCATCCAGAGGTCAGCCAGAGGTCATGCGTTTCTCACGTGTTGACCTGACAACCGCGCGGCGCACTTCGGTGCGCGTTCGTTTTACTCTGGCCGAGTAGATTTTGGCGTCACAGAGTTTTGGAAGCTTTCTGGCTAGCAGAAGTGAAAAAGAAGCAATGGTCGCTCGCCGCCACCACTCTGGGGACTCGACGGATTGCAACGCGTTCGCTTGAGAGGGTCACCTTCATTTCGATGTTATCGCAACCCACCGGAAAGCCTTTTGTCTCACCAGTGTAGGATAACGAGCAGCCTGCATATGGTTCTCTGTGGACCAAGCTTCTCACGTTTTCTTCGATATTCCTTCGGTAGCCACATTAGGTGCCAAAAGTAGGCATTCGATTGTGGCCGACCATGGTTTCCTTTACGTTTTTTCATATTGGTGCCCCCTCCCCACAAAAAAAAAGAAAGAAAAAAGAAGAGACATTGTTGCGCCGCAACGAATTGTCGCATTGTGAACGCTCAATTTCATTACTTCTTCTTTTGCGGAAAGTAATGGGCCACGGGACTCTTCAGTTGCCGGATACTCTTATTACATTACTGCGATAGCAAATATATGGACACTCAAGGCGCATTCCGGCCTTCACCGTCGCCGTCATGTTCCGTATGATGTTCAAGCGCGATAACATCGTTACCGGGCGCCGCCTGCTGTATGTGCGAGCGAATGCGTAAGGGGGCATGGGTGAGCCGACGATGGCGGGTCAACCTTGTGCACGAAAGGCAGAACAGCGGGGAGGAAGCGCGCCGCCTGCCTTCGCGCGTGATGCATCGGGGGGAGTGGAGGGAGGGGGGCGGGCCTTAGGATTCTGTGATCTGTGAATCTGTGATCGCGCAACATGTTTATTTGCCTTGTTTGACGCATTCTACAGGGTGTTTCAGCTAATTTAAGCCAGATTATAGAAATATGCCGATGCAGTCTAAGACGACGCGACCAAATCCATGTTGCTCACTTTTGTATGCAGTTGGTCACGCTATTTTTGTATTTCGTGTAATTAGATAATTAGGCAAGAATAATTAACCAACTACTGAAGCAACGAAGCTAGGAAAGAAATTCGAATTAGAAAGTTGCAGAGCGGTTTGCAAAACGTCCAAATAAAGAGTTTCTCTATTTCTATCTGTTAAGTATTAGTGTTTTTCAGCTTACTACGGAGGCCCGCGATATAAAAAAAAAACGCAACGTGACATGCCCGCTTGCGCGTCGTGATTGCACTGCTCTCAAGCGTTCCATGCACAAACAGTTATAGGCGCGCTGCCGCTTAACAAGCGACAGGGCAGCGAGAGCAAGCGTTGGCTGTTCGATTTAAGGTGAAGCGACTGACGGGCGTGGTGGTGGTGGTGATAGGCAGTAGTTCCAGACAGCGATAAACAGACTGTTGTGCGTCGGCTGCTAAAGCGCGAGCAATTTCGTGATGCCTTTTTCGAACGAGGAAAAAGCAGACATGATCCCTGCCCTAGGAGCTGCAGGCGGACAGAGACGGTAGGATGCAAGAATATTTCGAAGCTGGACCCGGGTACGCGACTGAGCCCGATGACAATATTCAACACCTACGAGTCCCTTAAGCAAACCTACAGCTTCACAATAAAGAGGCAGAGAGCTTCAGTCATAAATAATGAGGTTCGCTCCAACATTTTGTCTTTCATGGCGGTGCATCGGCATATTTTTAAACTCTGGATAAAGTAAGTTGAAACACCCTCCATACAGTTACTTTTGCCTAGATACGTAGATTTATTGGAGACTTATACGTATATTTAGATATCTTGTTGCGAGATTTTGTGGACACATGTAGTGAACTTTCTTTCCAGTGACACTTTTTTGCCCTTTATCAAGCTTTATCTTCGCATTTGCGCATTCCATTGTATCTTCGCATTTATAGTGTATATTTTGCAGAACTCCTGTTTTTTGTATGTGATCTCTGTTGCGACTATAATTTCGGTGCAATTACAATACACGACCGGTGACAGCTGCTCCTGCGCAATACATTGGAACAATTGACAGCATGATTGAGATATTTCTCTGGCCGTTGCATATATACAAGAATGTAAACAAGGATCTTGAATGACAAAGTTTCATTAATATATTTGTCCTCGACTTGTTCCTGTCACAGCCTTTACATGCATCATATCAGTGGCATGCACTGCTCTGCTAGTTTCGAACTGATATAGTTCTAAAGTTCAAGTGATATTTTCTTTCCTTATTAAATAAACAAAAAAAAACATTGGAGCATTAATATAAGTTATATCTGGCGCAATTTTTGGGACATACGAATATATTCTTTTATGAAAAAAATACATATATTACTTGTCTTGACAGTGCGTAGCGTCCAAGAATTCTTTTGCAGCATGCTTGGCAATGGCAATGCAGTTATTATTCATGTATTTGCTCCCTCGACAAATTCTCTAAGGAGGAGACCGAGCCCGTCCATCAGTTCGCGTGCAGTCTAGGTCCTGGTTTCTCTCCAGAATCTTTATCTCCTTGAAAAGTGGTTCACAGGGGCAGGCATTGCAGTGTGCCAGGCAAGTGCGCCAATTCATCTTTCGTTAACGTTTGTTCATGTTCCCTGGCTCGATCATTCAAGCACCGTCCTGTCTGCCCTATGTAGGACTTGCCACACGCCAGTGGGATTTCGTACACAACTCCTACATTGCATTTTGCATATGGCTTGGTATGGTTCTTGCCACAGCCTTGCCTTCCTTTAGGAACACGGGAGGTGCGAGAGCAGAGCCGCGCCAACTTAAAAAGGGGCTGAAAAGGTTGTGAGTGACCCTGTGAATCTACGGTACCACTTCAGGTCTTACGACCATAGCAGTCGTCCTCACCCTTGCTTTGCTCCTAGATCATTTTACCTTCTGCACTAGGGTAATAGTTGAATAAACCAGTTTAAAGTTACCGCCCGTGTTATTTTGGTGTGCTCTTCAGCTGTACCCGTCTTTATTTGCGGTCAATATGATGTGCAGTATAAACACCAAGTAGGCCACACTGAAGTTCTAAATATCCGCAGGACGTCCGGGAAAGAGCCGAACATACAAAGCGGATAGCCGACGGACGATCGGAAGACGTGACGGCCTGGGCTATATTTTTTGTTCGAAAATGAAAATCCTATGGGCGTCCGCGCAAAATCATCGACGCACGTTTTAGTACGTTTGGTTTTGAATCGCAAAAGGACATCCGCCTGACAGCGCCTGCGGAGTTTTGCTAAGTACTGCAGAAAGGCACGCGGGCTGTTGTACCTGGCTGCTGTGCTTTCCAGAAATTAGTTTAACCATTTATATCAAGTTTGTTCATGTGCGTGGATTATATTTACTCAGTGGCCGTGTAAATAACTAGGTACATTTCTCCACAGTCGGTGCGCAGGGCCTGCTGTAAATGTACATCATGTACCACTTCCGTCACCAATTACGCCGTCACATAAACATCGCCTGATGCATGCATATTAATTACTGAATGTAACGAAGACGTGTTCCTTAAACACTAGAGAAAAATAACATATTCAGGCACACACTCCATTTAAACTGCCTGGCTGGACGCCGAGCGCTAACTTTATTGGTGTTCTTCCATCAGCGAGATTTTTCTTTCTGTAGCGTAATGAAATCATGACAAAAAGATTCATCGAAACCAGAAACACCTGAATAATATTTGTATCCAGGATAATTAAAATTTGAATGAATTGCTGCTCATAAGCGCATTCAAAAACATAGTGAAAAATACTTTTGGGGATATGCCGTTTAATGCCCCTTAATGAAAACGGATAAATAACCGTGTATTGCATTTAGACCTGTTATTTATTAATTTTCGTTGACTGTGTTCACATGCCTCCAACTGTCGGGTGCTGCAATCTGAAGTACTGCATTGTTTTGTACTCGATTCAATTTCAGCTGCAGTGAGTTGGTGGCTGCATTGAACGAAGGCTATTTTTGAGGCACATATCCTAGCTGCAGCATGCGCACGACCCGCTCACAGCAAGACATGAAGAAGCCTCATAAGGCTTGTACAGATTTTTAACATTTAAAATGTCTTTTGAGCTTTGTATTAAACATTTCCATCTTACACAAGAAAAAAATTCCTACTCAAAGCCCTAAAGACATATCAGAAAAATAACTTCCTGTATAGACTTTATGAGCAACTCAAGCAGGTGTTGGTACTTGAGTGTTTATGAATTTTTTTTTTTTGCTATGACATTAAAGCGGTAGGGACATGATATTTTCAACAATCCTTTTTTTCGCTTTAAGGGAAGAGCCTCGACTTCTAAACTCTAGAAAATATCGTGAGAAGTCTCAGAGTGCTCTAAATATTTTATTAGAATAGCTTTTCTAGCCAGTTTCGGTGTTTTCGCTGGAGGATACTGTTTGACGTCATGGCATGGTATGGAATCACGTTAAAGCAGGACATTGTGACATTTTGACGCTCTCTGGCTTGCTTGGTCGCCTCGTATGCTGTTACTCGTTCTGAGAACCGGTGGAGCAGCCTAGTGGACGGCAGAGTGAGCCGAAGCAAGTGTCAAAACTCCACAACATCCTGCTTTGACGTAACCACATACTATGTCATGACGTCACAACAGAGTAGAAACGAACCCGAGACTTGTGGTAGAAAAACTATTATATTAAATAATTTAGGGTGCTCTAAGACTTGGCAGTATTTTTTCTGGCATTCAGAGGTACCGCGTCTTCATTTCAAGGAAGAAAAGAAGACTTGAAAATATTGGGTCATTACTTTTTCAATTGTTCTAATACATAGACCCGACGCTGCTTGGTATATTGTATCACGTATCTTGGTTCCACAGCGAGCTAGTGAGGAATCTACTGCTGACGTTTTATACCCAACGAAATATGCGCCATGTCAAAGTGCGATATTTACGTTTACTCTGTGACAGTAACAGTGGCCAGTTGACAATTTGGGATATTTCTCATTTTGCCAACACATATTAGTGTCTTTAGCCAAAGTGTCTGTAATACATTACCCCGGTCAATTTTTTTCTGTGACTTGTCGCTTCCTTCACAGCCTACTGATTGTCTTCACCTTAGATCATATACCAAGTCATAAACCATCCATATTATCATAATGATATTTCTTAATTCACTTATGCTAAATATAATATGTAACCGACAGCAAAGTGGCGTTAGTTGCGTTCGCGAGGGGCTCTCATAATTTTCAAATTGGGCTAAGTCCAAGTTGCGAAATCTATGTGGCTTGTGTAGTTCACCAATTGCGCTGATTAGTCACTGTAGCAAATTTGATGTCGATGCTAAAATTTCTCAACGTGCTTTGCAATGTGTAACTTATCGGAAATCTTACTGACAAAAGCATTCATCTCTGTACATGTCCTAATGATGCCGTGTAGCAAATGTCACTTATTTATGTGCTTTATCAACTTGTATGCATACCGTCATGCGTGCCTTAAGAACTGTCGACAGAGATAAATTATCTTAATTTACATTGCATAGTTGCTGCAACATGTTTGTGCGTGACGCGCACTTCAGTGCTTAGCTGTGAGGTCAGTCACTGCGCAGCAGGATAATTTTTATACTTTTTGCTTAAGCACATGGCGTTACGTGCAAACATTTGTGCCGCATTGTATTTTTACCACAAGGAAATGAACGGTTATACTGTTTTGACTATATACTGCATGGTATCTCATATCTCTTGCATTTTGTCAGCAGTGAGCTCTATGTCAAAGTCTGTTCTTTGTAATGACATTTAAGCTTACTTTGTAAATTTTTCAGTTGACAATTTTTTCGTGGCAAGCTCCCGTAGTGGTGTAGTGGCTTTGGCGCAGTGCTGCTAAGCCCGAGTGCGCGGGATCAAATCCCAGCCATTCCGGGGTGCCCCCGCTACGGTGTGCGTCGTAATCATATCGTGGCTTTGGCATGTAAAAACCTCAGAATATATGGCATTTTCACATATTCGGGTTATTTATTCAAATTGCCTTAAATATATTATGCCACTCGTGTTTATTACCTGACCTATAGCGTCTTTGTTGTCGAGTGATCCTCCTCGAGTAAAATATTGACCACTTCATACCATTCATGTTGGTATCACTTTTGTTCTCTTAATTCACTACTTGCTACGAATTAGTTTATACTATACATGCGTAATTCTGTGATGTAGTTTGTAATCAGCTTTTCACCATTTGCCTTTTTTGTGAAACTATACCATGTGTTCTGTCACCCACGTTTGTAGTTTTTGTGGGGTCAAGAGTTGAACCACTGCCCGTCTAGTCGCAATACACCACGTATTCAATATTTTATGTCTTTATGTAGTTAGGCTTCATTGTGTGGCAGTTTACCATTGCTGTTGCTGATATTACTAATAAAAATATGTGTACCTGTTTGATCCTGTTGATGCCTTGATTCACAATATAAATGGTTGTTGACATACGTGCACACACTCTCAATGACACATGCGCAACTAAAGCTTGCAAAAGCCAACATTGCCCCTATATATACCTGAAATATTACGAGAGCGCAAGTAACAGAGTGAGCTGCTCTATGTGCACTAAATGCTCAGTAAACACATTGTTACGGCTCAACGAAGAGTGGCTACTGAAAGAAGAAGACGATTTGACGTGTATAGGCGGAGTTGGCCTCGACAGCCATCTTGTCTATGCATCTTTGTCTCTTTGATAAATATTGTAAATACATATCTATATGTGACTTCTGCAACGTAACAACATGGTGGAGGTGCCGGGTACCCACCCACGAGAAGCAACGACGGAGCTCCGCAGTGGTCGTCACCTCAGGCTGGACAACATTACGCACGAAACAGGACCCGACATAGCGCGGCCCGCATCAACGCCTACAACCCCGGCGGTTATGCTGGCTCAGCTGGGGGATCCAGGAACGTTCTGGGGCACCGACCACCTCGAAGTGGAAGACTGGATAGCCACGTATGAGCGTGTAAGTGCCTACAACAAATGAGATCCGACGATTATGTTGGCTAACTTGGTCTTCTACGTACAACGCACGAGATGTGGTATGAGAACTACGAGGAGGAGCCTAACGACTGGGACACGTGCAAGCAGAAGCTGAGGGAACTTGTTCGCCGTCCCGCCGTGTGGAAGAGCACCGCGCTAAGAAAAAACTAGCGGCCCGTGCCCACACATCCGCATAACCCTACGTATATCTTACATCCAGGACGTGCTGGCTCTGTGTCGTAAGGCTGACAGCGATATGGCTGAGTCAGACAAGGTTGGGCATGTACTGAAGGGTGTCGCTGACCATGTACTGGTTCACAATTTTTGCAAATGAGCAGGTTGAAAGCAAGACATTAAAAAACAGTGTGACCACTTTGAGCAGGCCAAGAGCCACCGCATTGCAACGCCGCTCGCACGTCTGCCGAACACAGCTGCGCCATCCTCTTGTGACGGCAGACTTAGAGTCTGGCGACCATCATCGTCAGATGACCTGACGCGGATAGTGCGGCGAGAACTTGAGGCCATGGCTCTTGCAGCCCTTTTTTCCCGCCCCAGTGAGCCGAACAATTTGCCTACAGCACCATTTGTGCAGGCAATAGTCCGCGAAGAACTCGCTAATCTTGTAGTTCATTCTGTATGTGCCGTTGCCGCATCACAGCTGTCTCATGCTCCAGGTCCATCGAGTGGTCCGCAGTATCCTGCACGTTATTGAAATCCAGCTGAGTGGCAAACCGCAGACGATCGACCAATCTGTCTTTCCTGCCGGCATATCGGTCACATTGCTCGCCAATGTAACAACCGTACTGTCTCCTCCCCTCTGCGACCGCCATTCACCAGTCATTACCACCCCGAACAGAGCGAGCGTCGTTACCAGCTTCCACTGGAACCGCAAAAGTCAAACAATGACCCTCGTGCTCTTTGGAACAGTCCCTCGTCGTCATTCCGACGCCACCAGTCCCGTTCGCCACCAGCTCGTCCACCATCGTCCCTATCGCCGCAGGTTCGTCGCCCACCGTCCCCGATTCAGCCACGATGCTCGTCTCCGGAAAACTTAGCGATGCAGCTCTCGGAGTGTGACGCTGCATTGACGACTCGACCGCTAAACCCTCTGATGGCGTCAGTGTCCCAGCACTCACTGACACTAGCGCGCTCGTATCCGTGATGACTGCCCAATTGCGCCGACGCCTGTACAAAGTTCTCATACACCTTGCTTCACGCACCCTCTGCGTCACCGACGCAGGAACGCCTACCGTGTTTGGTATGTGCACTGATGCCGACTAGGAAAATTATTTTTGTTTCTGAAATGCTAATAATGTGTACACTAGAAGGGTAGTAGAATTTTTAGGCCCCTCAGATTGCAAAAATAACCTAAATAAGAATGAGGGAAACCCGCACCACCAAGGTATAGCAGGTTTAAGCCAATCAAAATTAAATGAAGACGGGTAGAAACCCAAAATGTAATTTGAGGAAAAGCCAGTTGTTGAAGAAAAAAAACCGAGGTAAGCCGACAGAATATGTGTATCATTACAAGTAGGGGACAGGAATGAACGTCGGAATACCTGTCTGCATTGGCTTGTGGCGTGTGACGTCTCGTGTTTCGTCCAATTCTTTATTAGGTCACTGAGCATGAGGAAAAAACAGCAAAAAAAGGGTAAAAAAGAAGAAATAATTAGGACGGCAGGAGAGGGCAGGGCCAGAGGAGGCCTGCAGGTCCAACAGGATTCCGGACATCTGGAGCAGAGCTTTGGGTAGGCCGGAGTGCACAAGCCTGGAGAGGTACTGGCGTGCAGTAGGTTCCTCGCAGTGGCGTGTAGTAGGTACAAAACGCAGTGGTATACTCTTGAAGGCTCGTGGGATCGCGTACTTTCCGTACATGTGACCGGAGGTCTCCGGTAGGTGTGACTTTACGTCAGGTATCAGAAGCATAGTGCAGTCCACTTGACTGCAGCTCGACTGAAGATCTGCAAGAGACCTGAAAATGGTGGCAAGCAGGTTCAGTAGGTGTATCTTGGGCACAGACAGGGAATGGAGGAAGAACTAAAGGGCCGAGTCAAGGAAACAGCCATTCCGTCCATAGTGTCCCCGGAGACAAGCTCCCCCTTAGTTGGCATAACTAAGGACACTATAAAGCGAAAGGCGAAGGGCAAGGTGTTAGGGATATGGAATGGAAACAGGGAAAAAGAAGAAAGAAAGCAAACCGATGAAGAAATAAGGGGTGGTTGTAGAAAAAAAATTAGGAGGAGTCCGGGAAAGTGAACGATGAAATGATGCGATAAAGACGAATGAGAAGTGCCCGCTTTCTTTGATCGGTAAGAAGGGAGGGGTACAGATCAGGTGTTACGCTAGTGGGGTGATTCTCTTTAAGGAGATTAGCAGTGTGAGAAGTAAGAGGACAATCATTGAAATAATGGAGCAAGTCTGTGCAAGGATTGCCCCAGGCACAGTTACTGTGAGATAAAAGGTGAAATCGGAAATAATAGAAAGGGAAGCGGCCATGAGCAATCTTTCATGCTAATTTGTGCACTTGTGCACTGCCTTTTTCTCTTTATGTTTATGTAGTAGTATGCAGTATGTATGTAGTAGTGAGCCAGTGCCTGTTCTATACTTCATTCGCACTTTGTGTAGTGGCATTTAATTTGCAACCGTGTGCGTAAAAACACTACAACGTTGCCAATTAAAGGTCACAGAATCTATTCGCATGAATGGAAATTCTGGCAACATTAACATTTTATGTATTGCTTATATGTTGACGGTGACTTGTACAAATGTGCCTATACCCTATACACTCGCACTATACACTCGCCAAACAAATGGCACAACACAACCGGCGAAACAAGAGACACAACGGGCTCTGACAGAGCATAGAGCCTGTGCAGTACGACAGTGATGCACTAAGAGAAAAAAAATTGTGTTCTAGTGGCTAAGCTAGCTTAGCAGGAATCTTTGAGGGACTATCAGACATTGTTTGGGATATTATTGGCCTTAGTGAGTTTAGAACAACTGGCGAGGCTTATACAGTGCTGACTAACGGCTACGTCCTCTGCTATAGAGGACTCACAAATAAGAAACAATACGGGGTAGGATTCCTAATCCATAAGGACATAGCCGGCAACATTGACGAATTCCACAGCATCAACAGGAGCGTAGCGGTAGTCGAAATCAAACTTAATAAGAGTTATAGATTAAAGGTAATACAGGCCTACGCTCCAACCTCCAGTTACGATGATGATGAAATAGAACAGTTTTAAGAAGATGTAGAATTAGCGATGAGACAAGTGCAAACTCAGTATACTGTAGTCATGGGTGACTTCAATGCAAAAGTGGGGAAAAAGCAGGCTGGTGAACAAGCAAATGACAACTACGGCACCAATTCTACGAATACTATAGAGGAGACATGTTGGCAGAATTCGCGGAAAGGAATAAGCTGCGAATAATGAACACCTTCTTCAGACAGCGCAACAACAGAAAGTGCACCTGGAAAATCCCTAATGGTGAAACAAGGAATAAAATAGGTTTCATACTTTTTGCCGATCCCAGCATAGTGCAGGATGTAGAAGTGTTAGGTAAGGTAAAGTGCAGTGATCATAGCTTAGTGAGGTCGAAGAGATGAAGAGTAAAATTGGTCAAGAAGAAACAGGCCAACCTAGACGCAGTAAGAGTAAAAGCAGACCATTTCAGGCTGGTGCTTTCACACAAATGTGCAGTTTTGAACAGAGAAGTGATAGTGAAGCAACTAGGCTGACTTCAGAGGCAGCAAATGAAGTGGGAGGCAAGGCACCAAGGCAACCAGTAGGTAAGCTCTCGCAAGTAGCGAAGGACCTAATAAAGGAATGACAAAGAATGAAAGTGTCCAACTCATGAGATCAGATAGAATTTGCGGAACTGTAGCATAACTGTCAAAACTGATCAACAAGGAGAAAGTAAGGGATATTCGAAATTATACCGTGAGAAAGGCTGAGGAAGCAGTAAAACATGGATGCAGCATGAAATCAGTGAGGAGAAAACTTGGCATAGGACAATCCAAGATGTACGCACTGAAAGATAAGCAGGTTAATATCATCAGCTATTTAGAAGATATAGTAAAAGTAGCGAAATAATTCTGTGTTGCCCTGTACAGTACCCAGAGCAGGCACGCTACCTCCATTCGAAGTAGTGATGAACAGGTTACAGAAGCCCTTTCTATTAGTAGCGATGAAGTTAGAAGGGCCTTGCAAGACATGAAACGGGGAAAAGCGGCAGGAGAAGATGGAATAACACCCGATTTAATCAAAGATGGTGGAGACATCATGCTTAAAATGCTTGTGGCCCTTTATATGAAATGTCTCAAGACTTCAAGTCCAAGAGAAATGAAGAATGCCAAAATTATACTAATCCAGAAAAAGGGAGATGTTAAAGAATTGAAAAATTATAGGCCCATTAGCTTACTTGCAGTATTGTATAAAATAAACACCAAGATAATTTATAATACAATAAGGGCAACACTTCAATCAACCAAGGGAACAGGCCGGCTTCAGGAAGGGATTTTCTACCATGGATCACATCAATTTCATTGATCAGATAATCGAGAAATCTGCAGAGTACAATCAGCCTCTCTATATGGCTTTGTAGATTACGTAAATGCACGTAATTCAGTAGAGATACCGGCAGTTATAAAGGCATTACGTAATCAAGGAGTACTGGAGGCTTATGTAAGTATCTTGGAAAATATCTACAAAGATTCAAAAGCTACCTTGATTCTCCACAAGTAAAGTAGCAAGAAAGAAAGCAGTGAGGCAAGGAGACACAATCTCTCCAATGCTTTTCACTACATGCTGGGAAGAAGTATCCAAGCTAATAAACTGGAAAGGCTTAAAAGTGAGGATCAACGGCGAATACCTCAGCAACCTTCGGTTTGCAGATGGCAGTGTTCTATTCAGCAAGACTGGGAACGAGTTGCAACAATTGATTGAGGATCGTAACAGAGAAAGTGTAAGAGTGGGGTTGAAGATTAATATGCAGAAGAAAGATAATGATCAATAGCCGGGAAATGGAACAAGAGTTCAATATCACCAGTCAGCCTCTAGAGTCTGTGAAGGAATACGTTTCCCTAGGTCAATTACTCACAGGGGACCCTGATCATGAGAAAGAAATTTACAGAATAAAAATGGGTTGGAGCGCATACGGCAGACATTGTCAGATCCTGACTGGAAGCTTACCGTTATCATTAGAATCAGTGCATTCTACCGGTGGTAACGTATGGGGCAGAAACTTGGAGACTGATAAGGAAGCTCGAAAACTAGTTAAGGGCCGTGCAAAGAGCGATGGAACGAAGAATGTTAGGCGTAACGCTAAGAGACAGGAAGAGAGCGGTGGGGATCAGAGAGGAAGCAGGAATATTCTATATTCTAATTCACATTAAGAGAAAGAAATGGTCCGGTGGAGGTCATATAATGCGTAGATTATATAACCGGTGGACCATTAGCGTTATAGAATGGGTACCAAAAGAAGGGAAGACCAGTCGAGGACGGCAGAAGACTAGTTCGGGTGATGAAATTAGGGAATTCGCAGGCGCGAGGTTGGAATCGGTTGGTGCAGGACACGGGTAATTGGAGATCGCAGGGAGAGGCCTTCGTCCTGCAGTGGAAATAACATAGGCTGCTGCTGCGGATGATAGGGAGTGAACAAATTTGCATGGAAATGAAAAAAAATAGTGACCACTACTTAGATTACTGCCGTTCTTCTGGTGTATGCACATTTGCATTTGAGAAGATCAATTTTCCAGTTGGCAGCTTTCCTGTCCATTCGTTTCTGGTCATAGAGGGTGCTTTCTTCAGGATACAGATTTTTATATGTAAAAAAAAAAAGCTCTGAGAGTAGCGAACTTGGCATTTCTGTAGAGAAGTTCCCTAGGCGAGGCGGAGATACCTTGCCGCTAATAGCGGGAGTTTCAGAGCAATTAACGAATTTGTTCTAATTTACTATTTTATTAGTGCTTTCAGGGTAATTTAAATGCCAACCTTGGAGCCATATTGAATGCGCTCGCATTAAAAAAAGATCTTGACAATTGCGCCTCATTCAAGATATTTATCAACGAATTTCAGCGCCCATTCCAGGCACTATCGACAACGAGCGCACCGTGAGCACTGAAAGGGAGCCCCGCTATCATATAAGTTAGAAACGCTCCGTAACGAAAACCGCGACGAAGTTTGAAACATCGCGGCAAATACTGATACGGCACGTTTCGCTTGGCAAACATATGCCGCGGCGTGCTGTATCAATATTTGCCACGACATGCCATCATTCAAACTTAGTCTCAGAATGTTTCCGTGAGACGTAGCGCGAGGCGTGCTCGGTTTCGATATTGCTTGGATTGAGCTTGGCATTCGATGAATATCACGCATTATACACAGTATTCAAGATTTAAAAAAAATGCTAGTGCATTAAAATGTGACTGCCTCCAAGTTTTCTATTTCAACGGCTCCCGCAGGCACTAATAATACAATTATTAGTGCATGGGTTAATTGTTGTGAAATTCATGTTATTAGCGGCAAAGTACGTCCGCCTCGCCTAGAACTCCTTTACCAATGCCCGCAGAAGATCCGCTACTTTGGCGTCCTCAGGATGTCCTAGGACCACAAGTCCCGCCCCTGGCGTGCGCTGGACATTCGGATATCCCGCGGACGTCGGTTGGTCGTAGTGAAAAGAGGTAACAAAATTTTTAAACGTCCGAACGCCTGTTTTCGACCTCCGTCGGACCAGCCGAGTATGGACAATTCCTTCGCGCATTATAGTCCTCCGGACTTTCATTAGTACGTCCCGTGGATTTTTGCCTACATCCTGTGGACGTTGTTAATGCCCGACAACGTGATCCGTAGGATGTCCCGGGGTTGTCTGTTGTCCATTGGGTCTGCTGTGTTAAACAACAACAGTTATCGGAATACTGAAGAGCAAGACACTTGGTGTAAAAAATTATTGCAGAAATGACGATTTACTTGGTGATCGTTGCGCATCAGGAGCAGTTCAATGAAGAAGTTTCAAATGAGCAGTAATAGACATTCAAATAGACTCTGCCAGTATCAGAGAAAAGTAATTCGTATTGACTATACAGAAAATGCAATTTTTTCCAATATGTTTTCTAATGACGCAATGGTCTCAAGGGTCGCACGTCACGGCAACATTATTGTGGCCAAATATATTTGGGCAACCACTGATCAGCCCAATAGAAAGCCGCAATCTTTTAAAGCGAGAACTCGAGAATAGTCGAGCGACACATGTCGGGTACATAGCGAAGAATGAACTCACAGCGCTTTTACGGCGTCCCGTCAGATGGCGGGAGCTTGCCTGCAACGTGATGGCGCGGCGTGTAGCTACTTCGTGGCCTTCGCGAATGCCTTCGAGTTTACACGGGCGATGTCGAAATCTCGGAGGCCTCGGCTGCAGCTTAATCTGCGCGCACAGGGCTAGTCGGCGCCACCCATCAGTGCAGCTGTATACGCGCCCACTTCGGCGTGATTAGCGTGATTGTTGAGCACGTGGCCGCTTTACCAGACATCCATACATTCATTATTCCACAGCGTTGTCAACAGCTGCTGATTTATTAGTAGGTGTTCAGATTTTTTGAATTTTTAGTGATTCAGTGGTAAAGCTTCGGAATTCATTGATTGTGCCCGACTTCAAGAAAACGAGCGCGAAATGTGCAGCTTCCCGAAAATTTTATAATTTACTACTTTATATGAAATCTGCTACTTATTTTGCTATATGCTACATACGAGCTATATGTGAGCATTTTTTCCTTTCCGCGATTGAGCTTTAGCATAGTCCAAAACGAAGTGACCACTTCAGACTTCAGCTACTATATGTCATCTAAGGCCCTTCCGAAATTGGTTTGAATCTTAGACAAGGCGTCTTTTTAATATTTATGCTGTTCGAGATTCATTATGCGCCGTACGATTTTCCAGACCGTGCTCCGCTCCAAGAATTTTGAAGATCACTGTATTGTTTTACTGCTCCGCTAGTGACACATTGTACAATTGATATTAGGCGCTGGACCCGTGACGACAAACACCGATTAAAATACCTCCTGCTAGTATAAACAATCTACTGATTGCTAATGATTTTGTGAGCAAAGATCTACTGCTTCTTTTAATGATCTATGGCAACAGTACATTCATATCTGGTACTGATGAGGATGTGATCTGTACTCAGAGTAAAAAGCTGGGCAACTTGGTTCTGCCTAAAATAAATGTTGCACTAACAGAAAACGACACGGGCGAGCGATTAGAGGAGCGTGTGTGCTTTATTCGATCGTCCGTATCTGTTTTCACTAGTATTGGCCTCGAGCTCCACCACTGGAAAAGCTGGCGCCACTGTCGGCATGACGTGCTATTAGGGATCACGTGGACAAAGCGGCCGCGTCGGCTGCTTCGAGAGCGCCGAAGCGAGCTGAAAGCGAGAGTTTAAATTCCCTCGTACTCTACGGTCCTCATTTAGTGGCGAGATTTTCCCGCTTCGGATGTCTCCCTTACAACGCTTGAAAGCACTAGAATAGGTAGTGGTTGCGTCAGACAGGGAGATATGGTCTCTCCAATGCTATTCACAGCATGTTTACAGGAGGTATTCAGAGACCTGGAGTGGGAAGAATTGGGGATAAAAGTTGATGGAGAATACCTTAGCAACTTGCGATTCGCTGATGATATTGCCTTGCTTAGTAACTCAGGAGACCAATTGCAATGCATGCTCACTGACCTGGAGAGGCAAAGCAGAAGGGTGGGTCTGAAAATTAATCTGCAGAAAACTAAAGTAATGTTTAACAGTCTCCGAAGAGAACAGCAGTTTACGATAGGTAGCGAGGCACTGGAAGTGGTAAGGGAATACATCTACTTAGGGCAAGTAGTGACCACGGATCCGGATCATGAGACTGAAATAACCAGAAGAATAAGAATGGGCTGGGGTGCGTTTGGCAGGCATTCTCAAATCATGAACAGCAAGTTGCCACTATCCCTCAAAAGGAAAGTGTATAACAGCTGTGTGTTACCAGTACTCACATATGGGGCAGAAACCTGGAGGCTTACGAAAAGGGTTCTGCTGAAATTGAGGACGATGCAACGAGCTATGGAAAGAAGAATGATGGGTGTAACGTTAAGGGATAAGAAAAGTGCAGATTGGGTGAGACAACAAACGCGGGTAAATGACATCTTAGTTGAAATCAAGAAAAAGGAATTGGCATGGGCCGGACATGTAATGAGGAGGGAAGATAACCGATGGTCATTAAGGGTTACGGACTGGATTCCAAGGGAAGGGAAGCGTAGCAGGGGGCGGCAGAAAGTTAGGTGGGCGGATGACATTAAGACGTTTGCAGGGACAACATGGACACAATTAGTACATGACCGGGGTAGTTGGAGAAGTATGGGAGAGGCCTTTGCCCTGCAGTGGGCGTAACTAGGCTGATGATGATGATGATGATGATGATGATGATGATGATGATGATGATGCCTTTGAAGGCGCGCAACATGGTAGGCTCGGTGTCCTGCGGCTCGGTGCCGCAGTGCCGGACGTATGCAACGGAGCCCCGTGTCAGCCTTATTCACACGTAGCCGCAGGACAAGAAGCTGCGAAAAGCTTGGCTCGCAAAACATAAAACCGGCAAACAGTGATCGGCTACAACTCGGGTATGCAGCAAGCACAGACGCGAGGAACATTTCTGCTACGGCGCCGGGTCTGCGATGTTCGGAAAACGCGCGCTGAGACGCTCGCCCGAGTCCGCTGCCCCACTAATGTCATGACGGTTTGGTCTATGAACTTGTCGTTGCTATAGATACTGGCAAGTTCACTGGAATGGAAAGGGAGCGGTAAGACGCACATTAAAAGAAAGGCATGGCATATGGTCATGTTTGTACGTGTTATGAATTAATGCACTGGATTACAAAAAAGAAGCAGCGGGAATTGCACGCTGAGAACACCGATAAACATACAGTGCGACGCAACTCGAGAAATAATATGCAAACGTTCAAGAATTTAGAAGAAAAAAAATTGAATCGTCGCGATGGCACGTCACAGTCCCCGTAGGCGTCGAAGTCTCTACAATGAAATTATATTGAACAGCTCTGATAGCGCCCACGCAACAATGGTTGCTTGCATAGTGTCAAATGCTCATATTCTGCGGCCTAAAGCTCTAGGCACGGTGCGAAAACGCGCTCACAGCGAAAGCAAAACATTGTGCGCGGACATGCATGCAGGCGCGCAGTCGGTCGCTGCGAACCCGTGCGATCGCTGCATGGAGGCTTCATTCTGTTATGCCCCATTTGGTTATAGAGACAGCCCACTCTAACAACATATATCACATAGTTTACTCTCAGCGTTTGGCTACCTTTCACGCAAGAAACCGGTTCGGGAGACTCCATCGCGGCGACCGCGCGCAGTGGCGTTCACTGTACGTATTCGGTAAAGAGATAGCGTCTGTAAACAATTCTGTGCTTTCAGTTTGCCCAAGAATATTAGTTAGACAGTAAAAAACTTCTCTCGTTTCGAAAGTACTTACAGAAATGTTCGGGAGAGCTCGCGCGTGGTGTTTTCAGTGAGCGCTGACAGCAAAACCTATGAGGAGCGCGCCGCGTGATCCCTCATACTACGCCAGCGAGGCGCTTCCGATAGATGGCGACTCCGTAACTCCTCGCCGCCAATAGTGTTTATGTGACATGCTTTCGTAATTCGTACAATCACGTTCTTAGAACTGCAGATTCTTGCGAAATATATTTCCGCGTTGTTGCCCTTAATAATTACGTGAGGGGCTAGCTTCTCCCTATTCATTAGAAGAAATCGTGGTGTACATCTTGCTTAGTGCTACTTCAACTTAGTGCTATCTGAAAATGTCTGGCTTGTCGAGTCCCTTTGACTCTGTAGTGCTGCTTGTGCTCGCCTCTTTAGCCTCCCCCCCCCCCCCCGCCGTTTCTCTTCCTATGTCTATCACCCTTCTTTCTATTCCCCTTCTCCTTTCCCCTAGCGTAGGGTAGTAAACCAGAATCTTGAATGGTTAATATTATCCCTGCATTGCTCTTGCCACAGGGCAGGTAATTGCTGCTAGTTATTGTTGTTCTTTTCTTAGGTATTTGCGTTAATTTCAATTCAATATCGATGTGACTCGTAGAGGTGATTACAGGCTTGCTCCTTCCTTAACAGTCATTTCGGGCACAGTTCTCGTTAGCCGATGCATTGTATGAGCCCTGAATGTGAACGTGCTGAAAATAAGAGGCACCATTTTCCAGCTACATACTTTGGAGCAACAGCGATTCCTCCGAACGCAAAAACTGTCTTGATAAAAGAAAGGCGCCTCTTTTTCCACGCTAGCCATATATTATTTATACCTCGAAACACGGTTTGCTGTTTTGTTTTATTTAAGGCCTTCATCCTTATGGTGCCGCTGAGGACGAACGCCACGTCCTCGTCATCAGCTCCATCTACACCATGTGACTAAGATAAACAGTACTCTGCTCGCCTCTTCCAATGCGGTTCCAACTCCCTGCGCCAATGAGCAGCCGGGAGCCGGGAACGCTAACCACTAACTGTAGCGCAACAATCGCTTTGCAGTTCGTGAGGTTTTTTTGTGCGCGGCTCAGACTTTGAGAGTGGGGGAGTCTGTGCACGTACTTCTGACGCCAGAACAGGCAGCACTGTGGCCGACGACGACGATGACGTCGTGCTGTTCGCGCAGAAGTTCTTGCAATGATGGTGCGTGGTATGCGCTGTGTGAGTTCTCTGCACTAAAGCTCGGTGACGGCTTCGTTGCGCGACCACGACAGTACTCTCGCGCTGCTGAAGTGCGATCCAGCCGTAATTAGAAGCGCGGCTTTCAGCGCAGAAGTAATTCTTAGCGCACCACTTGCAAAGAAGGCCCTCCACTGCATGTCAATCAACGAGGTCTCGTCTTCAGTAGCATAGAGTTGTGGACTTGCACAGGTTTACAAGAACTTAGCACGAAGTTGGGGGTTTTCACGGTAGCCGGGCGCCGGGGGGGGGGGGTATATCGCGGGGAGGGGGTAACTGCCGTCGCAGTAAATAAGTTGAGGGCCGGAGGAATCACTGAAGTCTGTTATTTCTTCTTTTTCTTGTGCAGTGCCCCAAAAGAATGACCAAGTTCATGCAATACATTCGGCATCTTGAGCACCTTAATCATTTGGAAAGATCAATGAGGCCTGAAAGTCCACCGTCTATACTGTGCTATGGATTCAAATGAATTGTAAGTGCGAAGTTCCCATGAAATGCAAAAGCCTTGTCTCAGAGCAAATTACCTTGGAAAGCACATAAATCAATGATTTTATTTTTAAAATTCATCATGCATGCTCTGAATTGGGCTCAGATGGTGCGCTGAACGACGACAAAGCTTACGTGGTGTTCCGTGTGCCTCCCTTGCCCAGCATAGGCGGCGGCTGCGATAAAAGCTGGCGACACCAGGCAGCCACGCATTGTCTGTTGGGAGAATACTTGGCGTGTGGCCTGTTATAGAGACCTGCATGTGGAGTTTCCATTGATCTGAAAAACCTTGTTATCATTTTGAACACGTGTTCAGTGCACATGTGACTTATTATGTATCGTCGCGTTTATTGTTGCGCTTGGACTTAGTATTTAGTTTTAGTCCTGTGCCAGAGTTTGCACGCAACAATGTGTGCGCTTGGCTTTTTGGTTTTGTTTTTTGATACATTCTCAATTTGCCCACAAGCGCAGTTGGAGGAAGCATGCTGCTTCCAACCTCTTCACCGACACTCCATTTATCTCGTCCTAGCAACAGCCATTTAGGAGATGTACACCACAGTTGTAGTTGTGTTACGTGATTTCAAAACATTTCAGCATCGTGTGCGTGAAACGCCATTAATTATTTGTTTGTTTTGCCGTGCCCTACTCTGTTACTAGGCGCTCATGGTATCTCAAGCTGACTTCTAAAACTAAAAATGTCTGTTTGGACATGATATTTGTTAATAGCCTATTTACCGTATGCAGTTCAGCTATCCTCTTGGTCATCATTGCAGGGTGCCACTAACGAAAATCAGCAGCGTGCAACGACTCCACTGTCTCTGCATGAAATCACTTGCTGCGGCAGCATCATGTTTTAATAGTGTTTTCCCTTTATTTCCTAGCGAGTGCCCTCGCGAAATCGTGAACTTCACTTGTGTTTATGTATTTTTCTAGTGTCACAAGTAACAAACTGCTTATTTGCCAGCGAATTTCGCAGCGTTTTTCTTGATTTATTTTTGTTATTTATTACCACGTGTTTAAAAATCTTCAATATCTTGCGATGTTCTAATAGCCCCTTTATTTTTTTTTCGTTGTAATGATCCAGCAAGTGGTTAGGGTAAATAAATTTAAAATGATCAAGAATAATATTACACCACTGAATTCAATTCGGTGAGCTTATGGATCAGTGTCTTATGAAAACAATTTAAGTTGAGAGTTCAGCGTGGTATGTCCAATACTTCACACCTCTGCGCTTCGGCTTGCTTGTACTGTGCCTTCACTACATCTTGAAGCAAGCAGTGTCCGTGCGCTGAATACAAATAAAAATACTGAAAACTGGGAAAGGAAGAACTGGGCGACCTTTATAATGAGCGATGCTTTGAATTAATCACTTGCGCAGGAATCGTGTTAGACTTACTACATGCCATAAATGCATTTGGTGCTTTCAACAAAGGCCTGTTGGTAGAAAAGGGGCTCAACGAAGGTTTCTCTTGGTCAAGCTAGTTCATAACGAATAACGAAAAGACATAACGCGAAAAGATACCCATGTCGCGCTCATCTAATAGCGCTAGTCCTGTGCACTGTATTCTTGCCCACGTCATTTATCGCTACGCTTTTAGTTTTAAAGCGAAGCTTTCTTTGCCTACCGCACGGCCTTTCCGGTGACAGCTGTGTCGATACCTTGTTGACTACTCCGGATGATATATCGCGAAATATTGACGGAAAAGGTAATGGGAGTGTACCGCAACTATAGCAAGTTTGATGAAATCAAAGTGGTCGTTGAATACGTTGAAATGTAATTTATTGAAGCGGCGTTTATTGAAGAAATTACGCATAAGATCTTTACATATATAATGTCGGCTCATGGCCATCTATAAAGCACGCATAAACCTTCACGTATCAGCGCAGGATATTCAACGGCTACTTCCATTTCATTAAATTTATTATATTCTGGCTACTCCGTTCTTGGTAATCGTTAGGCATGTGTTCATTTTTTTCCCCGATCCTCCAGAAGGTGTATGTGACACTGTAATACAAGAGTTATAGACGTCATAAATGACTGCCCTCCATTCTTCACTCAACAAGCACCAAACAACGTCTTCGTTCTCGTAACATCGCTCCGTCGACGTCTCACAGTGTGCATTCGCATGAACTAGTATTACATGTGAACGGGGTTGTGCATAAACATGAATAGTGCATGACATTTGTTACATGTGCGGTAGATAAACATAAACTTTGGATCAAATGACATGCTGCATAAGATAAAAATAAAGAATATATATGCATTGCATTTTGTTGTACGGCATGTGATGAACGATTTCCCCTAAAGCTTCGCGTCCCACATGCATTCAAATATGTGCGTTGGATCTGCCATTTTTTCGCTAGAAAACATGGGATTTTGAACCGACAAATGAACTAACTGCAAAAGCCGTGCAGTTACCACTTTTAAATCCTTCCTTGATGACTCAAAAGTATATTAGGTGAATATTTTTCTGGTCTTTTTCCTTTGGTGTTGTGGAGAATGTTTTATTATGCGAGCCAATGCTAATTTGCGATGCTACAAGAACCTTTCAGGCTGTGCATCTTTGAACTGTGCAGCAATTGTAATGTTATTAACGTTTAATAATATTTTGTTTTACTTCTCATAATATGTATCTCAATTATTATTTTATTTTCAATCACATAAGTTTTCTTTATAATTGTTTTGTTTTGCAGGTAACTTATATTTTATCCCTTCTAAAAGAAATATTTAAATCAACAACTGTCATAACGCCAACATCTGTTTCATAGTGCTCAATAAAAATATTGCGAAAAACGAATATTGCGAAAAACTAATGAGCAGAGCGGAGGCCATTCGTCCTCAATATTGCCCGATAAAGGTGAACGTGCATGCAGTTCATTAGCCAAAATTGTATTTCTTTGTCATAGCAAATGCAGCAATATGTATAGCCGTCACAGTTGGCTGCAACTGATTAATTTATTTGGCGCTCATACGAGCTGCCCAGTCTTCGTCACTTAAATTCATTCGTCTATCCAGTTCTTTTTTCTCTTTCTTTATTGAAATGAAAATAAAATAAAGAGACGTAGTCACCTTATAATGGTGACGGCTACTCCTTTCCTCATAGCGTCATCATTACGCCTTGATACGGAACTATCCTGCTGTTGCTTTAACGATTGTTCCTTATCATATAATTGCCGCAGTGCGGCGTCTGGGCAGAACGATTGCTGGTTGCCTTTTCATACGTAGGTCTGCCTACAACCAGCAACCTCTCCCGTCTTCTCGTGTGCCAAAACATTAGCAGTGTCCCCCAAGCTTGCCTGCCATGGACGGATAATTTCCCACATTTTTTATTATTTTAGTAGATTGTCTCTTTGCCACTAAACCACATTTCATACTACAACTACACTTCATTTTACTGTTGAATTGCCGCTTAATTACTATTTTATTCGATGATTAATAGTTTCTTTAAGGGGTTCTGCAATGCTTTCTTCTTCAAGCTTATGTGTAAATGGAATTCCCTCTTAAGCTATACCCTACTCTAATAAACATGTTACAGCCAGTTTTCCTTTTAGCGGCGATAAACAAATTTGTTAAACTACATCTTTAGTCTGACAAGGTATCTCTGGTGTTCAGCAGGGACCCTTGATTGGGCGTTTGCTATATTAATGCCATAAAAGATTTTCCCAGAGATATAACTTCGTAGATTACCCTATACAGCATTCATTGTGTTTTCTGTAAGACAATTTCATCTCTTGGAAATCATCGCCTCCGCAACTGCCCTTCGCGAGGTTTTGCAAGTGGTGGAACACCCTCCCAAAAATACATTTAACTGGCGTGGTTTAGAGAACAACGCTACTGCTTTTTCTTGTGTCATTGGGGCCATCAGAATTTTTTTTGAGATCACACAATCGCAGAGAGAAAGAAGTCCCGGCAAGTTTTTTTTATTTTTTAATCAGCAAATATACAATGTTGATGCGCTTAACACACGTCTTTGGATGATGGTACAGGTGCAGTAACTCAGCATCAGTAATGAGGTGATATTCCGCGTACACTAAGCCACTTAACGGACAAACACTCTGCTGAAGAAACACTACCAGTTCAACTGTTGCAGTGTCCACTCACTTTCGCGTACACAATCTCTGCTTCACACGCATCACTCTCACTCACGCAGTCGAGAAAAAAACGTTGCTATGGACAGCCTGGCTAACAGTGTAATGCTGGTGCACTCACCTACTGCCCCGACCTTTTCGTCTCTCCTTCTGTGGAGACCGTATATACTCACTCGATGTAACACCAAAAGTAAACCACACTATAAAGAGTATACTGCCTCCTGCTATACTACAGGCTAACAAGATAAAAAATTTGGCAATAACTAAAACTAAGGATTTGCTTGCGATGCGTAACGTTTCTCATTTTTATAGCATCATTACTGTATATCCGGAGCAGGCACGTACAGTCTGTCGAAAAAGTTTAAAATCCTTTACGTGGGCGCGGCCGGCGGCTACAAAGGCCTCCCGTTAGGAGGTCCTGACAGTAGCTTCTCAGGATTAAATAAAGTTCGTTGTCTGTCTGTCTGTCCGCCACTACCTTCTCCGCAGCAAGGCACCTCCTGTATATTGACACTATGGTGGCCACCTACATCGAAAGAAGTCGTCATCTTGCCGCTAATGAAGTCGAGCCTCGGTAGCGGCGACGCACGTGCGCCGCTCAACTCGGGTGACAAGGTCAGTGGCCTTTACACGTTTGCGACATACTGTTTAAGTTCACATTAGTTTCCGGGGCGCACGCTGCACTTATAATCTTTTGACGTCTGTCAGGCGTGATACTATCCTAAAGCTATCATTTAAAGTTAAAATTGCCTTCCTCCCGACTTAACGGCCACACTTGGAGATAAATTGTGCGCCGTCCTGATAGCTGCGACGGCGCCGTCTACACCGTCCGCGCCGAGCGCACCAAGGAGAGTGGTGCCGCCGTCACCTCCTCCTGTGTTTCCGAGGCCGTTCTTAAACACGGGGCCACCTTTGTAACCAATGTTGCCCAGCCCGACGCCAAGTAGAGCCGGGTGACGCACACCGATACCTACAAGTCCAGGTCCGCCGAGGCCTGCGAACACTGGTCCTCCGAGTCCGTGGCCGCCGAAACCACCGAGACCATGAAGGCCCAAGTTGTTCATGGCCAAATGATGTAGGCCTATGGTTCCAAGTCCTGGTCCTCCCAGCGCTGGTCCCCCAGGTCCTCCCAAAACGTGGCCATCCATACCGGGACCCAAAAGAGCGCGCCCGTGAAGGCCTGGGCCGAAATGTGCGGGACCTACGAGCGCTCCAAGACCACCAGCATTAGCTGGCCCAGCCGCAGGATTGGCACCAGTGGCGTACGTCTGCGCCTTCAGTGCGTTCGCTTTGGCCCCACTGAGGCCGTTGAGCGCTGCCGCGCCACCACCGAGCGCTGAGGTGAAGCCAGCCAGGCCGTGCCCGTTAAGGCTAATTCCGCCAGCAGCTTGGCCTACACGGACAACCGGTCTAATGGCGTGATGGACAGTGGCCACTGGGTGCTTGACATACTTTATGACGGGCTTTGTCACATACCGTAGGTTTACGACAGGCTGCTTCAGGAATGTAACGGAAGCGATCGGTGTGGCCACTGGTGCAGGAACGGAAACTCCCTGTCCATTTGGCGCTGCTATGAACTGGCCTCCTGCCCCAAGCAGACCAGCTCCTCCGAGACCCCCGTTGAAACCACCGCTCAGGGCGGCTGCTAGATTCGCTGCTTGACCGGGCCCCAAGACAGTGCCCTGACCACCGAGGCCGCCTCCTCCAGCTCCCAGGTACTGTGGCACTCCGGCTCCGCCACCGACTCCCGCAGAAGTCGTTTCCAGGAGCGCGCAGAGGGCGACGAAAAGCACCTGTACGTCAAATCAACAGAACCCGTGTGACTTCGTTCAACTTACGGTAGGCGTGGTCTGCTTTCACAGGTTATTGGACAAAAGCAACATTTTATATCATTATTCTTCCTTTATCTGTGGAGGTTACGATCGTTAATGAGCATTGTACAATGCTTCAATTTTACATGACCCCTAAATGTTCTGACTCCTTGAACGATCATTGTGTTTGACGTGCATTTTTTTCTTGTTTGACCTTTATGTTCAACAGCTATGTCATAATGGCAGCTTTGACGCTGGCAAGAAGCTTGCACCAAGGCTACCAGTATGAGAAAAAACGGAGCATGGTGTAATCGGCAAATTGAATTCCAGCACCTACCTGTAGCAGAACCTGCACATTTAGCACGTCTAAGGGGCTCACCGAGCATTCACCCATTTAGAGCATTTCGAAACCTTGAAGGAGCTCCGCAACCGCATTGAGGATTGCGGTTACAAAGCTGCAACAAGAGCTCGTGCAGCGGGATTGAACGTGTTTGAGACAGAGCATGTACTCACGGCAGTTCTCATGCTGGTATCCACAGCTTGCTCTCGGTTTCGTCTGTTGGCCGGCTGCGACGTAGGGTGCCCTTTATAGCAGTCTCAATGGGACCCGTGTGGAGGTGACCTCCTGAACGCGCCGGGGAGCGTCGCAAGATCACTTTCCTCGGTCAATGTCTCACAGCAGCGCAGCCCAAACAACCGATAACGTCTTTGCCACGCACGACAGGGCTGAAAGCGAATTCTGTGTCAAGAGGCCTCTAAACAGCGCTTTCTTTTCTGGAGGACGTTACTGGGCTGAAAGCGCAACTGGTTTTTTTGGATCAACGAGGAAATATCCATTCTAGCCAACCTCTCTCTGCAGCTGTATAGTGACGGTCTACGTACGCGACTAAAGTGTTCCTGAAATGTTTCAGTTTTTCGCGCGCAGTGCGGGGAAGTAGATTAGCAGATTAGGTGTGGTTGGTCGGCTGTTGCGGGAGAGTAATTAGGCGTTTCCAGCTTTTGTCATTGTTTAACCTTTCAATACCCTTTCTTACTTCTGGTTTGATGTCCGGGGCTTGGTTTCTCTATTGACTTTAACGATGCCTTATATGTAATCTTTTGTGTGACTCTATCCTTGTCGCTGCATTGACTAACCACTGTGAAGAGCGTAGATTTCAGTTGAAAAATCACAGTTCATTGCACGGGGGATTAAACATGCACGCTAAATATGTTTGCGAGCGTATCTTTATATGCTTCAATGGGAAATATCAAATAAGCGTTAGGGAAACGCAAGAAAATTGTACCAACAATAGGAGTAACTGAGGTCAGCCTGTATTTAAAGAATAATAATCAGCTTGAAACAGTGCCTTGCATCAGATGCCAGAAATACGAACTCGATAGGCGCCTAGAAATATACTGCTTTTTTCAGTAGGTTTTACACTAGAGCATTTCCTTCGCAGAGCGAAAAAGTGTTAACTGTAACACCAGTGTATCTCGCTGCAGATTTTTAGTATTTGCCTTTTCTTAATCAAACTGAATACGTGTCACCTAAATGAAGTAAAACAGAAATAAAGGTATATTTGTAGCATTATTTTGTTAGCATCTGCACTCTATTTAGGCTTTACAGAGTAGCCCAGTGTTTTTATCAAGGGGATCGTCGCATTGCCAACATATCTGCTTCGACAGTTAAATGCCCATTCACAAAAAAATGCTCAAGTGTGGCTGTTTGAGGTCACTTAGCTGCACGCGGTTCGCGTTGAACATAGTGAGAGATTTCGGTTCGTGCAAGCGTGCAGCTGCCAGCGTCAGCCTGTTACAAAGCCGCCACCTTGCTTCGGCTGCGTTTGTAGCAAAGTGTGATACAAACGCATGACCGCGACACAAATCGGAGAAATCCATTTCCGAGAACAAAAGATAGGGAACTTTCTGCATTGCTTTAAGTTTCCTGGCTTTGCACATATAGATAAAGCTACAAACGTGCTTAGTTTAAATATTTGCCGGAGAAAGTATTGGATTCGAAAGCGTCAGTTTCGCTGGTGTTCTTCAGGGTTAAATGCAAGCGCTTCACTCGGGGCCAACATCGAAATAGAACGATCACTACAACGTGTTGCACGGAATGCTCGAGTGGAGGCTTATAAACCCGTTACTAGAAATCAAGAAGCAGCTTGATGCCATCGGCGATTATAAGTTGCAGTGGACAGTGTAGATAATGACTCATTTAATACTCTTTGGTATAAGGTTTCAAAAGTTGCTTTAGCTTTCACTATAAGCTAAGTTTTCAATAAAACAGCATATGAATGAGGTATTTAAAAAAAACGTGTTCGGGGAGTTAGCTTGGTTGAAGCCTCAGTTTAGATTCGAAAAGATAGTTTTTTGTCGTATTAAGCTCTGCACTTATTTAAAGCAGGTAAGTTCACGTTCTTTAGATCATGTGGTTTCAGGCCCCAAAACATCGATGGGGCTTTGAGAGACGACCTAGTGGAGACTCTCCTGATTAATTTTGAGTTTTTTGCCACCTGAAGTTCTTAAACGTGCACCTAAACGTACGCACCCCCCCCCCCCCCCAAGCGCTTTCGCGTTTCTCCCCTATCTAAACGTGGCCGCCGCGGACGGGAATCGAACCGCCAAAGTCGTCACCAGCAGCAGAGCGCCGTAGCCGCTCAGAAAATCGCAGCAAGCAGTTCATATGTCTAGTCCCTCTACTTTTATCCTTAATGCAACGAAAACACGCTGGATTCATTATCGCTGTAAAAAGGATAATGGCAGATAACAACGCAGAAACTCGTACTGTTACGGATTTTGTTCTTCGCAGCCTAAATAATATGCACTTTAACTGGGTGCGAAAGATTCATAGCTATTGTTGTATGCAGCTCTCTAATCATAATGTGGGCTGGTTGTATTTTTGTATGTAGCTTTCCCCTTCGCCATGGAAATTGGTTAAGCAATAATGGTAAACAGTCTACTTCTCTAAAAGTAACGTTGCCTTTTTCCATATCAGTTGTACACGCAATACTAACAGTTGTGTTACTGCCAAAAAAATTTCTTATGAAACCTTGCTATTCTTTTATCTGTTGTGCACATCGTTTTAATCGCTACAATTACATGGCACTACACATAATGTAATTTCACGCCTAACCATGTGGTCGCGTCATTTATTTTCGTTTTTTGTTTATATCTAATTTATATATCTAATATATCTAATACTTTCGACTTTATTAACAATGTAGCAATCTAGAAGTCCATAAAGGTCTCAAATCATTCTGTAAGTATTGAAGTATGGAAATGCGTATAGCAAGACAGCTTGCATTCACGTGCTGAAAGTAGATAAGTAAGTAAAACCATTTGTCGCATTTCTTAAAGGACGCTCTGCGCCGTCACAAAGCTTAAATAATACGACTTAAAAGAGTGTCCTCCGCTTATAACAGCGCAGGACACTATTTTCTTCACAAGAGCTACGGTTTATACCGTAGCTCTTGTGAAGAAGTTCGGGCATACGTTTCTTTTTATCTATAGTTTCTTTTTCTCGGTAATTCACATTCTCTATTTAATTTTACCGTACTTGTTGCATATTAATCGCCAATCATCAAGCTGTACGTAAGTTATCGCTCATTTCTTCACAACGCGTTTCTTAACCGAACCATCAGTCGCACATGACTGCAGTCGCTTTCTGTCAATGAAATAGGAGTCAAAGTATGGAGAATGACCATTTATCACAGTCACAACAACGGATTTTTAGTGCTTATGTAAGTCGCCACAAAATGATACAATTAAATTGATCATAGTTCCTCGAACATGAGGGCTTTCGACGCAAAATGAGCCTGCCTTGTTTGTAACGCTGCTGAATTTTAGAAACAGCAATATATTCTGCACGAGTTTCGTACTGAGTAACAGTGTCTCACGCTAGTGACAAATGCTTTCTTTTTATCATCATCCTCTTAGGCCGATTGTGCGAGTTTTCTCACTGTTCCATTAGGGTACTTCCTGCAACTCGGGTACTTACGCAAGCTCGGGATGGCTGCCTACGAATAACGTCATGAAGTGCCTTTATTGCTGGTGAGGTAAGATTATTTTCCTTGTTATGAGCCACGCAGGAAAAATGTAAGCGCCGAGGCAAGCGCGAGACACGTAACCTCGAACTTTCAGCGGGATTTGAGGTCGATGTGAGATTTCCGGGTTCGCCAGGTGCACGCTTTCATTTCTGCACTATACTTCTGAAGGTCAGTATCCGCGTGCGAAGGCGCCGTGGGGGTTGCGATCTGCTCACGCGGCTGAGCTTTTGGCAGCTGTGGAGGCCTCTTTTGTGTGGTGTATGTCCCTTATGAAAATGTAAGCCGCGTGGTGAATTTAATCAGAGTTAGAGGGTACATTTCGCGAGGATAAAGCTTCGAGGAAATGGATCAAGTGGCTATGGTGAGTCACAAAGACTACAGCTGTAATATTAGAAGAACGCTTACTATTTTTGTGCGCTATATGTTAATATTTGCAAGGCCCAAGCTAAGCTACTGTGTACTCTCATTATTGTGCCTTCAAAACAAGAGTGAGGTTCGCATAAGATGGAAGCTCGAAGTGATTTACAGTCGTCAAAAGGAGGATGTCGGAACGTTGGCTTCAGCGGCATTCCTTGTTCGACGACCGTTGGTTGTTGTTATATTTCGGTACTTTACGCAGAAGAATAGAGATATAAATGGCGCAACTACACTGCACACCGCCTTAAACGTTTCTCTAAGAAACAAGGCATCATTTATAACTCTATAGTCGCACTGGACATGAAATTTCCACTCAGAAAACGATCTAGAGGCAAGTGCATGTTATGTCATACAAAAACCACGTTCAAGATATTGAACGTGGTGAAAAAATGGAGACTGAGAAAAGTCGCTTACAAGATAAAAGAATGCGTAATGTTTTTTTTTTCCTTTTTTTCCCTCATTGCAAATATTGCCGCTAGAACTCCTCTCGATCAAACATGAGATCTCCTTATTCAGTTATGCATTGCTTTGTGGCAGTTGAATTTATTTGCTATTTATGTACTTGATTTCGTACATTCGGGCTATCGAACGCATTCCCTCTCGCCCACTACTCGGTGCACTTTCCATGATTACTTGTATGTGGTCTACATACCGTTCCCCAGTTTATCCAGCACTGTCTGAATGTCCTTAGAGTAGCCACTTTCACCGGATACTTATCCACTCACCTATATTGCGTGCGAACCTCTGCCTCATGTTCGGAAGGTGATTTCACGCGTTGCCGACACAACGCTGCCTTTGGCTCGACCGCGCTTGAAACGCTTTCGCCGTCGTCCTGAAATGCCGCAAAATTTACCGAACCTCACCTCCGAGTTCGACGACGCTGCATCGATTGCTTCCGGTGGGCTTGGAAGTTATTGGACACGAGGGTGGTACGTGCACGCGGTCGATCACACATCGCTCCCTCCCTGTAATGTCTCTGGCTTTAATGCAGCCGCCTCGTTTTTCAAAGCTGTGCCGTATACACAACATCCCATTGAAATTTTTCTATCCCCCTCCAAAAGAAAAAAGAAAAGAAAAAGAAGGGTTGATGAGATTGTGACGCGATCGGCCGAGAGCTCAGACACCGATGATGAGAATCGGACAAGGTTTGAGGAGACTCGGTCAGCAATGCGCGTGGCGTGAAATGCTGTACAAAAGCTGAATCTCTCGCAATCGTGGCTCGATTTTCGTTAGGTATGCCAGTGTTTGTGCAAAGAGCGTAATGTCATCTTTACAACGATAACAGTCATGCTGTATTAACACTACTTTAACCCCTCAAATGCACATTGAAAATAAGCGTGGCAAAACATTTTCTCTTTCGAGAGACAGCACCGAATGCCTGAATAAACGCGAATTTCAGGTTTTCCACTGCACGGAGGTGGCAAAATGGATTAGTACATTCTCGAGTGCTCAATGAACCTGAAACCTACTATAATATTTAAAGGCGTTTTTTTCTTTTTGTTTGCTCAAAAATTGCGATGCCCTGGCACAATGTCCTCTCTAAAGCTTTACTATAGAGGATAATTAGTCCGACGCATACATTTTCCGAGCATTGATATTTCAGGTTCTCTCTCTCGTTTCTTTTTTTCGTTAGGTTCAAGGTGCGTACAACTAAGTTCTTCATTGCTGAAGGAAACCTCGTGGAAGAATGGGGAACCTTTATTTTATTTATTGAATTAATCAGACGACTCCTGTCTGTGATTTTCCGTACCGAGGGCATTTTGAAAGAGGGGAGTGGAGTGCGTAGTGCGATTTTATTAAGAGACGGGAAGAGATTATGGGCTAAAAAAATACATAATTTAGGTGCATGGCGTAGTACTGACGAAATTAGATTTGTCCTTCATTGCGCAAGGGAGCCTTATTGGAAAACTATCTGAGACGCCCATGACTTCCGAGCTCATTTCATTTTGGGCACAGATATCTGCAAGATCTTCGGCTCTAGCTTTGGCATAAATTGAATTTTTTTTTACGTGAGGGGCGTCGCTGATTGGATGTACTGGAATTCTCATGCATTGTTCTTTTGTTCTCTTACCTTGCTCTCATATATGGAGTTGACTGTTTGTAATGGTTATATATTCTCGCATTAGGGGGGGGGGGTACATGGTATATGCTGATTTTGTTAAGTGGGATATCTTCTTTTTGTGTGTCATTTGTTGCACACTACGAACGTGGTTACTGTTGCTTAGATGGAAACATCATTAACAGTTCGAATATCTTTTTTTTTAGCTTTTAATTGCACGAATGTGTAATCATTACTGTAATTATTATTAATTAATTGCACGAATGTGTATTTTATTTCCATGCTTTGCATACCATGAATGCTGCGGTCTTATTTAAGCTGAATGTTGCTACCCTTCCGCTAAGCGGGTGCAACACTCTGTCGTGAGTCCCACTAACCTCCCTTCTTCCTCACCCGCCGTGGTTGCTCAGTGGCTATGGTGTTTGGCTGCTGAGCCGGAGGTTGCGGGATCGAATCCCCGCCACGGCGGCCACATTTCCATGTGGGCGAAAACACCCGTGTACTTAGATTTAGGTGCACGTTAAAGAACCCCGGGTGGTCGAAATTTCCGGAGTCCTCCACTACGGCGTGCCTCATAATCAGAAAGTGGTTTTGGCATGTAAAACCCCATAATTTTATCCCTTCTTCCTCACCCGCGGGTAATGAATGCTATATATATTGTAGGGGAAAGAAAGAAATGGCTACAACAGAATGAAATGAATAGATAGATAAACTGGCGCTACACAGGATTTCTGCTAAACTGTCGTGAATTCATTACTAGCCGGCTTGAGTTCTGCAATTGCAGCATGTGACTTAGAGTAATTATTTATGAAGATTCTTGCATAAACGTTCTAAATTTGCTAATCGAGCATCTCCATTTGTCGTGCAAGTAATGTTCGCCTCTTCCCATGTGGCCCACCTGAGCACAGGGAACAGCGCTGCACGCCAGAGGCAAGTTTACTGCGACCAACAGCTTTGAGGAGCACAACGGGCATACCGTGCTCGTCGTGCACGCTTTGGTTACCGCCAAGCGTGCGTATTGATTTCTGGCGAACTAAATGCGAAATCGAGAGGAAAGCGGCAAATGGATATGGAGGGCGCTGTTCATAACGTTGGTGTACGAACTTTCATATGTCTGAGGTAATTGTGGGAGTCCGTATAAATTATCAACGCCAAAGAACACCGACCGGGACGTTTAGGGTGAACTCGCTGGGGTTGAAATTACAGAAGGATCAGACGCACGCTAGAGCCTCCTCCACTGACGGCATTTCTCGCCCTTCGCAACCCAGGGACTGCCGTCAGCTGTCGAAATACCGCAAAAACAAGGAGAACGTGCGATATTTTAATACTAACGCCATCTGCCGAGTTTGCGCTAAATTACGTGCGTGCGCGAAACGGTTCCTTCCCATTTGTTTTTTTATTCTTTTCTTTCTCTGTTTCTTTTTTTCTGAGTTCGCGCCGACTTTGCGCACTTACATTTTTGCGTCAGTATAGCCTTTCACCACATTAGAGTTGTGTTTGGCGTGGCGCTTGCACAAAACTTGGTAACTTCTCATCCTCTCTTAACATCCCGTCTTTCTATTCGCCCCCTTTTCGATCCCCCAGCGTATCGTAGCCAACCTGACGCTCTTCTGTATCACCGTCTTCTCCCTTTCTGGCCTCCGCCTCGTCCGCTGTCGACACAGTCTCTTGAGACGACTGTGCGATGCCGAGTTCCAACGCGTACGGTGCCATTTGCAAATTGCAGCCATTGAAAAGACAAAAAATGCGAAACTAGAGCAAGAAACTGAGCAACTGCGCGTGAAGTGCACTGCTCGTGAAATGAACACACAAGAACTTGAGAGGAAGCTTAACCTTAGAGAACAGTACTCACGAAGATCAAATGTTGAGATTAAAGACGTACAGAAACAAGACGAGGAGAACGTTCTTACTCTTGTCACAAACTTGGGAAATGCAATGCATGAACCCATCGCAGAGCCAGATATAGAATGCTGCCACCGAGTACCTACCTACCCGTAACCCTGAAAAATCAAACATTGTTGTCCAATTCAAATCCCGCGTCAAATGGGACGCAGTGCTGCAGAAGGCGAAAAAGTTGTGGCTGACAAACAAGGACATAAATGTAGATTGCTCGTCACCAATCTATGTAAACGAACACATAGCACCAGACAGCAAAAAGCTTCTGGGCGCTGCAATCGCAAGAAAGAAAGCGGTCTCATGGAAGCATGTTTGGACGAGGAACGGCACTATTCTGGCCTGCGAAACTCATGACTCTTCAATTGTCCGAATTAACTCACATAGCGGATTCGTCGAAGATGACGTAAACAATGCCTTGCAGCAACATATGTAGAAATGGCTCCTTCCACACTCGGAATGGAAGAATCGACACTTTTCGCACCTTTACAGCTCAACGCACATTATTCCCGAGACAAAGACAAACATATGAAAATCATACATTTGAATATGTAATCGACTGTGAAGAAATCTGACCAACTAGCATATTTTTTAGATAGCCCAGCATGTCATTTCGATGTTATTCTACTAACAGCAACATGGTACCGCTCAGATGTAGACGTCATCCGTCTCTCCGGGTACAGATCATTTTTTTCTTAATCGTACTACGAAGCGGGGTGGGGGCGTAGCAATGTTAATAAAAGAAACTTATTCTTGCGATATTCTATCTAATCACTGCATAAGGGACGAGTACATAGAAATGCTGACAGTTAGGTGCGGGCGTCTAGCTTTCTGCGTCGATTTTCGACCTCCACGTGGTAACATAGACCAATTTTTTCGCAGCTTCGAACACAAGATACCTTTTCTTTCCGAAAATTTCTTGGCGTGCATCGAGGGTGACTTCAACGCAGATGTGGACACAAACAGCCCAGCGCAAGAACAAATGCAAGTCGCCATACAAACAGCTGGCGTTAGAAACACAATTTGCAGACCTACACGTGTCACTTTACACTCGTCTTCTTCTTTACATAAACTGATCACCAATTACGAACGGTCGTTCATTGCCGGTCGTGTTGCCACCGATTTGAGTGACCGCATTCCTATTTTTGTTTGTCTGCAAAACGAGCCTATTACTAAGTCCACTATGAACGTCCGTCGGCAGCTGGTTTCTCAAAGCCGCCTTGGGGAATTCAGCAACCGCATTTCACTCATCAATTGGAATCCTGTTTTCCAGAAGACAACAGCTGATGATGCCTATAGTGAGTTCATTCGGCTCTTTCTTCCTGTATATAACGACTGTTTCCCTATCGTTGAGGTAACACCTTCTAAAAAAGCACGAAAACCATGGATGACTGCACGCCTGGTGCGACTGGTAAAAAAAAAAAACACGAACTGTTTGCGGCATTCATAAAAAGTAAATCTCCTGAAGTTTTGGGCAGTTATAAATCCCTGCGGAATCGTTTAAAAAAAGGAGATTACATCATCTAGGACTGCCTATTATAACAATATTTCTAATATACATCTATCCCACAGCCCTAGAGAAAAGTGGAGACGTTTAAATACTCTCCTAAACCGAAATAGTCAGCCTCAAGATAATATGAGCCTGGTTATCGACGGCAAGGAAATAGCTGGCTCATCCCTCGCTAATGCCTTCAACAAATACCTCTCTGAGGTTGGAAACAGTCAGTTTAATCCAGACGTATCTCGTTTTTTGAGTGACACACAAGAGGACTCAATGTTTCTGAATCCAACAGACGAAAGTGAGGTTTATTCGGTTTGCAAAAGTTTAAAGAATACATCGAGTCTAGACTCATGTAATATTCGAAGCCTACCCTTAAAGTACGTACTACCTTTCATTGTGCCTTGTCTCACGCATATTTACAATACCGCACTCAGCAGAGAACATTTTCCCCCAGCCATGGAGGTAGCTAAAGTCGTGGTTATTTATAAAAAAGGAGATAAAATGCTCTCGGAAACTACAGGTCAATATCTGTTCTTCCTTTCTTTTCAAAGGGCTAGAAACAATAATGCACTGACGGTATTACAATTTCTTACTGAAACACTCCATAATAACCAACTCCCAATATGGATTCACAAAACATAGATCAACTGAGCATGCTCTGATAGACCAAAAAGAATACATACTAAATAACTTCGCAGCTCAACTTCTGACCTTAGCCGTCTTTGTCGACTTCAGCAAAGCTTTTTGATACATGGAATCATGAAACTATGTTTATGAAACTTGACCATTACGGAATACGAGGGCATGCCCTCAGCCTCAATAAATGATATTTTAGTCCCCGCCGCCAGTATGTTGTTTCAAATCACTATTCATCCGAGCTGTTAGCAATAACAAATGGCGTACCACAGGGAAGCCTGTTGGGACCGCTTCTATTCAACGTATACATTAACGACATATGCAATATCAGTCCTTTCGTTAAATACATCATATACGCAGACGATACCAGCATGTTTTTCTCCTCGCCCAACATCAAAGAAATAACTGAAACCGCAAATACAGTATTAGCTTCACTATCTGACTGGTCATCATTAAACTCAATAAAAAAACGGCCTTAGTATTCCATCCGAAGGGGCTAAAAATAACGAGTACGCCATCCCTGTATCTGGACGATGCTCCCATCGAGTATGTGGAAGCTTTTACTTCGCTTGGTGTTGTACTTACCGCTACCATGTCCTGGGACGCCCACATCAGCAAAGTCTGCGTAGCTCTTTCGATAAACATTTGGCTAATTTCGCGAAACGAACGCATTCTGCCTGCCAAGGCAAAGCTGTGACACCACCAAGTGAAGTAACACCAAGTGACAACACCAAGTGACAACACCAAGTGAAGTAAAAGCTTCCACATACTCGATGGGAGCATCGTCCAGATACAGGGATGGCGTACTCGTTATTTTTTGCCCCTTCGGATGGAATAATAAGGCCGTTTTTTTTATTGCGTTTAATGATGACCAGTCAGACATTCTTGACCCAGTATCCTTCAAAGCACGCTTATGCATATTATTTCCATAATTCGTCACAACTAAACCATACTGCGCACCTAAGTAAATACTTGTAGCGAAGTTGTATAGGTTTTTCTTTTTGTTTTGTTTGAATGTTTGTTTTGAATTGCTTTAACGCTATTACAGACTTGTTCTTTCATCTTCACCTGCTACCATTTGTATAATTTCTTGGTACTCCTTTTTGTTACTTCACACAGTCGTTTGTTTCATTTATCCCGTTATTTATATTGTTAGATATTTGTTCTTTCATGTTTGCTCGCTAACAATGTATAATTTCTTTTTACTCCTTTTTTTTTGCTAATTCCCTGTATCCTCCCCTCACGCAATACTCCTTCGGGAGCCTGAGAGGTAAATGAATAAATCTTCATTATGCATTCTTTTATTCTTATGTGTCGTATTGCTTCCTCGTCTGGGGAAGAACTAGTGCATCCAACATCCAGAAGCTCGTATATTTGCAGAAAAGAGTACTTCACATAATTGCTAAGTTGCCGTATCACGCACCGACACGTCCTATCTACCTGGAATACATATTAATACACATAAACAGATTGTTCGACTACAGGTTTGCGTCCTTCTACAAAAGAGTAACAGCCGAAAACGACAGATATTTTTCTAGCATTTTAGTACTTACACCACATCATACTCCGTACGTGACACGAAAACACATTACCTATACCTTATCCCGTTGCAGAACAAACTATGGCTTTTCCACCCTCAAATATATTCTCCCTAAATACCTGAACACGACGTTCTATGATATCTCATACAGTACGTCTGTCGCGACTGTCCGGAACGCGTTTGTAGGCTAAGTCCTGCAATGCGTGCCAATATGTGTGAAATTGTAAATCGTATGGGGAACATTCATTTTTTCACTATATCTAAACATTACTTGTGAGCACTTGTGAGCTTGTGTGCTGATGTGCAGTATGTCTTGCTTTTCCATGTGCCATCAACTGATATGTGCGAACATTCACGTACCTATTGTAGTCGCTGCAAAACTGCCTCTTTGTAGGGGTGGCGAGGCTTGCCAAGCGGTCATAAAGACTGCTTTTTTCTTGCCGCCCTCAGTTTTTGTAAGAAAACTGGAATAAACTGATTTGATTTTGATTGATTTGAGAGATGACTCAGTTGCTGGTTGGCATCCTCATTGGTCGACGCGAGGGATTCTGGCGGTAGCAGCGGGAAGAATTTGGTATGGAACCGATAGGCGCGGAGTGTGTCTTTTCGGCGGAATTCGCCGCCGCTCTAGACACCGAATATCTCAGTGTGAACGAGCCTTTACACAACACACAACACCGAGCGGGTGCTTTCTGCCGCCGATTTCGGCAGGTACCCAAAAGAGAGGTGCAATTTCAAATCGTTAAAAGTTAAATTCCCATGTTTTACGCGCCAAAAGCAGGATCTGATTATGAGGCACACCGTATAGTGGGTGACTTCGAATTATGTTTGACCACTTTGAATTCTTGAACGTGCACACAAATTTAAGTAGACGAGCGTTTCGCGTTGCGCCCTCAACAAACAAAATGCGACCGTCGCGTGGCCAGGATCGAACCCGCGACCTCGAGATCAGCAGCGCAACGCCATATCCACTGGGATACCGCGGCGGGCGTATGTAAAATAGCGTATTAAAGGGCTACCTACCACAAGGAAGAATGGGAGAAACTGGCAAATTCTCCCTTTTTATTAGTAACTTGTTGCTGCGATGCGACTCACGCACTAAGCAACTCAAAGCGCTAGACTGCACGAGGGAAGAAGTGGTAAGGGGACTATATATTCTCGCGTGCCATGACCTGCATCAGTGGCCTAATGCGTAGAACATCGGGCTCCTGCGTTGGAGGACCGCGGTGACAATTCCACAATCGAACACGTAGTTGTTTCTATTGAGATACAGCTTGCGTTAAACGCGTTCTTACGTCAGCATGACGCATAAACTGACACACCGATACCCAAACGCTGTGTTATCAGCAGCAGCCACCGACCCATGTCAAACCTCGGAGAGCTGCGCAGAGAAAGCGTCGATCGCCTTAAAAAAAAAGCATGAGCGCGCCCAAACAAAAGCCTAGTGGCAATCGGAAACAGCGAGAGCTGGCAGGGACGACGCTCGCGCTCTTCGGAAGGGATCCGCAGACGACCGAAGGGGAAGCTATGTATCGAAACATGCCATTATAACTATGGCGTTTGACTTTTATCATACAGTCTATATTGGTAAACGAGAAGAGAGGGGGTTGACCGAGGGGCCCGATTTTTATTAGTAATATCATAAGTCATATCATAAGTCATATCATATTAGTCATATCATAAGTCTATATTGGTGACACACGCTTTAACAGTGGCCGATCCCAGCGATAGTGGCGACATAGCTCCATGCGAGCCCGCACCGAAGGGCAAGAAGAATGAAAAATAAACAGGGCCCGTACTCACAAAAAGCACTTGCGCTAGAATGGTTCGGTAGAGCAGATACCCGCCCGTCCTTATGCTAGACATATTAGCGAATGCAGCCGGCCAATGAAAAGAACACTTATGAACGAAACGCTTTGTGAATTCGGGCCCAAGATTTTTACAAAATACGGCTCTTGTTACTTTTTCTTGCTTTATTAGGAACATATGATGTAAACAAAGTTTCCGAATCCATTGACATTGATTCCCTCAACTCAATTACTGCGAAAATAAATTGTAATATCTCTTAAAAAGGCATATGCCGCTTTCTATGGTTATTTGCCAAAGACCACCGAAGCTGTCACACTACGCACATAAGAGGATCACGCTGCAGCTGATGATTCTGGCGACATGAGTATCCCCATTGAAACGGCGCGCGGCATTTCGGCGGCAGGAGACGGCGCTCCGCACTACATACGCCCACTGTCCCAGTGAGAATAACCCTGTTGTTGCGGTACGAAAACAAGACACACGTTGGCGACGAAGTTCACGCACAGCTGTGCATCTCGCTCTCATGCTTGCACTAGACTGCGAGGTGCAGCAGTGCAGTATAGCCGTACAAGACGGTCACACTTCGAATAGATAAGAAAAGACAGTGACAAGCACAGTGCTGTGCAAAACCATGTAAGCTTCGCTGAATTGGGTCAATTTTCGTTTTATATTATGGTTGGCATGACAGGACTATCCTTGCCGGCGAGCTGCTGCAATGGTCTACGGCGATGTCGAGAATGCATTTCGTATGCAGTTCATCATATTATATGTGTACTTTATTTCGGTGTTATTATAATCTTGTTTATTCTTTTTCAAAGCAGTTCATCGCAACATCCGTCTAAACATAATCCTACGTTAATGATGGCTCATACAAACTCGAAGCGTTTCACGCGTAATCTTCCAACTGTATTGAATCATTATTGCATGTAAAGGGGGGATGGGAGGGGGCTGTTCGTTTTTCTTTATTTTACTCTGGAACACTCTGCCATCCGATGAAAAAAAAAATTAATTCCGAGATTGTACGTGCCAGAATCGGAATCGCGCCCGCGACCTCCTGCTCCGCACCGTAACGTCACGGTCATTGAGCTACAGGGGCAATTCAAAACAATAAATCACTTTTCTGTGAACTTCCCGCAGTATGATACACGGCGCGATAAATTGAGCCGCTTGGATCAACGCGAGTTTTCTGCAACCAAAAGGCTAGGTCCGTATATCATCCTATATCGTTTTCGTTTATCGTCATCGTATATCGTTTTCCTGTGGACAACAACCTAATTAATTTGCTTTGATTTGCAGATTTTTTTGTACGTGCATCTCCTGCATCTGTTTGGCGTAGTAGTTCTGCGGAAACCCGCAAGGGGGAGAGAAGTAATTAATGAAGGGAAAAACAGACATCCACCCCTTCGTAGCAATTGCTACAAAGGTACAATTGCTACAAATTGCTACACTGATTTTCCCTTATTTAATTACGTCTCTCCACCTTGCGGGTTTCCGCAGAACTACTACGTCGAACACTTGTCTTTGCTTCGCGCGCGTTGTCGACAAATTCGACTTCGCACTGCCATATGCTAGCCGCCTGGTTAGCTCAGTTGGTAGAGCGGCTGCCCCGGAAAGGCGGTGGTCCCGGTTTCGAGACCCGGACCGGGACGAATTTTTCTTCAACTCTGAGGCTTTTCTTTCGAGGAACCCGTATGGGTTTCCTTTGTAGCAATTGATACGAATGGGTGGATGTCTGATTTTCCCGTTATTAATCTCCTGTATCTCTTGCAACGGTTCGTAGCGTTGAATTATTGAGACGTTTTTGTGGCGTGCCAGTAGTTAGCTAATTAAGGTCAATTTGTCAATTTATAAACATGTACATTAGGCCATAAGTTGTCTTGGAAATGAAGCAGAGGGCCCGCTGAGAAACACCAAATAAAGTGGTTCCATGACGTCACCTATACGGGGCACCCTGCAGTACAGTTTGTGCGCGACCTCTGCGCCATCCACAAGTGAAACTTCGGGGCGGCTGGCGGGCATCTGTCGATAGGCATTAAATTATGTGGTTAAACGTGGCAAAACAACTTTCTGATTATGAGGCACACCGTAGTGGAGGACTCCGGAAATTTTGACCACCTGAGGTTCTTTAACGTGCACCTAAATCTAAGTACGCGGGTGTTTTTCGCATTTCGCCCTCGTCGAAATGCGGCCGCCGCGGCCGTGTCGATAGGTATCTTGCGCTGAAGCTTTACAGAGTTTACAGCAGCGCCAGAACACGCAGCCTGACCAGCGGTGGTAGCAAAGCGGGAGAGACGCTGTTACATTCGCCGTGACACTTTCGATCGCTTATCACGAGGCAAGCCTGTCCGAACTAGGCAAATGTCGAAGTGCGCATGCTCTGCATATATGTCTGCACACGTCGGCGATCGGTATCAGAATATACCGGAACATTCGTGTGCTTGATCTCATTAAAGCGCAGTGCATAATTCTCAGACGAGCGACGAAACGTGAATTACTATCGTTTGGAATGGCGTATCGTTTTCACCGCCTCTCTAGCGGCCTGTGTCGGCGACGTTGGGCCGAAATATGAAAACCTCGTAACGCCCTCTGAACAGTGCACGGTGCCTATACGGGGTACTTTTTACCAACCCCTGAAGAAACCCCGCGAGATGCGAAAAAGTAACGTCACTTCGCGCTTGCGAGTGCGCGTATTGCAGCACTCTCGTCGTGTTTGCAAATAATGAAGATCGCATTCCCATCTTGAAAGAAAGCCGACGAGGGAGATTCGATCCCCGTTTGCAGCGCCAGCCTATCGCTCATCGTTTAGGACCATGGCGCATTTCCATTTTCACAACGATGGTGCTGACGTGCTACTTGGCTGACGGTGAACGCGATAACCAATTTATTTCTCTTTGCGACAGGCATAATGGCTTCCTTCTTTGAAAAAGAAAAAGAAAGAACGGAAATGATTGCGATGCGCTGCGATCCAGGTGTAGTGAACTCGCTTTCTTTCTTTCTTTTCCATGTTCTACGGGTTATTTTCAGAGCCGGAAAATATAAACTATACGTAAACGATAACTTAATGAAAACAACCTCATTGCCTCCGGCATCTGTGCGCTTCTTTCACCAAGATGATAATTTATTACTGTCTCGCTCACCGTAGCGCGTGCTGGAACTAAAACAAAACTGATAGTAAAAAATCGAGCGTAAATAACGTATGCGGAAATACTAAGCCTTTTATTTCTTTCCTTGGTTTTTTTTTCTCTCCGAGAAAGCTACCAAGCAAATACCTTTTTACTTTTAATTTGCCTCGCTGCTTTACGGCGTTGGCGCCTCAACACGGAAATCGAGGGCTGCGCTTATCTGACCAAGGAAAAACGCGGCGGGACGTGATAAATCCTGAAGTGCACTGTAAGAACGTGACTGCAGCTGTAGAAGGCTTCGTTTACATGTTTCCTTGACGCCTTAAAGGAGACGGGACCTATTGCAAAATCACAGTAATGCAGCGGTTCTTTTTAAAGCCAAGCTGTGTTTGCCTATATCTGCCGCGATTTGGCATATCGTCCTCCTTCTCAGCGAGTGGAAGATGGCGCTCAAAAAAATAAAACGGAAAAGCGTGTCTAAGGGCTGGTTTTGAGCCCAGTTCTGCTAGAGCAGCAGCCGGACGCTCTACCCTTACACATTCGCATAGGAGGCTGTGTTTAGAAAAACTTTCTTTGTGGCGTCAACAGTTTAGATGCTGTGGTCTGCGGTGGCACTGTGTTGCTTTCCTCATCGGTTACATGTTTTAATGCTGAATAAACTTCCTCTTGCTGTGCAATGTACACCAGCACAGCTGAGGACGGTGACGATCGAGACGCGTTTGTCGTCGAAATTCTTATTGTGGTGCACCGTTTTGCCTCGGCGGCTCATCAATGTTACGCCGCTTCGCTTATATCGATTTCTACAGTGCGTAGGACCGCCATAATTATTATTCTTTAGTTTTTTTTCCTTTTACTGCCTAATGCTCAGAGAGAGAGAGAGAGAGAGAGAGAGAGAGAGAGAGAGAGAGATGCAAATGAGAGAAAGGCAGGGAGGTTAACCAGACTTGAAACGTCCGGTTTCCTACCCTGCACTAGGGGAAGTAAAGACGGAAAGAAGAGAGTGACAAAAATAAAAGCGCGAGAAAAAAAATATGAGAAGGGACGAAATGGAGTCATTATAGTCTTTCTAATAGGCCACTGTGACGTAGAAAAGTCAACAAAGCATTGACCGACTTTTGCTGCGACGACAGTTCACGTCGGCATTCCAAAACTGACTGTTCTGAAAGTGGCCTGTCGTTAAGGCGCGCCAACGCGGTCGCTAGTGACAGCCGGTGCGCGCTGTATTGAGGACAGTGGCAAAGCACCTGTTCGATAGTCTCCTCGCCGCCGCAGTGTCTGCAAGCCGCGCTGTCGTCCATACCGACTCGGAAGGCGAAGGATCTTGTGTAGGCGACACCAAGCCACAGTCGGCAAAGTACTGCTGTTGCGAGTCGAGAGAGTCCAGATGGGGGTCGAAGCATAAGGGATGGGTCCAGTCGGTGTAGACGTGTATGCTTTAAGCTTGGTGTATTCCATAAAGTTTTGATGGCTTCATTTGCAAGCACACGAATTTTCGTTGCAGCGTCTGTTCTTGAGAATGGAATAGAGTCTTGTAAGCCCTCCTTATGTGCAGATCGTGCTGCTGCGTCGGCATGTTCATTGCCCATTATGCCACAGTGGCTTGGAATCCACTGCAACGTGAAGTCGTGTCCTTGCTCGACGAGGTGGTGAAGCAGCAGTCCGATTTCTAGAACCAGTTGTTCGTGGGGTCCTCGGCGTAAGGCAGAAAGCAAACAATGAAGAGCAGCCTTGGAGTCAGTGAACACGCTTAGTGTTAATGAATGACAAAAGTAAACAGTTGAAGGCGACTTTTCCCCTTCAACTCTGATTGGAGACGCCATTTTGTAAAGCCTCGATCAGTCGTTATAAACAAGTGTGAATTTCTTGTGACTAGTATTACGCTTAGGCATTTCTCTGCTTCTTGTATCTATGAATTTTACGGCCGATCAGGTTATTTTCTGAAGCGTAATGTACTCTGTTATTGTGACTTAAAAGGAGTTATCGTGTTTCTTTTTCTCTCTCTTTTCGAAAAACAATTTTACGTGACGTCCTTGGAAAAGAGATCTGCTCTACGCGGAGTCATGTAAGAGAGCGACATACTTTAATGAGAGCTGCATATATATGTTAGCCTATAGACAAGTGCCAGGCATGATATTTCAAATAGCATGAGAGATGGTAAAAACAAGGAAACAATAATGAAGAGCTTGGAAAACAAATCCAACATTTCAAGATCTGCCGGCCAACTCAATGATGAAAAGAAGAAAGAAACTTTCCTAATAAGGAGAGGCACGAATGCAACAAATTCGTCAGGACTTAATGGAAATGCGTATGTGTCGCCTAAAGAAAGAAAGCAAGAAAAGTAAAAAAATTATAGAAATCTTACCAGTTTTGTGTGAAGTTCTCAAGCGTATACTAAAGACAGCGACAGCTGCATGGTTTATTCGTCCAATTAGCCGCCAATTTCAGCTAATCCAATTAATTCATAATATAAAGGCACAACAGCTTCAGCTGTGTTTGATATATGCTTGCGTTGCGGTTTTTGCTCTGCAACTTGACGCCCGCGTAAATCACCTCAAAGGGCTGTAGTTGTCACGAGATAAGCATGCGTGCTTGTATGGCGTAATACGTATGCAGCAACGGGCTATTGGGCTGGTGAAAGGGCTTCGAAAAATATTTGACAGTCACTTAAGTATCCTCACGTGATTTGAATACGCAAGCATAGTGACATCTCTGCTTGATTAGTTACGTCCATGATACGTGACCTCATACCCTCCCTCCCCCTGTCACGTTTCCTACACAACTCTACCTTAATCCACCCTGCTCTAATTTGTACCAACTTTAACTCACATTTTCTACTTTAATCAACTTTAATCCACCCTATTCAATTTTAATCCACCTTAATCCACTTTAATTCATTTTAAGCTACTTGGTTCTAATTTGTACCTACCTCAATCCACATTAATCCACCTTGCTCTAATTTGTACCAACCTTAAACCACCTTAATCCCTTGCGCTAACTTGTACCAAACTTAATCCACTTTAATCTACCTTAATCCATTTTGATTCACCTTCATTTGCTTCACATTAATTCACCTTACTCGACCTTAAGTCACCTTACTCTAACTTGTTACTATTTCGGTATTACTACTGGCGTTATACAAGACGCTGATGACGTCATTGGTGATGATGATCTTTGTTACCACTCGCTGGGGACAACGCCGGCTTTTATGCTTCATGGGAAATAGTATGCTTACGCAGTAAAACAACGGTCGGACGCGTAGCATTTCTTTATTGAAGAGATACGCCGCGAAGCGCGACAGGAACCTACCTAAACCTGATAATAGGCAAACCTGATATTAGGAAAGGGCCTGATATTAGGCAAATAATATTTGTCATTAAAATGACAAATTGGTTGATGTCCGTAGCTGAGTGCATATCCGCGGACGTTTAATCCACGTGAGAAGAAGAGGGTCGGGACATGGCAGCTGATGCATGGCACTGAATACATCGGTAATACATTTTCTTTCTGAAAAAAAAAATCCACCGACGATTGCGATACTCGCTATTATGCGATATTAGAGCGCAGCTCTACGGGTTCTCATTTCGCGATATATTGCTCCCGCGGACAACATATCTCTATCTGAATGATTTGAAGACTCTGAAGACGCACTCTGAAGACGCCGACCACAAAATTGCTTTCCAGGAAACAGAAATCCTTCGAACAGAGACGAACTCGCGGAAGAGACAACATATCTCGTGCGGCAAGTTTCAAATGGAGCGAAGTGTGGCACAACTACCTCGCTAATCGGGAGATCACGAGAGGCAGCGCGTGGGTGACCTGTACGCGCTGCCTCTCACACACAGCAGCCGCCGCAGACAGACCTCCGCTCATGCAGTACTGTGTTGCAATACAGACTACACGCGCTACTTCGGCGCCATCTCGTAGCGATCGTCACCGCAAAGGTCGTCTTTCGCGGCACTACGCTTTTCTTCTCACGCTTCCTCCAAGCCCTCCTCCTCTGCTTTCCTTCTCTCGGTCTCTTCGCAATAACCGTCTTTCATCTCCCGCTGGGCTCCGCGTTCGCTTTCATCATTCGCTGTGTTCGTTCACTCGGTGGCGAGGGACACCGCCGACGCAGACGCTCGCCGCTGGAACGAGCGCCTCAGAGCTGCGCCCTAAAACGTGGTGGGACAGACTGACATGTATCAGTAGCATAACTGGGACAATGCGCGCATCAGCAAAGGCGCATATAGGAGCACGACACTTGATTTAGTAAAGCAATGAACAGGGCTAGTTACGGAACTAATGGACGAACATAAGGAACAAAACGCGGACGTACTTGCGCCATGTACGTGCGCGTTTTGTTCCTTATGTTCATCCATTAGTTCAGTCAGTGTAACACTAAGCGCAATACGGTCATTGAACGACACTTGAGATCGTATCGCTGCAGGACTTCCTATTTAGAGAGTAGCTCTCAGGTGCCCGTTCCTGCGGCGAGTGTCGTCATCGTCGGTGGCGGCGGCGTAACCGAGCGAACCAGCACAACGAAAGATGAAAGACCAAACGCGGAGCGGGAGCTGAAGGGCGCGAGCCACGAACGGCGGAGACCAATGAGAGCGGCCCCTTCAGTTACGTGCGCGCGGGAAACTGGTCACGCGGATCCGCCCTACTGCTCGATGCGTACTCGCATCTGGTCTCAGCCGGACCGCTTGTTTCGTACTATCGTCTGCTCGTGCCAGCTCTCGCTTCTTTGGTTTGCTTGATGTGGTCTCGTTCGTGATTGTTTCGATTGCCATGGTTTGCGATTATTTTTTAATCTGATTGTATGTGCGACACGAATTGCGCAGTACTTTCTGTAAGTCACCCAGCACCAGCGGTTACACTGGAACATTCGACGAGTCATGTATAAAAGCCGACGCGCTTGACCCGCACATCAAATTTTCAACGATTGCCGCTCTGCTACATGTCTCTGAAATTCTTTGCCTCACTATATCGCGAAATGAAAACATGTATAGAGATGCGCTCCAATTTCGAGTTAAGGAGTATCGTAATCGTCGCGAAACCTTTGCCCGACCATTTCCTTTGCGACAACTTACCGTCGATAGCGAAACTGTTCTTAACCGCGAGTAGCTTTACCTAATCGTAAAATTCTGCGTGCAAGCAGCCTCTTGAGTAGCGTACTAAGGCATGTAACTACGCAGGCTAGTCTCTGTAGTTTGATTGACGGGTTTTAGCGTCCTGAAACAACACAAGGTCGATAAGGAACCGCGTGGTATATGGCTCTCGATTTATTTTGAACACCTGGGATTCTTGAACCTGTACCGAGCGCTCGTTACACGAACGTTTTTTGCGTATCACTCCATAGTAATGCGGCCGCTGCGAGTCGAACCAGCGCGCGACTTCGTGATCAGCAGGAAAAAGCCGCACTCACTGCGCCACCACGTGAAGTGCTGAATGCTTTAGGTTTCTTTGCGCATTTGTTCTCAATTAAATATTTTTATGTGGTCCCGGTAACGAGGAACGCTAGCATTTTTTTTTCTTCTTCCTTTACGTGCGGCTCGAAATTTAAAACCTGTAATTGTTTTATAGAGCAAGAACTAGTTGCACCATTCTTTAGTGCAGAGTTTGAAAATTCTTACAATGGTACGCTCACTGATGCTTTCCAGCTGCGGCCAGAAAGACAAAGCGGTGAGGAAACCCTGCCCGAATGTGCCGCATGCGCGGTCCAGGACAACGTCCCAAACGCCTTCGCGGCTTGTGCGCAGCAGACGCGCCGCGGCACCTATCTCGACCGCATCTGCGGGTGTCCCCGCGCGCACGAAAGAGCAGGGCTTAAAAAGCCTGACTGTCTAGCGAGTGCTGCGAAGCACGGCAGTGGAGCCCGATAAGGCGACAGAAAACGCGGCCGCCAGGCGAAGGAGCGGTTCGGCGAGAGATCGCACCGGAGTGGAGCGATGAGAAAGTGCACAGAGAACACTTACGGGACGTATACACGTGAAACGCCGACACAGGCTGGCACCACGCGGCCGCGCGCTGCGACTGCTCGTATCACGTGGCGCGTTTCCTCTTATGTTGCCAAAAGGTAGCTTTGCGCGCCGGTATCAAGCGACAAACGTTACTTTTTTTCTCTCGATGTCTCTTCGGCGCTTTCTGTCCGCGCGTGCGGTACGCAGAGCTCGTGGCTGTAGAGGCAGGCAACGGCAACGGGCTTTTAAGGCACACCTCTGCGTTCTATCGATATTTTAACCGACATTTCCCGTTGCCTGAAATGCACAGCTATTGTTAACCAACGCGAGCAAATCCTACCTAAAAAAAGAACCATCCCTCCTCCCCCCTACACACCCTAAAAAAACATACAAAAAGGAATGCGAACAGTTTCCGCATGCGGCAGGTATACAGCTGCGCGTGTGTTCCTAAAGTTCTTAGTTAAATTTTAGTGTTTGTAGTTAAAACGGCCTTTGTTGTCATAAAAATCCGAGGACACCTAAGCACGTCTTATGAGTTGTGAATGCGAAAGCATTAATGTCTAAATGAACGCGGCTGAGCGGGCCTTCGAGTGATGAACTCCTCGCGCACAAACGAGCGCGTTGAGACGCTTCTAGCATTTTCATTTGGCCTTATCGAGGCGCAGTTAGAAGGCAGGTGAGAGCTTGCGCGGACAGAAAACGCGCGGATAAGACAGGCTTCCGAGAGCGAGAGCGATGATGACGTGGTGTCGCGGCGATGCACTCTCCTCCCCTCACGCAACACCTGGCGCGCTATAGACGCAGCAGGTGTTACCTATCGCCTGCTCTGCTCTGTCTAGGCGCGCTTGTGACGTGCTGTCGCCGCCAATGGGAATTTACGTGCCGCTTCGCTCCAACAGATGACTGAGGCCGGCTTTCTCGCTCAAGGGGCTATCTGACGCTTTCGCATCGAAAAATAGTCGTATTAGTTTGTTTTTTTTTACCTCTTTTAATCGCATCAAGCGAACTGCTTCAGCAAAAGATCTGTGTTGAACATGTAAAATTCTCCAGTGCGTCTATTCGAATGCGGGGCTAGCTTTGGTTGGTATAAGTATAATTGGACGATGTAAGGGCGCTTTTGAACAGGACTTAAAAGACGTTCACAAGTGTCTTCTCTTGTCCTGCTCAAAAACGCTGTTTCTTCGCCCAAGCACCTGTACCCGAACGTTGATTTCAGTGTGAACTACGTGGAAGTTGCCCGATCGGAATCTTCCGAAATTCTTTACTACAAGCCCCCGCTCGCGAACTTGACTCTTGGGCGTCCTGGCTCCTGGCGATCTCTCGATCTCTCGCTATAGAGTGTCATGCTTTCTTGGCGCATGAAAAGTCAGGACCTTACCTGAAAATATCCCTGTATTTAGTTGTACAACATTAGGCTCTCATCGGTCCGTACATCAAGACAACCTTCGATCTTATTTTGTTGTCCATCGATGGTAGACTTGGGCGATTTCGTAATTCATTGATGTGCGTGCGTGCGTGCACTTTTTGCCGGGAATGGCTACTCAATTTCCAGGAAATCTAAAGAAAAAGTAACAGTTTCAATAAATAAGAAGGCCATACAGCGAATAGTAGGGGCAAACTCAACTCCTGGCGCATTGAAGCTTGGCTTTCCAGAGAAAGAAAATATAAATTCCGCTCAAAGTGGAAACAATAAAAGCGATAGATAGCTAGCGTAATGGTATGTTCGGTAAGACTCGAAGTGTTGCGCGCAGTATCGCCTGCAGGCAATATTCGTAGGTTCGCGTGAGCAGTCCGTGCGTCATTCTGTTCACGACGAGCCGGCTCGTCAGATACGACGGTTCTGGCTCGGCAACATCAGCTATAGCGTAACAGAAAAGTCTGGTGACCCGTAACCGGTCCACAGGCCTCACTGGACGGGAGCTTGCGGTCGGTATGAGCCCACCCGAAACTGTGAACTGTGAAACCGAGCATTATTGTCATGTAGTTCTGACGGTAAAGAACACAGTAGCAATACTGTGAATGACGAAACTAACTTTTATTGAGTGAACCTGTGCCCACAAAAAATAGGCTACACTTAAAGCACAACGATAGTGGCGAACACAGTCGGCGATCGTCGACATCTGCTGTGCGGGTCAAGCGCGTCGGCTTTTAACATCAGTTTTCGAAGGTTCCAGAGTAATCGCATAGTGGCAATCGCTGGTGTCCGCGTGTCTTTTAGAAAGTTCTACACCATTCGCGTCGCGCATGCATGAAATCACATTACACAAGGTTCGGTGACAACAGACAGCGGATAGAACCATCGATAACATTCTAGAAACTTCCGATACGCGCAGGCGCGTCCTGCGCTGTGCGATAACATTTGTTAGGTGGTGAAACGTGGCCACACGATAAAAATAAATAAATGAAAGTGTCAGTACGCCCTCTTAAAAAGTATCGTTCCGATGCTGCAACCGAACGAAAGTAATAAACAAAAATACCCGTAGTAAAGATGCAACAAAATATTGAAGTTCGTCAGCGTGCGTAAAAGGGCTTAAGACGGACCACGTGGACTATTTCAGATCGTGCGTGGCGCCGCTGTGATTGCGAAATGCCTTCTGGCATGACCTCATAGTCCAGTTCGCCAATACTTCGGATGATCCTATAGGGTCCGACATAGCGTCGCAATAGTTTCTCACTGAGTCCTCTTCGCCGTACCGGGATCCAAACCCAAACACGGTCGCCGGGCTGGTGTTACACGTAGCGTCGTCGAAGATTGCAGTGTCTGCTGTCGGTCCTGTGCTGGTTCTTGATGCGCAGGTGGGCGAGCTGACGGGCCTCTTCGGCGCGCTGGAGACAGGCGCCGACGTCGACATTTTCTTCGTCGGTGACGTGCGGCAGCATGGCGTCAAGAGTTGTTGTCGGGTTCGTTCCGTAAAACAGCTTGAACGGCGTGGTCCGAGTTGTTTCTTGCACTGCCGTGTTGTAAGCGACGGTTATGTACGGCAGGACGCCATCCCAGGTATTGTGTTCGACGTCGACGTACATTGCTGGCATATTGGCGAGAGTCTTGTTCAGTCGTTCCGTAAGACCATTCGTCTGCGGGTGCTAGGCAGTTGTCCTCCTGTGGCTTGTCTGGCTGTGTTGCAGAATGGCTTGGCTGAGCTCTGCAGTAAACACTGTTCCCCTGTCAGTTATAAGGACTTCTGGGGCATCATGTCGAAGCAGGATCTTCTCAACGAACAAATTTGCCACTTCTGTTGCACTACCTTTCGGCAGAGCTTTCGTTTCAGCGAAGCGGGTGAGCTAGTCTGTCGTCACGACGATCCACTTGTTTCCAGATGTTGACGTCAGAAAGGGTCTCAACAAATTCATCCCGATCTGCTGAAATGGTCGGCAAGGTGGCTCGATCGGCTGTAGTAATCCCGCTGGCCTCGTTTTTTTTAATTATGGGGTTTTACGTGTCTAAACCACTTTCTGATTATGAGGCACGCCGTAGTGGAGGACTCCTGAAATTTCGACCACCTGGGGTTCTGTAACGTGCACCTAAATCTAAGTACACGGGTGTTTTCGCATTGCGCCCCCATCAAAATGTGGCCGCCGTCGCCGGGATTCGATCGATCCCGCCACCTCGCGCTCAGCAGCCCAACACCATAGCTACTGAGCAACCACGGCTGGTGTCGCTGGCCTCGTTGGCGGTGTCTTCCGTCGTTGGCCGTCACGGCAAGTCTTGATGTAACGGGCCACGTCGGTGATCAGGTGCGGCCAGGAATACTTCTCTCGTATTCTTGCAAGCGTACGGGAAAAGCCGAAGTGACCGGCTGTCAGAACGTCGTGGAGGGCGCGCAGGACTTCTGACTGAAGTGCTGCAGGCACAACGAGGAGGTAGTTTGCATGGGCTGAGGAAAAGTTCTTCTTCACCAGGACGTCATTTCGCAAGAAGAACGAAGACAAGCCGCGCCTAAATATCCGCAGGACAAAGTCGGCCATGCCTACCAAGTACTCAGCAAGGCTTCTTAGCTTGAGGTCCGCTCGCTGCTGCTCTGCAACGTCGTCTGTGCTTATTGTTGCTAAAAATGCGTCGTCGTCTTGGTCATCTTTGGGCGGCGGTTCCACGGGACCGCGAGACAGACAGTCGGTACCGGAGTGTTTTCGTCCGGGCTTGTAAATTACAGTGATGTCACATTCTTGCAGTCTGGGGCTTCAGCGTGCCAGACGTCCTGAAGGGTCCTTTAAGGTCGCCAGCTAACAGAAGGCATGATGGTCGCTTACGACTTTGAACGGTCTGCCATATAGGTAAGGGCTTTGGCGGAGTGATCGAGCACACTCTTCAATTATCATGCGATGCTTTGCAACTGGTATTTGTCGAATCCTCGATGACGTCGATAAGCAGTCTTTGTGTCGTCGGAGAAGACCTTTGAGCTGTTCCTGCTTACTGATGGGGAGACGTCGATTTATGTCCAAGTCTGATTCGGGAACTATGATCGTCGACGTAGATGCCGTAGAGTCCGAGAGAACAAACGCATTGCTGGTTTCCAGAATTTTCTCGATGTATGCGATCGTCGTGCCCTTGTTGATGTGCTTAAACTTCTGGCTGAAGTTTGGCAGCAACACTTTCATTTTTTCTCCGTGCAGTCGAGTGATCCTTCTTGCGATGCAAATTTCACGGTCAAGCAGTAGAGGTTGGTCACGCTCGATGGCGCCGTCTACGTCTGCAGGTGTTTCGATGCCGACGGAAATGACAGTGCTGGAGCGAGGCGGGATGCTGACTTGATCTTCTAGCACACTCAAGGGGTGGTGACTACGAGAGCTCTCCGGCGGTATCGCTTGATCTTCTGACAGCGTTAACGACTTCGCGTCGATGATTTCGCCGTGTTGGTTCAGGAAGTTCATGCCTAGAATGACGTCTCGTGAACACTGTTGGAAGATAATGAAGGTGGCTGCCTCAAATAGCCTCAATCGCCGACATCGTCAAAGAAGAGGTTCAGCGATCACTTGAGGTTACTGAAGTACAACCGCCATCACCACAGCCCCAGCCGGAAGCGATGACATACGCCGTGTTTGAAGTCGGAGGCGATCTCACCGCTGCCAACCAGATGTTTGGATCGCACCGCTGGTGCGATCGGTTGTTGGGAACTCGGCGCTGACGCCCGTGGTTGTACCTGGGTCGCAAGCCCCAAGGGTAGCGTTGGCCTGGCGGCCTGGGGTACAACAGGAAGCATCCGAAGGTCCCGGCAAAGCATGAGTCGACTGGTAACAACAAAACAACTTGTTTATTTTAACATCGCAAAGAGTTGGCGGTCAGGTTGACCGAAGTAGAGAGACGGGAGAGCACTTTACTCAACAGAAGAAATCGGAGCCCTCCTTTTGGCGTCCGGGGGCAGCTGTTTTTATACTCTCGCAGTTGAGGGCAAGAAGGAACCCCTCAATAGACGAGCACGTGAATGTACAATGGGCTAATGGTGACGCACACTGTCGTAGCGCTGCCGGTCGGGCACAATGACTGGAATGAGAGGGTGATCCCTGCTGTCGCACCGCCTGGTTCGGGCACAATGACTGGAATGAGAGGGTGATCCCTTGCTTTCGCATCGCCTGGTTCAGGCACAATGACTGGAAGGGGAGGATGACCCCTGCTGTCGCATCGCCTGGTTCAGGCACAATGACTGGAAGGGGAGGATGACCCCTGCTGTCGCATCGCCTGGTTCGGGCACAATGGCACATACACTCACACGCGCACATGAAGACACGTGGCATCGGAACATGCCTGGAAACGCCTGGAAACACCTGGCGGGGAGCGTTGCGGCGACGCCGAACGGGCCAAAATGTCTGCCGCCCCGCCGCAGTCGCGCCGGCAAAACCGCGTGTCGCAGGCGAAACGCAACAGACCGCCCCGCCGGGGGAAGGAGATCCCGATGGACAGGGGACTGCATCCGCTGTCCGGAGGGATGTCGCTCGATGATGCTCATAACCGAAGTCGGGCGTCCCTCGACGTTTCTTGAGCGCAGCGCACAGAGAAGGCCTCGTTCTCTCGTTCAGGTTCGCACGGGACACTGCAAAGTGACTTCGGGAGAGTTCACATTTTTGCTCTCGTTCCCGGCAAGCGTTAGAACTACGCTGAAACTCAACCGCTCAGTCAGCAAGCACGGCACAACCCTCACTAAGCCCTGCCAGGCTCTTTCCCCTTTTTATACCACTGCCTAGTTCCTTACAGTAGTCTAGCATCACTCAGAACGCGTCCACAAATTGAAAAATTGCACTAGAAAGCATATCATCACTTTGAAACACTAAACAAAAGCAATATGTTAAAAAAAAATCCTGCCTCAGGAAGAAAAACATCAGTAACAAACAATTTTGAGGCTGATTCCTACGTTAGGGGCTTCGACTTAAGCCATCGGCGTTACCGTTGAGACTCCCCTTTTTGTAACGCACCTCAAAGGAATATTGTTGTAAATATAGTGTACTAGAATAATGTCCTAGTGACACGACCGGAAAGGGGCGCGCGTGCCTCTTTCCGTTGACGCCACCAGGTGTCGCCACTGCGACCTTTTCTAGCAGACCGGCTGCTCTCATATGCGTTGCTATTGAGGCGGTCCGTGTTATTAAGTGTTTTTTACGGACATGGTTCTTTCATTATAACAGAACAGGATTGTATTTAACAAAGTATTGTGTAAAGGAAGATCTTGAAGGCCACATCGAGACCATAGTATCGACAATGCCGTCTGCTAGCGTATTCTCGCACAGTCCGGCGCTTTCATTGCGCTCGTCGTATCGCATGTGCCAGCTGGCAATTCACTGAGCTTCTTGTTGCTCATCTACTGCTCGAAAGCCAATATATCTGGGCCTGCCTTGCTTCTGTGGAGCTATATTTACCACCCCATTTAAATCGCGTGCTTATCGCAAATGACAGGAAAGTTCGTAGAGACTTCGGCGTTGCGCTGCTAACCCCGAGGGCGTAGGATTAAATAACGGACTCGTTGGCTGCACTTTCATAGCGGGAAAATGCAAACATGTCCGTGTTGCCGGTTATAAAACCCCAGTTGGTCAAAATTATTCATGTGTCCCTCCCCCCCCCCTTCTTTACTGCGTGCCTAATAATTAGATCTTAGTGTGTTTTACACATTAAACCCCGGAATGAATTCATTTTTGACTATGCAATTGCGCACATACAAACTCACAATTTTTCCCGAAATTTTAGCTCCTAAGAAATCTGCCGCATCTTCAGCACATACTGTCAGAGTGACGCTCGAAAGAAATCCAGGTTACTCTTTTTTTACTTATTCACAATGAAAATAGCACAGCTATAATGGAACCCTAAAGTGTACCTTCCCTAGACACCGAGCATCAAATCCCATTATAAGTAACTATTACTGTTAAAACACATGACCAAAAAACACCTTGTAGCATGGAGTTCTAGGAACATCAACTTAGCTTAATATATTTTGATGCCTGCAGGGCGCCTTCTTTCATTACACTTCTTCACGCTTTTTGTGAAGAAATGTAGGCTGGTTGTGATGTAGAAAGCAGTGAGTTCTGCTGTGATGGATTCGAAGTGTACAGGGCAGCCAAGTTGATGCTGCAGCCTGGCTTTAACAACACCTAGCTAAAACATCTAAAACATGGTCTGCGTGCAACTCAAGAAGACTAAAACAAACTATGAAGTCTTTGTCCAAGATGATCATAAACTTGTATATAGGGGAGGCAGGATATGACAAACTACCGTTGTCTTTCATATGGCAAACTCTGCAAGCCTCAAATTTCCTGCTGCCCATTTTCTGATAAATAGTAAGTTCAGGCAGGCTTCACAGCCTGTCTTTAAAATGCACTTTCTCGCCACAACCAGCGATATAGAAAATTAGGCGGCTGTCACTGGATGCTGTAGCCCCAAATACCACAGCAGCAGGCTGCAACCTCGAGTTAAAACACGTGAAAGGTCATGAAAGTCACTTTCAGGCATTATTCCTTGGCAGATGATGCGGCTCTCAGAGTCCTTGTCCTTGTTACTTTGTGGTTGCATGTGTTTGCGTTGTTACAATTTTTTATGTTTTTTATGTTTACGTAGCAAATGGTTCGCAGCGGCAAGGGAGCGTACAAATATGTCTTGGCACAGCCCACCTCTAAAGTACAGTTGAGCAGACAATTCGTCTTCATGCCCACTGAAATGCAGAACTTTCTCATGCAATATCTCGAGCCTTTCTTGCTTTTGTACCTACGTTGTCGCGAAAACTACGGTTGAGTCGTTGCCACAGTTAAAGTGGCACCAGAGCTTGAGGGAATATTCACTACTTGGAGCGAGCTAATTGCGAATGGTTCATTCTCCGCAAACTGTCCGTTTTCATCTTACGCAGACTCGACCAGTATCTCGCGAAGTGGTTGGCGGGGCTGACGCTCTCCCGCTCTTTCTTCATTTTGTGCGGTCCGTGCGCTCTTACGTGGCTTCGTTCTTACCATCAGTGCACTTTCTACGGCTGGCCTCTTCCTTTCTGGCCTCTCTTCAACAGGTGCGACAGAAAGGTAGGACGTACAGTCGGGCAGAAGGGTAGGCACCGCGCCAGGCGCCAGCGACAGCTTCCCACGTGGAAGTCGCATTTCGGTGCCATTGATGATGCCGACGTAATCCCTCCAAATGTATCGAGGCTGAAAGTGGCGCTCACATACCACTGAACATAAAAAATTGTAACAACGCAAACACATGCAACCACAAAGTAACAAGGACGAGACACAAGCACGGAATTCTTATGTCAAGTATGCACCAACTCGCCCAGAAAGAAGTTTTAATGAAATACCGCTGAAGATTCCGTGAGATGCTTGTCTGCTGTTCGCAGATTGCGCTCTCCCATTTCTTCCCAAGTTCATTTTCCGTTGGTGCGGCGAACAATGACGCTTTAGGAGCGCCCTGATAATCGCTGCGGCATGCCCGGAGCGTATAAATGGGTGTCCGTCTTTCTTTTTGGCATCGAACCTCCTGTGCTGCAGTAGATGCAGGGATACGCCTTCTTTTTTCAAATCATCCACTGTTTTTCACAAGCATGGCCACGTTGAACGTAACACGGCTCGGAAAACACACGGAGCAAACAGCCGCAGAGCGCGTCTGAGCCGGCTCGACCGCGCGCCAGCAGCTAGAAAAAAGCACAGCAGCGCCACCGACGGCGGCTACTGGCATTTGCTTCAGCCGGCGCATTGTCCCTCCCTCTTGCTCGCGCCACTAGGACATTATTCTAGTACACTATAGTTGTAAAGCGAGGCTCCAGCGCAGGAGGCGGCCATTTTTGGGAGAGATGGTCTGCAGCCATTGGAGAGGGCAGTGATCCGTCTCAATGATAAACCTCGAGCCGGCTAGATAGCATGACAATTTCTGAACGGCCCACACGAGACATGCACACTCTTTCTCGGTGGCGCTATACGCCTGCTCACGACTGGTCAGCTTACTACTAGCATACAGGACGGGGTGTTCTACTTCTCCATTTTCCCGTTGGCACAGTACAACGCCCATGCCTCGCTCACTAGCATCGCACTGAACAACGAACCCTTTTGTATAGTCTGGCGATCGTAACACAGGCTGGTTTGTTAGGGCACTCTTTAGGGCGCTAAAAGCTCTTTCCTTTGTCTCGTCCCAGACGACTGTTTGAGGCTCTGTCTTTCTTAGAGCATCCGTCAGGGGAGCCGCGATATCAGAGTACCTAGGGATGTACCTCTGATAGTAGCCGGCGACACCCAAGAACGACCGAATATCGGTCTTGGTGCGCGGTTGCGGAAAGTCTCGCACAGCGGCCACTTTTATTTCAGAGGGGCAGCGACGACCCTGACCAATCACGTGACCGAGGTAGACAACCTCGGCCTGTGCTAACTGGCACTTAGGAGCCTTGACTGTCAAGCCCGCTTCGCGCAGGCGGGTTAGCACTGCCCGCAAGTGTGCCATATGCTCAGACCAGGATGCGGAGAATATCGCTACGTCGTCTAGATACGGTAAAGCGAATTCTTGCTGTCCCCGCAACACTTTATCCATGAGGCTTGAAAAACAGTATGGCGCGTTCTTCAAACCAAAACTCAACACTTTAGGACGGAATGTTCCCATTGGTGAAATGAACGCCGCATACCTACTAGCCTCTTCTGTAAGTGGAACCTGCCAATAACCCCTGACAAGATCTAGGGTGGAAATAAACTGAGCGCTACTAACTTTCTCAAGGCGCTCCTCGATGTTAGGGATCGGATAAATTTGATCCTAGTGATGAAATTAAGCCTGCGGTAGTCGACGCAAGGACGAGGTTCCTTGCCCGGTACCTCAACTAAAATCAAAGGGGAGGTATAATCACTCACACCTGCCTCAATAACACCGAGCTGTAGCATTTTCTTTACCTCAGCCTCCATAATATCGCTCTGGCGGGGTGACACCCGATACGCCTTGGATCGTACTGGCTCTGGGGAGGTAAGTTCTATATTATGAGTAAGTACAGAAGTCCTACCAGGCCTCTCAGAGAACAGACCTTGAAACTCTTGTAATAGCCGGTGTAGTTCGGTTTTCTGCTCGGGCGACAGCGGTGCTTTACTGATAAGGTCACTAATGACTTGACCGGTGTCTTCCCTGTTCGTCACTGCGCCTAGTCCCGGAAGCTCGACCGGAAGCTCTTCAGGAACGTTTACCATCATGCACACCACTGCTTCCCTTTGTCTATAAGGTTTGAGCAGATTACAGTGGTAAACTTGCTGTGCTTTCCGCTTTCCTGGCAGACTTACCACGTAGTTAACGTCCGACAGTTTCTGAACAATTCGCGCTGGGCCCTCCCACTGCACGTCTAGTTTGTTGTTTAGCGATTTGCGCAATATCATGACCTCATCGCCCACCTCAAAACGACGGGCCCTGGCTGTCCGATCATAATAAACCTTGGCCCTCTGCTGGGCCTTTGTCATTGCTTCACCTGACAACTCCTGTGCCCTTCTTAAGCGTTCGAGGAGCTTAAGTACGTACTCCACCACGACTGGGTCGTCGCCCCTGCCTTCCCACGATTCTCGAAGCATGCGAAGCGGAGACCGAAGCGAGCGACCGTACACCAGTTCAGCTGGCGAAAACCCCGTAGCCGCATGCGGCGCGGTTCTTAATGCAAACATCACCCCAGGCAGACACAGCTCCCAGTCAGTTTGATGTTCAAAACACAAGGCTCTCAACACGCGCTTCATGACGGAGTGGAGCTTCTCAACGGAATTCGACTGTGGGTGGTACACTGAGCTGTGTAGCAGCTTTACCCCACACCTTTCGAGAAAAGTTGTCGTCAAAGCGCTAGTAAACACTGTGCCCTGATCTGATTGGATTTCCGCAGGAAAACCAACTCGCGCAAATATGGACAGTAGTGCATTGACTATCTCAACTGAGCTGAGTTCTTTAAGCGGCACTGCTTCAGGGAACTTTGTCGCTGGGCAGATCACAGTCAAAATGTGTCTGTACCCCGTGGCTGTTACCGGCAGAGGTCCCACTGTATCAATAACGAGCCGTCTAAAAGGCTCCGTAATGATAGGTACCAATTTCAACGGCGCCCTCGCTTTGTCCCCTGGTTTGCCTACCCGCTGACAGGTGTCACATGACCTCACGAGGTGGTCTGCGTCCCGAAAACACCCTGGCCAATAGTACTCTTGCAAGAGACGGTCCTTAGTTTTCTTAACTCCTAGGTGTCCGGACCACGAACCCCCATGCGACAAGCGCAACAGATCCTGACGATAGCATTGAGGAACGATCAGCTGATCGAACTCCACTCCTCTGCGGTCTAGATACTTCCGGTACAGGACTCCACCTCTTTCCACAAAACGCGCATTTTTCCTGGCGATACCTTCCTTGACATTGCAGCGTATGTTTTCTAGGCTACCATCCTTCTTTTGCTCGGCTATCAAAGCCGACCGGCTGACTTTTAGCAACCTATCAAGTCCGTCTGACGTAGGCGCGATGAGCAAATCAGTAGATAGCTCTTCTAACTTTCCCGTGTCGGGCGTTTCCTCTCCAGTATCTGGCGCCTTCAACGCTACAGACTCAATTTTATTCAGTTCGGGCGTGCTCTGAATATCAGCTTGCTGCGCCTCTGACCCTTTTTCATTGTTTGATAACGTCGGCCCCGTAAGTACCGCCTTTGCAGCGAGCTGCCGAACCTTCGACCTGGTTAATGCCTGAACGCTAGCCTCACCAAACAAAAGCCCCTTCTCGCGCAGGAGGTGATCGGACCTGTTTGAAAATAGGTACGGGTACTGGGGTGGCAGCATTGGTGACACTGCCGCCTCCGTCTCAAGCGCTCCGAAAGGTCCTTCAATAAGCACTTTTGCTACCGGCAGACACACGCTATGAGCTTCCACGGCTTGCTTGATCCACGCGCACTCGCCCGTGAACATATGGGGTTCTACATAAGACGGGTGAACTACATCCATCGTAGCTGCGGAATCGCGAAGCACCCGGCACTCTTTCCCGTTCACGAGGAGGTCTCGCATGTAAGGCTCGAGAAGCTTCATGTTCTCGTCAGTGCTGCCTAATGAAAAAAACACAACTTTTGGTGTTGTTTCCGGACACTGCGCCGAAAAGTGACCCGGCTTCTGGCACGTATAACACAAGCGCGCTCGCCTCATCTCGAACCGCTTTCTGCGTTTGGCTGCCGCCGTCTCTTTACGTTTGGTCGGACTGCTTTCGCTCGCATCCGCACTACGCGTGTCCCCCTTTAATCTCATGGGCGTGAACTTCGGCCTCTCAAACTTCGAGCCAAATTCACCCTTTTGACCGTCCTTAGCTCCGCGAGCCCGACGCGTCACAAACTCCTCGGCTAGCTCAGCGGCTCTAGCCACCGTACTCACGTCTGGCCTATCCAAGACCCAGTATCGCATGTTCTCCGGTAACCGACTATAAAACTGTTCTAGCCCGAAGCACTGCAGAACTTTATCGTGGTCACCGAACGCTTTCTCTTCTTTGAGCCACTCCTGCATGTTTGACATAAGCTTGTAGGCAAACTCTGTATATGACTCACTTTTGCCTTTCTCATTTTCCCGAAACTTCCGACGGAACGCCTCCGCAGACAGCCGGTACTTTTTTAGAAGACTCGATTTCACTGTGTCGAAATCCTCTGCCTCCTCTCTATCCAAGCGAGCGACTACGTCGGCCGCCTCGCCGGGTAACAAAGTGAGCAAGCGCTGTGGCCACGTTTCCCGAGAGAACCCCTGCTTCTCGCACGTTCGCTCAAAGTTAACCAGGAACAAACCAATGTCCTCTCCAAGCTTAAACGGCCGCATCAGGTCAGTCATTTTGAACAATACGCGTTCTCCTGCACCGTGTGCCTGACTTCCATTACGAGCGCGTTCCATCTCTATCTCGAGACGCTTCATTTCCAACGCGTGTTGACGGTCGCGCTCTTCTTTTTTCTCTTGTTGCTCTCGCTCTTTCTGTTCTTTACGTTCACGCTCTTCTTTTTCTTTCTGTTCTTTACGTTCACGCTCTTCTTTTTCTTTTTGCTCTTTAAGTTCGCGCTCCTGTCTTTTTGCAGTTTCCCTCTCCTCAATGGTCTCAAGGCATTCCGACAGCTCGTCATCCTCAGCCTCTAACTCAAGAATAGCCTTTAGCAGTTCAGGTTTTCTTAGTTTGTCTGAGACATCCAGACCCAACTCTCTTGCAAGCTCCAACAATTTCGGTTTGCGCAACGACTTCAAATCCATGGCTGCTCTGAATGCTGCTTTCTCTACTGCTTACTATTGTCTTGCCGCAAACTAACCCGGCAGCAACGACAACCACAATTACCAGCTCTGTTTCTAACACTAACAAAAGCCTGGCAAAGCTCAGAAGAAGAAAGTCCCGCACTTACCAAACCTCGCAGCCAAGAGTCCAGCGCAGTCGTTCCGCTGCAGGCAACCAGTCATCACACAGGGCTCGTTGCACTGCTCCCGGATCGTCGTTGAGCTGCTCAGCATACAGTCAACTGCATCTCTTCGCTGCTGGCCTCCGTTGTCGCGATCTCACCGCTGGCAGACAGTTATTTGAAGTCGGAGGCGATCTCACCGCTGCCAACCAGATGTTTGGATCGCACCGCTGGTGCGATCGGTTGTTGGGAACTCGGCGCTGACGCCCGTGGTTGTACCTGGGTCGCAAGCCCCAAGGGTAGCGTTGGCCTGGCGGCCTGGGGTACAACAGGAAGCATCCGAAGGTCCCGGCAAAGCATGAGTCGACTGGTAACAACAAAACAACTTGTTTATTTTAACATCGCAAAGAGTTGGCGCTCAGGTTGACCGAAGTAGAGAGACGGGAGAGCACTTTACTCAACAGAAGAAATCGGAGCCCTCCTTTTGGCGTCCGGGGGCAGCTGTTTTTATACTCTCGCAGTTGAGGGCAAGAAGGAACCCCTCAATAGACGAGCACGTGAATGTACAATGGGCTAATGGTGACGCACACTGTCGTAGCGCTGCCGGTCGGGCACAATGACTGGAATGAGAGGGTGATCCCTGCTGTCGCACCGCCTGGTTCGGGCACAATGACTGGAATGAGAGGGTGATCCCTTGCTTTCGCATCGCCTGGTTCAGGCACAATGACTGGAAGGGGAGGATGACCCCTGCTGTCGCATCGCCTGGTTCAGGCACAATGACTGGAAGGGGAGGATGACCCCTGCTGTCGCATCGCCTGGTTCGGGCACAATGGCACATACACTCACACACGCACATGAAGACACGTGGCATCGGAACATGCCTGGAAACGCCTGGAAACACCTGGCGGGGAGCGTTGCGGCGACGCCGAACGGGCCAAAATGTCTGCCGCCCCGCCGCAGTCGCGCCGGCAAAACCGCGTGTCGCAGGCGAAACGCAACAGCCGCCGTCGCCCGCCGCCAGATTCCCCGGGAACTCCGCGCCTCCGCCAGCTAGGGTTCTGTAGTTCCGCCGTCCACCGCCGCCAGCTCGCCCACCCGTCGTGCAGCGAAACTGCCCGAGAAAGACAGTCGTCTGGCGCGCTCCTGACCACCGCCCGCTCTGCTACCATTACGGGAAAGCGGGTCACGTCTACCGACGATGCCCATACCGGGAAATGGGACTGCGAGGGTTCGCCGTTAACGCGCCGCGACCACAGCTTGGCGAACGACCTCGTGATATCGCAGACTACCTCGCCTCCACTCAGTGGAGCCCTCGACGACCGTCCTGTTCGCCGTTACCAGGGAGCTACCTGTCGCCGCAACGACGACCAGGCCCAGCCCGGGGCCGGTCAGCTAGCCCGTATCCGTAAAACTAAGTACTGTTCGTCGAACAGACGAAGATCCTCCGCCGCCGACGAACTCGCCGAAAAGACTACCTCGACGATATATCAACGAGGCGCCTCCATCCCGACGAAGCCTAGGAGCAAAAAATACGCCGAGAAAAGAAGAACTGACGACGCGACGTTCGAGCCACACGTCAAGCCGACGCAGCCGTGATCCGACGCCGAGACCCAGCTGCGACGCAAGATAAGGAACCACCGACCTCAACCTGCTTCTCGATGGCCGCGCAGTCATCCGCCTTAGTGGACACAGGAGCCGACCATTCCCTCATGAGTGGACCCTTCGCCGCCCAGTTGAAGAATTTTAAGACTGCATGGGAAGTGCCTCAAATCCGGACAGCTGGAGGATACCTAATAACGCCGACTGGAATCTTCACGGCAAGAATTACGGTTCATGATCTACCCAGCACCAGATGTCACGCAGTTGTGACGGTAAAGGACACAGTAGCAATACTGTGAATGACGAAACTAACTTTTATAGGTGAACCTGTGCCTACAAAAAACAGGTTACACTTAAAGCACAAGGCTAGCGGCGAACACAGTAGGCGATCGATGGTCGAAATGTGATCTGCGGGCCAGGCGCGTCGGCTTTTACAGATCAGTGATCGAAGGTTCCAAAGTAATCGCGGGTGCTCGAGTGTCTTCTAGGAAGTTCTACACCATTCGCGTCGCGCATACATGAAATCAGATTACACAAGGTTCAGTGACAACAGAGAGCGGATAGAACCATCGATAACATTCGAGACACTTCCGATACAAGTAGGCGTGTCCTGCGCTGTGCGATAACATTTGTTAGGCGATGAAACGTGTCACCCGATAAAGATAAACAAGTACACCTGTCAGTATTATATGTCACGTTATACTTTTTGGCGTTTTTCCTTGCTCCAATCTCTCTTATACAGCTGTCCACTAATACACGTATTGACCCTGGCTTGCTCCAACCGCACGAGGCACAAACAAGTGCTCAGCCGCATTCATTCTCCATGACCTTTATACATTCTTGTTTTCATTTTCTTTCATCAACTTATTCGAATGCACTTCAGCCATTTTACTGCGACAATATTTAGGAGTTCGAAACTGGGTTTTCTGTGCGCGTGTTGTCAGGTGGAGCCAGGTGGAGCAGCATGTTTCTGTAAGGTGAGTGATCGTGTGCGTGTGATGACAAGAGCGAGCTATGACGGCGGCGACAATGGCAAGATGGCTAATTTAATAATTATACTCCGGCTTAGACAAGTTACAACCTGTTCCCTTACGACCGGGGCAAATCCCGAAGTCAGTGCACTGGATTAACTGCGCCAACATCGAAGGCGACGCAACGTAGCGCGGTAGACGCGGTATAAGTGACTTTAAGCGCTACGCTAGCCTGAGCCGAACACTGGTAAAGTGGTTGTCCTGTCGTTTCATGCGTGCGTCTGTGCCCCAAATGAATAACAAAAGAAAGGGAAGGGTCGGTGGCCTAGTTGCTGTAGAGCGTTGGGTCGCTACGCTGAGAGTCTGTAGTCAAAACCCACCACCGGTCACGTTTACTTTCTTTATTGAAAAGGCCGCAAGGGTGCCCAGTGAGAAAATATAGTTAAACAGACTATCAAGCAAGCTCTTTATTGTCGAACACTTGAAAAAACACATTTATTTTACAAGCAAATGCTATCGCATTTGCAGTGTTTCGTGCAATGTTATTTATTATTATTTATAACATACTGCAGAGCACTCATCGGTCCTTGCAGGAAGGGCACTCAAGCATATAAGGCAACTTAGAAACAATGCGATCAAATAAATTCAAACATAAAAATATAAATACTATACAATAAATACAAATAAATATGCATAACAGAGAACGTATGAGTAAAGCACTTCACTAGGAAGGTTTCAATACATCGCGTGTCGGGAGTTCCACTTAGACGCTTTTCTAGGGAAGAAGGGAAATTTGTATGTATTTGTGCTGGCGAAATGAGGGGTTAATGCATATGTATGATCATGACATTTATGCCTTGTGGACAAAGGGGTCACGTATAGCGAGAGGTCTAAGAATAAATCACGATTAATTATGCAACTTAAGGGTAGACTCTCCTCGAAAAAAGATTTCTTTAAGTTTTGTACTAAAGCGTTGAAAATCCACCCGCTTATAGAGCATTTCAAGCAGATTTCACATATGTCATTAATTTCTGCGTACCTGCTACAGTTCTTGAGTTAAGTCCTACACAGTGGCAAAATAGAGTGATTTTGCGGGCACTGTATTGTGTAATAAATTTTTGCAAAACGCTTTGTACTGTAGCTTGTTTAGCTCTTTGTAGACCGCAAACTGCCGGTATCTATTGTAACAGCGTGTACAATTACTGGAATTATAAAAAATGAATTAGGGCACTTCAACTAATTTTTTTCGCAATCACATGAAAATAACCTTGTACACTTACAATTGCCTTATAGTAACGAAATTTGGCATACGTACATTTGAAAAAATAATGTACAGTGCTATTATCTACTTGAAATTGCAATATCTCTAAGCAGTAAGTTGCAACAGTACATAGTTACATTTCAGAGAATTGAGAAAAAAATTTGTTGAAACGTTCAATTCTTTTTGCATAGTTTCAGTAATTGTACACACTGTCCGGCTAGATATCGGCACTTTGCGATCTATGAAGAGCTAAACAAGCTACAGCACGATACATTTTGTGAAAATTTAATACATAAAGAAGTGCCCATAAAGATGATTATATTTTGACATTGCGCATCACATACCTCTAAAACTATAACAGCTACACAACGAGTAGTGCCATATTTGAAATTTGCATATAAAATTCTATACTTGACTGAATTTTCAAACATATAATACAAGTAATAAAATAAGTTGCTTCGAGGAGCGCCTCCCCTTAAAAGAAATTAATATGCAACTAAAAAAAATGATGCCTTCAAATACAAGAAAAAGGCGACGTATGTACGAAAGGCATATGGAGATTCCCTGCGCCCCCTCTCCCTTCCCTCCCCTATTGCAATATAAATAAATTATATAAAGTTCATTATTCGTAACCAAGTTTTCGCGCATCTCGGCGCGTAACAAAAGAAGCGACGCGTTGAATTGAGAATCAAAATGGTGCTCTGCCAAATTCAGTGTCAAAGAGCAGCAGAACCTTTGGAGACGTCACTACCCTAAAGAAACGACCTCCAGCGTGTGTATGAAGGCGCCCTAGCAGTTCTAAGCGACGCGGCCAGCGGCAGCACAAGGGCAACCCCGCTGAACGAAGGCGTAAGAAACCTGAGGAGATAGCTAAAGAATGTTTCGCATTAAAACCTTTCCCGCCACCGCCATTAGTGATCGAATGAATGTCTCTGGGGTGATGTGCGATTCGGAGCCGGAAGCTCTAACCGCTGAACTATTGCGTAACGTTCGCGCTTGGCAGTTTGTGCGGGATTCTGTGCGTCTCGCGGACTCTGAGAGTGGTGCAGCCTGCGCATCTATTTCTGAGGCGACAGCAGACAGAATCTTGGTTTGAGCTTGTTGGCTGCAGTGGCGTAGCAACAGGGGGGGCCGGGGGGCCGTGGGCCCCGGTTGCAAGGGGCCAGTGAGGGGGGGGGGGAGGTCATATGCGTCTGAAGACACCCCTCTTTCCGCCAGCTACACCCGCGGAGGGGGGTGACAGAAGACCTATGGGCCCCGGGTGCCAGACGACCTAGCTACGCCACTGGTTGGCTGTGTCATATATACTTCAAGAAATCAACGCCGTAAAGCCCAGACCACACGTACGCTTGCGGACGCGCGCAAGCTCGCGTTCACGCGCCCACGCATGCGCACACGGTGCGGCATGGCTCGTACGCGTCGAAACGCGGCGTGATCTCGGGGAACAGCTCCTCTCTGTTATCGCGCGCTTGGGTTGCCTCGCGTCGGCGCGCCTGGCTACGCAGCTACGGCGCGGAGCGTTCAACTCTCAGTGAAGCAGATTTATATCGTGCAAGAATGTGGTTCTTCCTTCCTTCGTGCACTGATGTAACAGCTATAAAAATATAACAATTACGTTTATAAATATCGAAGCATCTTGAAGCGCTGTCAGTAACAAAGTACGAAGCGGAGCCTGCCGAGGCATCTGTGAGTGAGCCCAGTGAGCGCGCGCTGTCGCGCGTCTTTGTGGATGCAAACCACCATTACTCGCGAGGCGCGGCAGGCGCTAGGCGCGCGGACGCGAGCTAGCGCGCGTCCGCAAGCGTACGTGTGGTCTCGGCTTAAGATACACGCGGACAAAGAACGCGTACGTGCCCGCGCCTATTTTGCGCCGTTCGTTTCCTGACGCGCAGCAGACGGGCGAATAGCACTATGTCAGCAACGCAAATGAGTTCTTTCTTTTGGTTTGCGCCCCCCCGCCAGAGGCGCTTGCTTTCAGCACAACGCTGCGGCTCGCACTTCTCGGGGCGAAGTTACAAGGCTGCCTCGATAACGACTCTCGGTTCTCGAAAGAAGGTAGGGGCTCACGCGTCGCTCTATGATCACCAAACAGAGAGGGACGTCCACAGCGACTCTTTCCAGGGGCCGTATAGGTATAGCGAGTACGGGCGCCTACATGTCGGAAATTATTCTGACACTCTACCCGGGCGTGAAATGTTCATTTCGTGCTTGCTGGCCAGGCCTTGGCGGCGCGCCAAGCATCTCTGAAACAGGGAAATGAGCTAGTCTGGAACAGTGTTGCCAATTTAGTGGTTTGCCCTAAAATGTTTGCGGTATGTTGCGCTGCCTAGCGGGACAATTTCTTCTCTTGCTGGCAGCGGGTTCTTTAGCGGCTTTCATGTAGTGTTGGCTTCTTTTTTGGCAATACAAAGAGGGATTTTTTTTTACATTAATGAGTGCTTTGTGTGGGGCAAAGCTGTGGCTTATTCATCACCCTAAGGACGTAAGAGAGCATTCAACGTGTTTTCAGCCAACTGATTGTGATTGAATCCAAGTTCAACAACAGATTGCCCACTCAGATGGCAAAGTCCATCCTTACTGTGCGGGCTGGTCTCCGAAGAAATGATAGGTGCGACTTCAGTTTCCCGCTGCCCGAGCATGTTGTTCGCAGGATCGGCACGATGGATGCCTACGGGGTCAACGATGGCGCGGACGTTAGACCCAGCCACGCCACCGAACAAATACGCACAGAGGGCGCGCGACCATACCAATATAAAGCAGAGGACATTTTTTCTGTAATTTTAATCACTAGCCGATAGTACAACCTGTTTTCCGGCCAATGATTGCCGATCAGTGAGGAATCTTTTTTTCTTTTTTTTTTCATTTCGCAATGAGTTACCGCACTTCACTGTCACACAAGAAAGCGCTTCGTAATACTAAAAATTTATATCTATTATCTCATTATGGACGAAAAGAAACAAACCTTTCAGTCCAGTGTAGTTTTTGTTTTTCAACTATGTTTTACCCAGGCGCAATAAAACATTTTGAACATGATTCTGATTGTTGTCTGCATTTAGCGGGATTTTAGCGTATTTTTGGCGCTCATATCTCGGGTTTTAAAGTTTTTTTAGCTCTCGATCAGCGTTCTTTCTTTCGAATTTCTAGTTTATCTGGAAACTGAGCATCGGTTTTCCTTTCTGCACGCCTAAAGACGATCTTTGCGAGCTCTCGGGTCTTACGTCTGTCGGGCACCATAGGTCAGAAATAATATAGTATATAAGCACGACGCATCGATGGGACTCTATATAGCGTGCGTCGAGAAATTGCCAGAATGAGGTGACGAGACGTCAAGCGTGTCAACAGGACTTTCTCTGTGCTGGAAGGCAAGACACGGCTCGCGCGATGTAGTGGAGGACGTGACTTTGAATCTCCATATATTATTAATTTATCTGTCTAGGCGCTTAGCTTCGCCGTCACAAACCTCTTTGTCACATATGTATAGCACATTTATTCACGCTTATCAGCTTCCAGTCTGACGCTGCAGATGAAGCCGCACAGTGTCATGGTCGCGTTATACACAGTTCACAGACCTGGAGACTTCCACCTTCTTAAACATCACCAAATATCTTTTCTGGGGCGTTGGACAACAGTGCATAGCCGATTATCTTCTGCGACAAAGAGAAATTAGAGCTGGCATTGGTATGACGCCATTCAGGCGGTTGAGTTCCTCCGGCATGTGGAGGCCACGAGGAGTGAGAACCTTGAAACGCCAATTATGAATATTGCGGAGCTGCTTAATTCAAGTGGCGGAGTCAGAAGCCGAGCCTTGTGTGTAGGATGTCATCTGATATGCCTCCAAAGCAATGAATTTCCTTCTTCCCACAAGGCCGGAGTGACCAAAGGCTGTGAACTTCTGCGGCTACGCCGCCAACAATGTGGCGTCCTTATTCCCAACATAAACCTGCTGTGTATAAGGAGCGTCACTAAAAGGGAGACCAAAAAAGCAGCCACAAAATGCGGAAGGCTCGCTAAAGGACGCTATTGTGGGAGCACGACTTAATATCAACAGGGGCTATATGATCCGAGCATATTCTCATCGGAGCCGAATTCAGTCAATAATTGGCGCTAAATTCGATGTTAATCAATAGTTTTAATTGGTTAAAAAACAATACGACAAATAGATTTGATATTCGTGAAGTCGTCATTATGGCCTCAAATACCACGGGCAACCGGTGTCGTATACAAATATTTTTTTGGCTTGAGGAACTGTTGTGTTCATCGTTGCAGCGTTGGCACCTGGTTGTGCGCTCACTTTGTCGAAAGAGGGGCTCTTTCAGTGCGTCGAGCGAATAGCACCTGCAGTCGGGCCAAGCGCACTGCTGCTGTCACGGGATCGATCGGCACCACCTGGTTTGTCATGTGTGCCTGTCGTCTTGTTTGCAGGACCCACGGCGCGACCGCGCTGCGTTTGCTGGCCAGATGAGTTACAAAGGCTGGCGCCTATTTCACTTCCAGCACGGACAGCGGACGTTCAGAGTAACTACAGCCGTGTGTAAAAGGAGGGCAATCAACCAAGTCATTCATGTTGCCTTCAACAAGCCGAGGCAAAGACCACCTCTATACTTCGCAAAACTCGCCGCGGTGGCTTAGCGGCTATGGTATTGCGCTGCTAAGCACGAGGTCACGGGATCGAATCCAGGCCGCGACCGTATTTCGATGGGGGCGAAATGCGACAACGCCTGTGTCCCGTTCAATGTGGGCACGTCAAAGAACTCCAGGTGGTCAAAATTAATCCGGAATCTCTAATTACGACGTGCCTCATAATCAAATCGTGGTTTTGGTACGTAAAACCCAAGAATTTAAATTCTTCGCAAAGAGCAGTCGCTCAGTCTGTATTAGCCACAAGAACGGCCTACAGGGGCGCTGCGAGCCCCGCTCGCGTGACGTCAGGGCACAGACTCGCGCTTGTTGTCTGCTGCAGTTCGGGCAGTGTCCGGCTGCCTTCTGCAGTGTTTCCGTTTGTTCGCTGTCGTTCCCTATGCTTGTAGACTTATGACGGTCGTCTGAAATACATTTTGACGACGTCTTCTTTCGCGAAAATTTATTCAAAGAGCTTATTTCCTAGGCTCCACTATATTTCTCAAAGGTAACGCTACAGTGCCAGCAGAAGGAGCTCAGACCAGCCCACTGCGGGTTTTTCATGCGCGGATCTACACTTTGCAGCGGTAGCTAACGCGAATACTAAAAGCATAAACGCAAAAACCTAGCACATAAGAATCCAGTTAGGATGTCGTACCTGACGTGATGCAACGAGCATCTCAGAAACGCTGGCGATATATGACTTCTACAACATTCAACGTCACTTTAACCCGCTAAATTATGTTTGTTTACTACGAGTGGTTCATGTTATAATAACTAATTTTTGAATTTCTTCACAGTACCGCTCGGCAGTATATCGAACATTATACCGTATGCTGATTTATCGCGTCATTGTTGTTCTCGTTTATCAAAAGCAGCAGTGCAGTTTAGATGCTACCAGCACCACTTGCTTCGTTAACTTAAATTAGGCCGTTCTTCACCGGTTAATTTTAAGTGGCGGTAATTTTATGTAACGCTAATTGAGGCGCACAGCTGTTTGCAGCATACGGGACAGAATGTACCAGCATTTATTCCTGTTCCGGGCTACACGTTCAACTAACTTGAGCAATTTACTGGTGCTTGTTGCTTGAGGAACAGACATGACGAATCTGTTTGACGAACTGACGCAGGCGGATCGGCCCAAATTTCTGAGTGAAATATGCCTTTTGGACCGTTTGGCTGCAGCCAGAAAGAAGCCGAAGCCTCATTTATTAGTGGTATGGGACATATTGGGGAGGGGGGGGGATATATCATTATTCCGCGGTGGAGGTCGAAATTCAAGTGAATTCATGTGAGGCTTAATTGTGGTGTCTTCCTTATGGGGCGGGTATGCGAAGTTTTCTTTGATACACTGACAAAGCGAATAGTTCTCAGTTTTTTATAATAAAACAACGAAGCTTCGAGACATGGTGACGCAGAAGGTGTTTGAATTTTCATTTTCAAGGCAGCCTATGCTGCGCTGTAGTGTCTCGAGTATGCTTTCGGCATTGCGATTGGCGCTGTAAAAACTGCATCAGGGTTTCAATTTGAAGCTGTTGTGAATTCACATGGTTTCGTGAACAATGCGTGCCTCGGCAGTACGACAGTCGGTTGCTTTCGTTGCGTGAGGGGCATGCCATATTGTCGATTAAGGCTACTGAGGGCCACTAGGAAGGTCACTATGATACAATATACATAGCGCCAGTTGATTGGCCTTCGATCTTAATCGGAAAACTTTCCTTTCATGCGATTGCTGTAATGGTATTCGTTAAGGGTTTACAGCAGCCGCCGTCGTGTAAACAGCACTGAGCAATGCGTTTTCTGGGTGCCTGTTTCAGAGAACGGTGAAAGTATAGTAGCAGAATTTTTCATACAAAACGCGCCCAACTGTTCCTTTTACTAGAGTAATAACAATCATGATGAAATCTTCGCTGGGCAGTGTCCTTCTAACACGGATTTGTAATGTCAACACCAAAACCATGATTTTTTCCTCCATGTAAAATGCATTGTCCCTCGTAGCTATGCGCTAAGTGAATGTTTAGTGTGCAGCCAAGCATCATATAGACCTTCGCGTGCTGAATTTGCAGATATTCGTGTTACGCAAAATTCACGTAATGACACGGCGCATATATGCAAAACCACTAGACCGCTTTAGCGCTACGTAACTTGCGATATCTAAGCCGCAAGGTTTCTCGACTCACGCGGTTTTGATGAAGAAACTGCGACTCAGGCATGGCAGCATAAAGAAGCCGACGTGTCCTTCAGCAAGTACGGCTCGAGCCGCTCATACCCCATGCATGCACGAAAGGAACGAGCGCGCGCCGCAGCCGAGCGAGCCGGAGCAAGTGGCGTCCTGGCCGTTACGACGTCACTTGCAAGAGGGCGCCACTCCAACTACTCGCTGCTAATTTCTCTGTCGCCTGTTTAGTCAATCGTGTGGATGTGTCCGCGAGCCGTACAAAGTGCAGCCCACTCCTCACGTGACTGATAGCATTGGTCCTTGCCGCTTGGATGCACAAGTATCAGGGGTCTCCGGTAGTTAGTACAAGAGGACTCGAAAGGCGGGGCTCTAGCTCTATAAGCTGTGTACGTTAGCTTCTGTGAGCTCGCATAGGAACAACAATCTGCTAATCGGCGTAACCTCGTAACACGTGCTTTAACGTGCGAGGAGAAACTTCATGAGGGACCTGACCAATGAAGGTTGCGAACGGAAGCAGACGACGCCCTGCCTCCTTATTCGTTACAGTCATCTGCATTCGTTCCTCTATTCATGTGAGAACATACACGACTGCGTGCACGTCCTTGAGGTCAAGATCTTAGCGAGGCCACCGCCATTTTGGAAAGCACAAACACGCTGTAAAGAAGCAATAAGATGGTGTTGCTCTTTGTTTGTGACGTATGCACATCTTGTGCTGTGCACGTGAAGAGCTGCGCGCTCTACAGCTCTTCATTCAAAAGCACTCAGCAGAAGATTCCACTTTTGTTGTTTAAGGTTCCATTCTGCAAACCTTTATTATGAAAACATATCAGTCGTTTATATAGATCGGAATTGAGCGCAACCCAGCTCGCGCCGAGTATGGAAAGCCTTTGACATTGTAAATGGGATACTAGTCCAGTGCGTGATGCTGCGACAGCACTCCGATTTCTCTTGACTATCCTGTTTCGCTACACTTTCATACGCCGAGAAATTCTGAGTCACTACGCACATCCCTTAACACCGAAACACCCATGATACCACCCAGGCAGCAGTGAATGGATTGACGGAGAAACATTTCATGACCAGAACAGGCATGTATGCCGTCGACGACTGATGATCTAGATGCGTCATAAATTTCTCCAAGAAGATTCCGATAAAGACTTATTTATTTGTAGTACCGTCAAGTAAAGCATCACCGTATGAATCAAAACTAACACACTTTGCTTCATAACTCTATCGGTATTCTAGCGAATGCTAGTCGTTGGTTCAGCTCCGCTCACGTACTACACGCGCATTTTTGTGAATAACATGTATCGACGAATAAGGGGAGAGAAAGCCTGCACAGCCACTATAGGTTGCTGCGATGAACAGAGAATGATGATTTGGCGGGGTATAATTTCTGACGGCGTTATTTTAGAGTGAAATAGAATGTGGCGATCTTTAGAGCATAGGCATCACCTAGGAGTTTTTATCACGTGTGATAAACAGTTTTATTAGGGCTGCGAATGCGTTTTATTTTGATGCAAAATGAGTTTAGGACGATGTCATGTACAAGGAGTTCATAGAACCTACCTATAGTGTTCGCTAATGATGAAGCCGCTTGATCTTTTTGGAGTACTCTACACCCAGTCCCAAAATTGGAATCCTTATGCCTAGCCCAACACCGAAACCTTGGACATTGTTGTGGGGATGGCCATACACAAAACCGTTGCCAAGATTCTTCACCGAATGGCTGACGGATACGTCGGGCCCAAAGTGGTGATTGAGCTTGAAGACTGGGTAGTTGACGGCCTTTGCTGTGGGCATACTGTCCATGAACTTGTAATAATGGTACGGGTCCTGCAAGGCCTCCTCCTTGGCAAATTCTCCCTTTTCCACAGCCACCGATACGGGAACAGGCAAAGCGGCGACGACACCCGCTGCTCCACCACCGTGGCCGACACCTCCGTTAAAAGCAGCGCCTTCGGCATTGAGACCCAAACTCACAGTACCAAGACTTGCGCCTGCACCAAGATCTCCGACGCCAGAAAGGCCGAGACCTGGGAGGCCAGCTCCAGCGTCATTCAGACTCACAGCGCCTGAGCCTAGGTGTCCTAGGCCAGCGGTGCCTGCTGCAACAGCTGGCAGGAAAACAACGCCTTGTCCAAGTTCATCAGACATCCGCGTGGTCGCTTGAAGTGCTGTAAATCGGGCAAGGCGTATTATTTGCGCTTGCCTGAGCTTTATCTCTGCTTCTGTGAGCCCACTAACGTCACCGCTTACGTCATCTTTAGCGTCGTTCTCACTCTTGCCTCCCTTGCTGCCCTTTTTTCCAGAGTTATCGAAGCTGCGGCCTTTTCGACCACTGCCGCTTTGTCCCTTGTTTCCACCACCACCACCGCCAGACGTACCAAATGCAGCACCTTTTCCATTCGTACCACTACTCGGAAGGTAATTCCCTCCAAGCCCTCCGTATTGGTATGATAGCATAGCAGATCCTCGGTAGCCAGCATCTCCACCTCCTCTGACATGTTGACCACCGTAGCCACCACTAAGACCTTCGGCTCCTCCTTCATCCGAATATCCACCAGGCCCGGCGTATCCTCCTCCGCCTCCTCCACCTCCTCCGGTATATCCACCAGAACTGCCGTAGCCGCCACCAAGGCCTCCACCTCCTGCTCCTCCACCTCCGGCATATCCACCAGAACCGCCGTAGCCGCCACTAAGACCTCCGCCTCCTGCTCCTCCACCGCCTCCGGTGTATCCACCAGAACCGCCGTAGCCGCCACTAAGACCTCCTCCTCCTCCTCTTCCTCCGGCGTATCCACCAGAACCGCCGTAGCCGCCACCAAGACCTCCACCTCCTCCGGCATATCCACCAGACCCACCGTAATCCCCACCAAGGCCTCCTCCTCCTCCGCCGTATACACCAGAACCGCCGTAGCCACCGCCAAGACCTCCACTTCCGCCTCCTCCACTTCCTCCGGTATATCCACCAGAACCGCCGAAGCCACTGCCAAGGCTTCCACCTCCTCGATCTCCTCCGCTTCCTCCAGCGTATGCACCAGGCCCATAGCTACCACCAAGATTTCCTCCTCCACTGGCATATCCGTCAGTTGTACTGAAGCTGCCACTTGCACCTGCATTGGATGCTTGGCCTCCGTACCCCTGTCCGAATCCTCCATTTCCGCCATTATATCCACCTTGGCGACCAAAGCCGCCAGCTCCACCTTTCGCACGTAGACCTCCGTAGCCTCCTGTTAAAGCTCCGCGCTCTCCAGCGTAGCCACGAAGTCCTCCGTAGCCTCCTCCTTGCCCGCCGCCTTCGTTAGCAAGACCGCTGGTGCCGCTGTAACCACCACCTCCACCTACTCTGTATTCTTGGCCACCATACGCACCTCCTTGACCTCCGTCCCTCTGTCCACCCGCTGCACTACCTTTACTGTCAATTCCGCCATAGCCGCCGTTTCCACTAGCGGAACCACCGTTCACTCCTCCTCTGGAGTCGAGTCCATTGACTCCATTTCCACCAGCAAATGCATGCAATCCTCCTGAGGGTCCTCCAGCTCCAAAAGACATGCCTTGTTCTTCAAGGCCACCAAAACCGCCCATACCGCCCATACCTCCAAGTCCAAGTAAACCATTTCCACTGTATCCACTTTGTCCAAGTCTCTGACTAGCGAAACCACCAAGTTCACCCCCATGTCCACCAATTCCACCAGCACCAAGCTGCGCGCCATGCTCGCCTCCGAGTCCACCTTGGCCAATACTGCTTCGATGGCCGCCTAGACCACCAAAACCATCGAAGCCACCAGCGCCGCCCAAGCCACCGAGAAAGCCCAAGCCACCGTGGCTGCCGAGCCCACCTAGGCCTCCGAACCCAAAGGGTCCTTCGTGGCTAGCAGCACTGTCGAGCCCGCTGGTGCCACCAGGCCCAGCGTGACCAGGTCCGCCTTGTTCCATGCCGATGTCGAGACGTAGACCCTGTCCTGGTCCACCTGGGCCATCAAAGCCACCATAGTCGCCGCTGGGTCCTGCCTCGGGCTCTCCGTAGCCTCTTTTATCGAGAACGCTAGGAGGGATATCGGCCACAGGGCCACCCGGGCCTGCGCCGCCATAGGGACCGCCATGTGGTCCTAACTCTCCCATTGGACCTGGGCCTCCAGCTCCTCCCATGGCTCCGAATTGCATGTCCAGTCCTCCCATTCCATCCAGTCCTTGGGGCACGTCAGGCAGCCCTCCATGAATGTCGCCAGCGTTGACGCCACTACAGATGATGACCAGTACAAGGCCAGAAACCTGCACGTAAAAATTGTATTGAAGACAAGAATGGACTCGGCGAGCTTGAGCTGCTTGTATGTCTACTATTTTAACCGCGTGCACCCTCGCTTCGTTTGGCTGATGCTTTCTTTCTAATCTTCTGTTATGGTAAAAGGATAATAACTATCGTGTTATTCATCCGTGCCAACTTATGACAGAACAGTATTTTAAGTAACCTGCATCACACATAACGTAATTGGCACGAGGTTCCTGCGTCTTACTTGCTTATGACAAAATTTAGTGTATATGTTTTGAAGTTTCTTGAAACATGTGGAAACGGGGGGGAGGGGGGGGTGTTAGTATAACTTTGAAAAAGAGAAAACATTGAAAAAGAGAAATACTAGCGAAGAAAAGAAATCGCGCTGCATCTGTCAGTACAAAACTGAACCGCTCGACGCTATGGGCACAAAAGGTGTTCGAACAGTGCTTGAACAAAAATCTGCTAAATAATTAGTGTTTTAGCAAAGATGAACCGCCCCGTAATGGCATGAAAGTTAATTCATGCAAAAAAAGGCAAAATCGTTCGACAACGTAACATTTTGTTTAAGAACTGTCTAAAGACTCGAGAAAATGCGCTATAGCAATGTAATTCATTTAACTTCGTAATTTACTTCCAAGTGGGCACAGCCTTGTACTCGAAATGTAACCTCAATGACTAAGATCGGCGGCGAAAGTCCTAAGGAAAAGTGGCAACCCGTGAGCGGGACCTTCCCCAATTTACTTAGATATTGGAGATATTTCCAATTCTTATGCAAATTTGGCCAATAGTTTATTTCGTTCCCAACTTACATTTACTGACCACTAAGCCGAGGTAGGGCACTTGCGCCGAATTTTGCGTAATTACAATTTGCCTTGCTTGCTCCTGGCTCACGAAACCACAAACATTGCTATCGCGACCACTGAACGCCGGTAAATTCAAATTATGTCAGGATTTTGTTCGCTCGATTATATTCCTTTCCTATCCACGACCAGCCGCTCCCGGCGTGGGCGAAGTGCTGCTCGGGCCACTGATGAAGAACGAAAGCGAGTAGCATCGGAATAGGATCGTGAAGTTTTCTCGGTCACGGTGTTTAACATCCCCAAAAAATGCACAGTGGGTCATGAGAGACGTCGTAGTGGGGGGCTCCGGACCTATTTTGACCACCTGGTGTTCTTTCATGTGCACATAAATTCAAGTAAGCGGGCATTAATCATTCTGCCGCCGACAGAACGCGGCCGCCGCGGTCGGGCATCGAACCCGGGTCCTTGGCAGCAAAACACCTCAACCACTAAGCCACAGCGGCAGGTGCGGGATTCCAACGCCATTTCGCACGTGAATATTTACGTGAAGAATCAGTGCAAGTGTTTGAGACCAGTGCCCTTTCCATCGAAATATTTTCTAACAATATACTACCATGAACCTACATGTGACTGCGACATACACTATGACAAAATGGCCACCGCGCAGTTGGCCATATTGCGCAGGGAATATGAAATGTGTAGCTCCATTCATTTCTCCATTGCGGAAAAACATTTTCGAGTACGCGTGATTTAAAGAGAGATTTTCCAAACACCGCTTTCATGTTGATACGTGTAATTGCAGTGGCTTTGATAATGTTAGAAGAGAGTAAATATGAATACCTGCTTCTTGGACGCGATTTACATAGGTTATGCGCAAGCCGAGTATGAATAAAATGGAGTGAGGTCATCTTCGTACTCAGCTGTCGTAATAACCTGTGTAAGCCGTAATTTTTTGTACGAGAGAAGCTCAAATTTTAGAACTAAGTGAGGGGGATATTAAATAACGCTCACTACATATTGAAAATTGACTTCCCAGGGTTCCAAACCCTACTCTTGCATTTCAGCATACGAATGCGTCTGCGTACACGGGAAAACATTGTAACTGGGATGAACAAAACAGAGTCCGTAAGGCGTTAGCTGACGCGGTACGCACGCGCGGTCTCTTAAGCACGTTGAACATAGGCGTAGAAGACATTCGGATTTGGGGGGGGGGGGGGGGCATCAGCAAAGGACGAACGTAGCAGCGGCGAGCGAAAGCCTGAGTATCCAGAAGTCACGCAGAGGTTGCCTTCTCACGCAATAGACACGTACTCGAACGCCGCGTCCGGAAACGAGGCTGAAGTCGAAGTGGGGCGGCCTTGACAAAGGCCTCTGTCCACGCCGCCCCGCTTGTCTGTTCAGCCCGTCGTTCCCGAGCGCGCGCTCTGCCGCGCACGGACTAAGCCGCGGAGGAGTCCGGGGCACCATCTTCGCGTCGGGCCGTCGCGCAGTGTCCGAAGGGAGCAGGCAGAATCCAGAAGCACTTACGAGTTGACGCATGGTGGTGCTCATTGCTCGCGAGCATTTGTTTATCCACTGTGGCGGCATTTCTCGCCGGCCTCCTTTTATATGACGCCAGGGGGAGGCGGAAAAGGCGGTGCCTCCGGTTTCAGGAAGGAACGGAAGCGCCGAGGCCCCGCCGCGAGGCGCCACTCCCCGCGCGAGTGGTTCCCGCATGCACTGCGGCCATTGCGCTTTGCAGCTCGCGGCGCCGACGCTCTCGCGTGAGCAAACGCGTCCACGATAAAGCGGCGATGCCTTATCCCGGCCAGCGGGAACAGCGCCGGCCCGACTGTTCTTTCGTTTTCTTCCTTTTGTTTTCTCCGCAGCGTTCCTGCAGGTCTTTATTTAGCACCGTTTCAAGGGGCTCGCGCGGCACTCATGGGCGGCTCCTATTTTGAGTGGACGGAAGTCAAATTTTCTGTCCCATAGGCTCGGTTTCGGCCGATTGGAAAAAAAAAAGACGATTCGGAGTCGTTTGCATGGCGCGGATAAGAGAACGCCTACTGCCCGATTAGGCTTCCCTAGATAGGCGTTCAAATGAGCGCCCGCAGAGTGAATATTATCGCAATACGCGCACGCCTCTTCGCACTGTGTTGTAGTTATTTTCTCCAAATCACGCGCTCCTCGTTTTGCTTTCGTGAACAACACAGCTGGGAACGTGTTTATCTAAGTAGCCGACAGGACCGCGCGAAGATCGATGCTTCTGCTTCAAGTACGCAGGAAATCCGCTGGAAGGGGACGAAAGGAGGCTCGCTGACTACATCCTGGCTTGTCGCTCCCTTTTTGGAACGTGTTAAACGAAAACGCTAACGTTGGTTAATCTAGGGCGTTACAAAAAATTCGTGCAGCCTGGCAAACTCTTTGTGCACCGCGTCGGCAAAGCGTCAAGGAAGGCAAGCAGTGTTTTTTATAAGTTCTAAAATATTTCTCTAATTAGCTTTCGCTAAGATATGGTTTAAAAGTTATGTTGTGTAACCGTAGGAACCCGTTGGTTTCCTTGAAACCGCGTATAAATGAGGGATTTGTGGGCTAACTTACGCACAACCGATTGACTACGCGCCGCATTCTCCCCATAGGCTCTGCACCATCCTCGTTAACAACCATTTATTTATTGAATCTCTCGATATCAGGGTAAAAGTGTACGGATTGTGCCGTTTTTTAACTTTCTTCGCCTATAATCCGCCGAGGTCTACTGTAACGGTGTACCTACTTATATTGCCCTGTACATTGACCAACAAAGTTACGACCTATAAAACACGGAATTTTTACCGACAAAGCAATGCCAGTGAGCACACCTCCATTCCTGAGTAATAAGACAATACATCGCGTCATAAAATTGGTATAGATAATGTCGGCTCACATATAGGTATCTCCAGTACAAGCGAACTTTTTCAATTTTAACGGAATACCACATGATGTGCAACGGCTTTTTTGATCTTCTTGTATTTCTTATATTCGGTGTGCTCCATTCTTGGGGTCAGTGAGCATGTGCCGAGTCTTGGTCAATCCCCCAGGATGTGTTTGTGTCACTGTAAAATAAGGGGTGTAAAAGCTCTAAATGAGTTGGATATGTGACGCACTGTTCTGAACATATATCTACCTCACATGCCCACGCTTCCCTCGACAAGCATCTTATACATCGCCTTTGTCCTCATGACAGAGATACAAGCTACGGGCGACAAGACCGTGCGCGCCATCCACCATACCACCGCTACTTCGCTAGAGCTAAAACAAGCTTGGCGTCATTGAATTTCCATAATTGTATTGTATCTGCTTTCATTTTTTTGGTCATTTTTGCGAAGAATGTTTTCGTTCGATTATACTTATTACTCATCGTCGCCCAGTGCCCCAGCATGGCGATAGCGGGGGCGTGGCTTCGCGCCGTGGGAGGTCAAATATACGATAAAAAATTAAAGGTCTTGTGGCAAAGTCCCGCAGTTTTTCACACGTGAATCGTGGTCTTCTGTTATCTATGAGCTACTAACAGTTACACCCGTCAATGTCACTCATCTGCTATGGCGTCATGCTGCTGATCACAAACTTGTTGGTTCGATAGACGGCGACAGCGGCTGCACACAATGTAGCGAGAATTCAACAGCGTTCGCTTACCGTGTTTTCGGCGTATCTTAGCAAAACTCCAAGGCGCTAAATTTAACCTGGAGTGCTCCGCTCCCCCCCCCCTCCCCACCCTTTTACGGCTCTGTCATAGGGTGTGTTCTGCTTTAAGACTTTAGAGCAAATAAATAAATAAATGAGCTGTTATAATGAGCTCCTTTAACATGAGCATGAATTGAAGGGCGAAGAGTTTATAACATATCGGAAATTTCGCATTCAGGAATTGCTATAGACACCATCTACTACGTATTCCTTAATCGAGTTCAATATGAAATGATTCACGTAGCAATTTATAGGCACCATAATAGTCACAGTGGAGATGTTCGACCAGCGATGCGCGACTTAATGGTACACTATCGCAAAGTGCCATGTTCTCTTAAAGCATTTCGTGATTTCTCATTGCATCTGCTGCCTGTGTAGTCGTGCTGTGATCGTGAGTGAACGTCCTTCGTGTATTTCATGAGTGTTTGCTTGGCAAAATTATTGAAAAGAAATGTAATTGAAGTTTACTAAGTTTATGAATTCATAGCATCACGAGCAGAATCCCATACCGCATGACGTTCAATGGGCCGGAGCCGCAACGACTGGCGCACGCGCGGCGGCCGCAAGACGTTTCTACACTCTCCAAACACGTCGACTTTTATCAAGAGCATATTTTCACATTTTCTTAGGTAACCGGCACTCTTTGCGCTATGTAGTGGTACTTAGTCCCACGTGAGGCTGTTTGCTATAGCTACTCTCAGTTCGGCGATTTCGCACGCGGTGTTCAGTGGCGTACACAGCGCTCCAGTTGCCGTGTTTCTGCCATCGGTCGTTCCGTCTGCGCTGCTCGTAGTTCTCGCTAAGCCCGGTGCACCCTTGTTTACCCCGCACTTATCTCACAGCGAACTGCTAGCCTCTAGTTGGTCGGGATTTTTCGTGTTCGCGTGCGCGGTGCTCTCACAAAAACGTGGACCGATCCCGGAGGCTGTGCTAAGAAGCGGTAAGCGCAGAGTGTGCTGCTTCTCCAAGAGGCATCGCATGGGCTCATCAGGTGACATCGTCACTTGACAAAGACGTGTCACGGCGTCACGTTTGACGTGAAGCCGTCATCAGATTACGTCATCAGGCGATATCGTCGCGTGACGATGCGGCCATTCTGCTATTCTTGAATTACGATCCGAAGCTATCACGTCTGCAACTTGTAACTCGTACTTTACCAATTTTTCTGACGTGACTTTGAGAAATTCAATTAGTTTCATAACACATTTGCGCTTGGCGCAGTGCCTAGGATAATAAGGATGTACACTGCACTTCCACACACGTGCGTTCACGCATGACGTACGTGTGCACACAATGCATCTGTCCTTGACGTGTGGGCGCTCAGCCCGCTGCATCTGTCGCGTGCGTTGCGACCGTAATTGACATTATGGCAAGCACTGTAGAGAAACCGTACCTCCACCTAGCGGCCGCGCCCACTCAGGCAGCCGTCAAACGGCAGCTGGAAAAGAGTGAGTTTCTGCGTAAGAGAAGTGTGTTTTCTCGTATATCCGAATTACAATCCGAAGCTATCATGTCTGCAGCTTGTGTTTAAGTGGTACTTTACGAATTCTCTGACGAAATCTAATTTGAAAAAATTGAATTACTTCTATAAGGCACTTGCGTTTGGCGGAGGGCATGGAGGAACGGGCACGCATGCTGCACTTCCACGCGCGTGCGTGCGCGCGTGACGTGCGTTGCTTGTGGTGGCGGTGCTCGTCGAACGTCGTCTGACGTCGGTCGTGCTTGTCTAACGTAGGCAACAGATTCGCTGTACATCCATATTCATAGGGCGGAGAGTGGAGGCGCATCTTCTTTTTGGTGGTGGTGAGGGCCTGATTTGGCGGCACCCAGGTAGCTTCTTATCACTGCTGCGCGCACTAAGCAAGTGCCAGCGCCCCTCACACACCGGGTCCTGCGTCAGGCGGGCAACGTGGTAGCCCGTTTCCGCCGCGCTCTACCCCAGATAATACCGTCCTTAGTCGAATGTAAGAGCAGCTTTTTTTTTTTTGTACGCTCATGATGACCAAAATGTGTAAGGTCGCTAAGATTCGAACCAAATAAAATGTATTATGGATGCGTAGCAAAAGAAGGATCGTTTTAATAAAGTTCATCTCAAACAGTTCAAAGCCTTGTCGAACGCGATGAAAATTTATGGTCGTTTAGGTAAGTGACGAATCGGCCTCACACCCTTCTTTCTTAAGGCGCTAATTATTTCTGTCAGCTCTCACAGAGTCCTTGCTGTCGATGTCCCAGCTGCTCCTACTGCTGCTGACGTTGCTGCTGCTCCTGCGGCTGTCAGTATCTACCCATTCAGAAAATTGTCGTTGTGTGATGATCCGCTCTTACAGCAAAGCTTCCGCATCATATTGCCGCCGAACACCGCAACTCATTGTAATAAATAAAAAAAGCGGGGGGGGGGGAGGGCGGTGCGGAGGGGGTGTTTAATTTCATACGAACTTAACTCGCGATTTTATGTACTGCTCTTAATTTCTGATTATACCTTAGGGAGGTTAGAATTGAGGGGTAGCAATTCTGAGAAGAGGCTGGGAAGAGGCTGGAATGCTTGGATTGGAGGAGTGATCACATTCAAGAAACTACCGTAGTGTCTGATACAATGAAAGCAGGTACCTTTTTTTCAGTGGTCCGGTTATTTCAGCTTTGATTCTCAAACAGGTAGTCTTGTGGTCCAATCTTGGCTTGTCAGTAGAAGCAAGAGGCTTCATTTAATCTCAACCCACTTGCTGAGGAGCAAGTCTTCAATATGCAGGAGTCACTAGCTTTAAACCTCACCATCTAATGGTTGTCGGAGACAAATGTAAAGTTATTACGTGTCTTCCGAATATATTTCCTTCCCTGCCTGTTGAAATTTTGAGTTAAACTATCTAGAGCTCTACTATTTATTTATTTATTTATTTATTGTACCTTCAACGCCCGAAGGCGTTACAGAAGGGAGTGGAACGAATACAGAGCATGCGCAGGTAACAGGGTATAATAATAATAAAAAATTGAAAGTGCGGATTAACAAAAGTATTATTCAATAGTAGTTCTAAAAACAGATGTATCGGTTATGTTAACAATTGAGGCCGCAAATGACCATATCTTGTTGCGTTATGCTCACTTTTACAATATGACCGAACTGCTTGAAAAGCTATAATATATGGAGAAGCAACGTACATAAACGCCGAGACTTAAGGAATAAATAAAGTTCCGCTTGATTGATGGATTCATTTGGCTTAACGTCCCAAAGCAACATGAGGCTTTGAAATACGTCTTGTAGTGGAGGACACCGGAATAATTTTGACTATCTGGTCTTCTTTAACGTGCACTTAAATATTAGTACACGAGCGTTTTTGCATTTCGTCTCCATCTAAATGCGGCCATCGTGACCGGGAATCGAACCTGCGACCTCGTGCTCAGCAGCAGAATGCCTTAGTCACTGCGCCTCCGAGGTGAGTCGCCCTTTTAGTAAACCTCTTCACTGTTATACGTACACTCTCGGAAAATCTATTTTGCCACTGACAAAAAGTCAGTTCTACTCTTTTCAGCTTGAATATTCGGCTTTTGATGTTAACTTAAATTATGGCGTTTTACGTGCCAAAACCACATACTGATTATGAGGCACGCCGTAGTGGAGGACTCCGGAAATTTTGACCACCTGGGGTTCTTTAACGTGCACCTAAATCTAAGTACACGGTTGTTTTCGCATTTCGCCCCCATCGAAATGCGGCCGCCGTGGCCGGGATTCGATCCCGCGACCTCGTGCTCATCAGCCCAACACCATAGCCACTGAGCAACCACTGTGGGTGGCTCACGATGTCGCAAACAATCACTCCTCAAAGTTTTGACCGTGATGAAAGCCTACTTGAACTTTACGCAAATCATGACCGCGAGTTGAACGAGGTGTGATACTTTGTATGTCCAAATACAGGTTATTGTGAAGTAAGTGGGCAATATGAATGCGTAGGTGGCAGTGATCGCAAACAGGATAGAGAAAGCGCTACGCAGAGAGCAGCGGGTGCCCCATGTGTCTTACTTTCCAGTCAGTGTACTAAGCTGTTCCGTTTACTAAACATGAAGCGAACAGCGGTCGTATTTCTACACAAAGAATATTGTCCCTTCGGAAAGATTGATGAGCTCGTCCTCATTGGAAGACGGCAGGTCACGAAATTGCAGGGATTGCTTGATCAAAAACTGCTCCATGCGATTCCCGTTGATATCAAAGGAACAAAAATCAACCGCACAAGAACAGACTATCGGTTAGACGGCCGATGCCTCGTAGTCTGCGCTTCTGAGTGCCGGTATGTATGCATTTTCAGTGCGGCGTGATCCAGAAACGTTAGTGTCTGCAGAAAACCAGGAAGTACGTACGCCGTAAGGAACCCCGTTCGAGGACCAAATATGTCGCTGCGGCGCACCTTATCTATCTTCGGGTAACAGATAAGATCGGTATAAAGGGGCCGACGTTTATATGAAGGCTCACTCTGCTTCAGAGACGAGGAGATTCTACGCTTTTGGTGCTTCCGTAGGGTTTCTTGCCCTAATTCCAATGCTAATACAGATCGGCTCTACTACAGTCTGGGGGGGGGGGGGGGGGGGATTGCGGTTTGTGTAAACAGGGTATAATAATAAACTTGTTTGTGGTACAACTTACACTGTATTCACTTACTGCGTCGGTTGCAACCATAATTTAGGTCTAAAAGCTTTTGTGTTTTGTTGTTACCACGTCACGATCCGAAACCACCAAATCAATAGTTTAAACAATATTATATTTTTTCCGTGCCTTTTGTAATGCGTCCTGGTGCAGAGCGTCACCTGGAAGCTTAAATTTTCGGGGTAACCGGAGATCAAGATGTAAAAATGTGGCTTGCTTTCTACGACGGATAATCACCATCACTGACTACCGTAGCGACGTCGCCAATGTGTTGCACGGAAATCACGGATCGGGTATGCTGACATGGTCGCTGTTCAAGATTATTCTTAGCGTCGTTTCTGGCCATCCTGCACTTCGTAAACTTCGGGCTGAACGACGCCTATGTGAGTGCGCGCAGCAGTCTGGTGAAGCAATAAAACGACAGACACCGACCAAAAGAAATGTTAAAAATGAATAATTCTTTAAGACGTTCCTAGCTCCCTAGCACAAGTCTCTGTATTATAAGCTTCTTTGTCATAACGGTGTTGCACCTGCACTTTATGGTTTGCCGAAAGTTCAGACGCTTAATGTCCCCCTACATCCAATCGTTGACTACACCCGCTCCCCTCTCTACAAGTTGTCGGGTTACCTGCACCAGGTTCTGTCTCCACTCATCGGGAAGGGCTCCACGCATGTGAGCAACTCCTGCAACTTTATTGAAAATTTTCGTGACGTGACTCTAGACGACGACGAGGTGGTGGCTTCTTTCGACGTGGTGTGGCTTTTTACCTCAATTCCGACTGACATGGCTGTGCAAGCATGCACTTCTGCTCTAGAATCCGACAGGACTATGCCAGACAGGTCGCCTATTGATGTTCCCGACCTCAAGAGGCTCCTCTGCTTTCGCCTTAGAAACACGGACTTCTGCTTCGACAAGGCCTTCTACAGGCAGGTCCACAGTACGGCAATGGGTGCCTTCGTCTCCGTTACTGCTGCCAATCTTACGATGGAATGGCTGGAAAATCGTGCTCTGGCGTCCTTCAGTCCTAGGCCAAGAGTCTTTCTGCGCTATATAGAAGACTGTTTTTGCGTGATTCGGCGCAGCGCTTTGGCTTCGTTCACTGCGCACCTGGACAGTCAAGAAAAGGCCATCCAATTCACAATTGAAACGGAGGTCGACAGCAGACCCCATTTTTGGACGTGCTTGTCAACAGATGCGGTGGATCGCTTTCGTTTAACGTATACCGGAAGGACACTCACACTGGCCGCTACCTAAACTTTCACTCCGTTCATCCTGATGCTCACGAAAGGTCGGTTCCTGCCTCCCTATTCAACCGTGCGAACCGCATTTGCGCCAAAGCAGGTGGTCGTTTCACCGACTTGGACCGCGTGCGAGGCGATCTCTCGACAAGCGGCTATCCCACGCCGTTTTTGAGTGCTGTGGAACGCCGCCTGTCCAATTCTTTCCGAAAGGCTAGCCCCCGACCAAGAAAGCGTAATGTCATGCCCTACGTTCCTGGGATAAGCGAAACCTTGTCTCGCGTTCTGCGCAGTTATGACGTTGAGGTGGCACACGTGCCTGTGTGTAGGCTGAGGTACGCACTCGTGGGCGGTAAGGACAGTTCTTACAAAAAATTTTATAGAAAGTCTACAGACGTCTATAGACTGTCTATAGACTTTATATAAAAAATTTTGTAAGGGAGGCTTTCGAGAGAGTCCTTTCCTGGCGTAGTCTAGAAGATACGCAGATTGCGACTACGCATACACGGGTGAATCGGGAAACTTTAGGCAGAGACTGAGGCAGCGTCAGAACGATGTCGAAAGGAAACGAACAGTTTCGCATGCCCTTGCCGAGCATACAGATGCAACGGGCCACAACATTCACTGGAAAAACTCAAGAATTATCGGCCAAGAAATAAACTTAAAATCGCGGCTGTATCTGGAGTTGGAGCTTCAAAAAACACGTTTACGCTCAATCGAAGCAAGGGAACCCTTGCCCCGTTGTACACGCGCTACGTACGTCTCATGCTGACGAATAGAAAAGCTTCCATGAACTTTTTTTCAACCCATTGTGAACAAGGCTTCCGTAGCGAAGCGGAAACGTCTTAAAGAATTATTCATTTTTAGCATTTCCTTTGGTTGGTGTCTGTCGTTTTATTATTATATTATTTTATTCTGTTTCATCCCGACCAGACGGGCTTCCGTCGAACCCTTGACTTCAGCAGTAGCGGGACAATTGCACTCGCTAAATCGTGGATGTCGTGAGCATATCCGACGATGCGGGAAGCCGAAATAATCAGGCATTTCATCCAGCGATTCGAGGACAACAACTTTGAGATGTTGGTCACACGAAGTCCCACAAAAGTGTCTGTCGTTATAGAGCTATGACAAAGTTGCTAGCTTCGAAGCAAGCTGGTGGTACACTTCGTCCGCCCTCGCTTATGGCCTTTGCCTCTTATGCACTAGATGAGGGTTTGTGCTGAAAAGAATTCGCTCGTGAAGGTTCTCCGGTGCTGTTTTAGGGACTCACAACCACACTCCACATTGACATCGTCTTTGCAGAACACCATCAACTGGCTAGGCGCCAGATGCTTGCTAGCTGCCATTTAACAATCCTCACTATTAACCTTGACCTATACCAATATCGTTGCGAGGCTTCGCTTCCCCTGATTTTTTTTTTCATTGCGCGCCGATCGAATTGAGGAAATTGCGCATGTCAAGTTTGTTTGTGAAACTAAGATGTGGGGCGCTATAACGTAAAGCTATTCCAAAGTTTTCTATTCCAATTCTGCAATCACTCCTCCATGATTGATGAAAAAATTTTCGGGCCAACTCCACTTCACTTGTCTCTCACGCGACCTGACGGAAACCGCGAAAACGCCCCATCTAATATGATGTGTACACACTAATTATGCATGATTAGACCGAACGAAAGAAAAATAATTATTTCTGGTTCAACACCTGTTTCGCCCGAATAGTCTGCCATTGATCAAACGTTTTGAGGCTGCTGCCACTTCGCCTGCCTGCCACGCGACGTCTCAAAACCACGAAAACTCACCGTGTCAAAAGGACGCATTGACACCGGCATTAAAGACGCATTAATATGCCGAACAAAAGTGATTTTTTTTCTGAATAGCCGGAGACTGCCCCGTTCCGAAAGGAATAGAAGATGGCTGCCCGCCGATTGCTCTGGCACTAGCTACTCGTGCGGCTGCGGAGCATGGATTTATTTGCGTATAATAAACATTTTTTTCGTGGCAGTATAACGTTGTCGAGCCCTTTCGGCAAGTATACGAAATCACTTTGCCAACTATTCTTTGCTGAGGATCCGTCCCGTCGGAATTTTTAACGTTCCGTTGCACGCCGCCGTGATTTTAAACCAGCCACCGCAACCTAAATAAGGGGAAGTGGATCAATCGCAGACGCCGGCACCACCCTCCTGATCCGGTTATCTAATTTCACTGCGCCGACTCATCCCTATCGAACCTCTCTCCACTTGAGCGTGGTCCTCGCCTTTTTTCAGCCAATTCTATAAGAAAATCTGTTCAATGTAGGCAATGCTATCCGCTTTAAAAGAAAAAAAAAAGTGACTTCCTATAAACGAGGAGCACGTTTCATTAGGCTTTTCAAACGACGCTGCGGGTTACAGCCCGATGCTTGCGTCGGCGGTTACGTAAATTTGACGTCAGGGGATTGGAATAAAAACAGATTGGAACACTTTTACCTTATAAGGCCCTCAATATGTATTTTTGAACAGATTCGGTATGCCGACATTTCCTCTGCATGCAGCACGCAAATTTTGTAGAAATTCTTCCTCTTCATTTATACAGTCTTGTACCTACACGCTTATTGCTGCTGTTAACTGCTTTATACAGAACTGTCTGGCTGCGGGCTCTTGTCAAGCTGCGCCTGGGAAGAGCAGCTTTTACCCTCATCCTCCTCCATCAATGCGGTGAAAAATATCTATAATAATTACTTTTGTTTTTGTTTAAATACATTCAGCCAACTCCTTCGCCAGTTACGCGGCCATACCGGTCAAGCTTTTCTTGAATGTGTTCCACTGCGAGACAAAATCAGCTCAGACCATCAGAAGGAAATGAATGCATTCTCTGTAACATGCGCGCATTGCTGGTGAGTATCGGCGAGTACATTTGCTTCGCCGGAGGCTTGCGTCACCTGCCTCGCGATGAACTGTCATCGCTGGGAGCTGCCGGAGGTTCCCAGGAAGGGCTTGTGCTCCAAATGTGAGGAACCACCTTGGCCCAGACGGCGCGCAAGGACGCTCTCGATTCAAGGGCTCGTGCGTGGCCCGATGCGGGTGATAGGCGTCCCCGAGCCCTGCCCACAGTCTCGCTTCCTCGTGCGCGACCGCGCGTGCTGCTTTCCGCCCAGCCGCCTGCAGCGCTGTCTGTGGAGCGCAGCGCGCTACGCGGGGAATGACCGAGTCGCTGCATCTTTTCGCGCGCGATCGTACCCTCGAGTGGTATAACGCGAGCGTAACAGAGGAAGCTGTCCGGAGCGGCTAGGCCGCTTATAGAGCCGCTTCCCGCCCCGCCCTTGCCCGGTGGTGCGGCGTTTTTTCCGCCGGCCGTGCGCCTTCGGCTCCAGCAATCTTCGTCGCACTTGCCGAGAGCGCGCAAATGAAGCCACGCGACCGCCGTGTTTCAGGGCTGCACGCTCGCATGTTGTTAGCGGCGGCGGCGGCGCTTTCTCTGCGGGAAATAAGTGACGAAAAAATATAAGCGCACTTGAAAGCCCGGGCCCGTGTGCTCTGTTTACGCGGTGGAGGAGGATACGAAGGCGAGCTGGCAACTCTGGTATCTCAATTTTCCTCACGCGAGGTAGATACTAACCGCGTACGCGCCTGGAAGAGTGCACGCGAGAGCTGGGAAACGGTTCCTGGAAGACGGCGTCCTTAGCGCTTACTGGAGCTAGTAAATAGGACGAAGCGCACAGCGCCTGCAATGATATTGAACTTCACTTGTATACCTTGAAGCGAGCGGGGAGTAATAATTACCACCTGAGCTTCATTTGCGAAGTCTTCCATGGTAGAGTCTATAAGCGTGACTGAACGAGGACGTAGAAAGAAACAGATACACAGACACAGCGCTTCACTTTCAACAATAGATTTTATTTTCGCGCGCATCGATAAATATATACCATGCGAGCGGAAACAAACGTAACAGCAAAAAAAAAAAAAAAAAAGAAAAGAACATTCGGTGGTGCATTTCGATAAACCGTACACGTGTGCAAGGCATGGGGAAACACGTACTGCAATGGTCACATATATTATTATTATCATATATATTATTATTGCCAAGTCTTCTCGTAAATTTTGGGCTCGAATATGTTATGACTTGCCGCGGTGATAGGAAGACATTGACTGTTCTTTTGTTCGCAGTATTTTGTATGCCATCACCTTTCACTGCCTTTAGGGCATTTATGTCACGTGACTTCAAATTTGAACAGGTGACGTACTGCGCGAAATCTATGAAGAAGGTCATTAAGAGAGAGAGAGAAGAGAGGGAAGTGCTTTTGTTTATTGCACAAAATGGTTCTTGCACTTCCGGATGGCGCATGTGATTAGATTGCCTTATATTGGCTTCCTGTCGCTTCATGCAATAAACAGTTGGTAGTGGTCCTCTATCTCCTTCTTCCCTTCTCGTATTTTTCCGCAGTACGTTACTTGTTCCGTATGAACCAACTAGTCCTCAAGAAAGTACTTCATCTGAATTTGTTTTATGTAATTTTTTTATCCTTGCGAGCTTTCATTTGTTGAGTGCCGCCTTGAAGTTTTAATTTTAGCATGCGTCTATTCTATGTGAAAAGGAGTAGCCAGTGTCGCGTAAAGGCGCCAACATCTCCCGAATATCATGTTAATATATGCTGACCGTTTCTGTTCATAAACGGGCGTGCGCACAATGATATTGAAGCCGTCGGTTGTTCTCTTTCTATTAGAGCTCATCTATGTTTCGCTTAAATAGGACACAAACATTGAGGCAAACAGCCAAAGACGAAATTCAAAACGAAAGCGCGCATCTTCATTACGACCATCTTGCGTGCCCTCAGTGAAAATCAGCGAATGCAAGACAGACGGGTCAGAATGACGACTAAGCAAGTAGGAAACAGAAGGCAAAATCATAATGCAACGATGTCTATAGACATTACACGAATTTATAACATCGTAAGCGTCCGCTAACGAACGACAATCAATGGCGGTGGATCTGGACGAACCGCGGACGCCGCGTAATATAATCTTTGATAGGAGTACACCCTCGGTCACTAAGTAGACACCAGGGGGAGGAGGAAGGTTGTATTCTGTAACTACCCACCAGGTGGGCTCCCCATTTCGGCAGCGGCTGATTGGCGGGGAGCTGTACCACCCAGAAGGAAACGGGCTGTGGGCACCTGTTTCTTTCTCACTGGCACCCCAGCCCCGCCAATCAGCACTCGATCAGCAGCCGAAATGGAGATGTCCTTTAAGTGGACATTTGCAGAATACCTCCTCAGAACTGCCATATCCGAGGTATTTACTGAGTAGTGTGCACGGAACTGGCGCGTGGTGATGAGCGCGCTACGTGAAGTGAAGGCACTTAAGGGGCATGCTGCCACTATAGGCTAGCGCGAATCTTCGTTATGTAACAGCTCGCATGGTGTTATCACTCATCTAGCTTGTTGTTTGTTGCGAGTTTCGATTTTATCGCTAAACCCATGTCGTCCTCAGGCAGAAGGGTCAACTGTTCCTGGCTCGAGATGGGACCCTCTTTGAATCGTTTTTTTAACTTTTGACATTATTTAGAACAAGAGAAAGAGCTCATTAACAACTTACATACCACATGAGCTTTCTTCGGGGTCAGCGTAGTTTAAATTCTGCCATAAGAGGGAAAACTTGGCTTAACGAAAAGCCTTGCCAAAAAGCACGTTAGATGACTGCAATATCAAAACTTGCTCTGTTTGCATTGAAAGCAACGAAGATTTCATCTGAACTTCCTTTCAGAGATTGTGATTTGTTCGTGTGCAAGTGGTTTAATTTAGGCATTTTCGAGTATTTTTAGAAACAAAGAATAGTTTCGCAGCTATGGCTCACGTTTTAGCTCGATTAGGCACCTGGGAACCATATCTTGTTTGAAAATTGTTTTTAGAGGCAGTCGGCGGGAAAATACCACAATGCAATTGCAAAGAACAGTTCTGCCTCACGTTTAGCCGTTACCTTTATTTTTAAATGGTTTAGCGAAAATATTCGAGATGGCGATTTAACAAAACCAAGCATCTTCTTTTTTTTTCCTGGACTTCTTATCAAAATAATTTTTAACTGAGAAAAATGTTTTTTTTTTATTATTCCATCATGCCACGGGCTTTTTCCCCCCTTATTTCGGCTTCACCACGAAGTTTCTTGGTGCGCAATACTGATTAGGGCGACGCAAGGGCATCAGTGCTGCAGGAAGCGCGTATACGCGTTTCCTGCTCAGTGAGACATGCGCCCATCTCATGGCTGTCTATGATTTTAGTGAGATTTTCTCACTTTCAAGCATCACAATACGTAGATTGAGAACATGCCTGAAGACAGGAGGGAGCTCTGAGCCAGGACAATGAAATATTTGCAGTGATCAGAGCTTTTAACAAATAGTTCCCTTTATGCACATTTGTGCACGACATCAACGCTTGCTGTTAGATGGTGCACATGCCGGATTTCTTTATAGAGTAGGCGGATAAGAAGCAGGAGAAGATTGGTAGAACCGGAGTCATTGCAAGTATAGATAAGGGAAGAGTATAGCGATAGAGAATGTAACTTAAGATCGAAATCAGAGAGGCGAAAGGCTAGCTAGCGATATATATATATTTCATTTCATTTCATTTTTATTTCCTTAAAGACCCCCTGTAGGGGGTTTTACATAAGGGGTGGGGTTAACGTGAGAAAGTAAAACATTTTTTTTTTCATGATGACAGGTGGGATGTAACTTTTTCTAGGAAGGTTGATGGACAGGTGATAGCTGCAATTTGATGGGGAAGGTCGTTCCAGTCGCTTGCTGTTCGGAGGAAGAATGACTTGGAAAATGTAGTCGTACGGGCACGTTGGCGTGAGACTTTCAGCGGATGACCAATTCGGCGAGACGTGCGTGATGGCGGTGCGCAGATGTATGGCTGCTGTTTGAGCTGGGAATAATAAAATTTGTGAAATAGGCACAGGCTAGAAATACGGCGACGGAGGGAAAGACTGCATAATTGGGACTGTAGCTTGAGAGATGAAACACTAATATAGGATGAGTATGAACGGTGAATGAAACGGGCGGCTCTGTTTTGAACAGCTTCTAAGGAGTCGATGAGGTAAGCTTGCTGTGGATTCCAGATGGCGGATGCATACTCAAGTTTTGGCCTGATTAATGATTTATAAGCAAGTAGCTTTACATTTTGAGGGGCGTCGTGAAGATGACGTTTAAGAAAGCCTAGTTTTTTATTCGCAGATGATATTACCTTTGTTACGTGCTCGCGCCATGATAAGTCATTGCTGAGAGTGATACCGAGGTAAGTATAGGACGGAACGAGTTCGACAGGAGAATCGGAAATCTTGTAAGTAAATAAATGCGGGTTGTGACGACGATGGAAAGACATGAGTTTGCACTTATTGGGATTAAGCGTCATCAACCAGTGATTGCACCATGATTGAATGCGGTTAAGATTGTCCAGAAGGGATTCTTGATCAGCTGCATTAGTAATTGGGGCATAAATAACGCAATCGTCGGCGAACAGACGGACGTGGCATGTTAAATTTTGTGGCAGATCATTAATATAAATTAAGAATAAGAGGGGGCCAAGGACAGTTCCCTGAGGAACGCCCGATGTTACTGGTAGACGGTTAGAAGAGTAGTTGTTAATAGTAACAGACTGTGAACGATGTGTGAGGAATTCTTTTAACCATGCAATAATTTCTCGATGCAAGTTTAGTCTGGAAAGTTTTAAGAGTAGACGTTGATGAGGTACCTTATCGAATGCATATATATATATATATATATATATATATATATATATATATATATATATATATATATATATAGATATAGTGAAACCTAATTAAATTAAGCAGGCTAGGGGGCTGTTTGTTCCCGCCTCATTTCAAAGGGGATACCAATAAACGTCATCGTCGTAATCGTTTCAAGGGCGGGTTCGCCGAAAGACTTGAAAACGTTCTTAAATAGCCTATTCAGCACAATGCAGACTATGACCTAATATATGTGCCACACATATCGCCATTTATATTATATGCTTTGCTTAACCGAAACGGCCAAAATACATCGCGATGTTCTTGTCACAGAACGTCCCAGCATTTTGTGAGTTAAGCGTACATATAAGCGGCAGCTAGTGATGTCTATGCATCGACAAAATGTGCATTTCCCGTCAAAAAACTTTACAGCGAAACCAAAAAAGAAAAAAAAAAGAGCCAGGTTAAAATGATCACAATTTCTTCCCTCTCACTAGAAAATTCACTTTCACGAAATGCAGAGAATGAAAGATCTTAGCTTGTTCTTACTAAATGTGCCCTGCGAAATATTTTTGCTTGGACCATTTCAATCTATATGTAACGGCTAAATTAGGACCAATACAGTTTTTCCCCAACTTGATCGTTGTACTCCAGAGCCAGTGCGCAAAATTTGCCTCTGAAAACAAGTTTCCGACAAAACATTGACCCAGACGCCCTATTTCAATGATGTGTAAGTCATATATGCACCACTCTTTTAAAAAGCATTTAGAAATAGTCAAATTTAGCTGCATTTAAAGATGCTTGCCGAACAGATGAACAACTCCTAATATTTGAAATGGAGTTCAGATGAAAGAATCATGACTCAATTGCAGAATAGAGAATTACGAAGTCGTAAACTACAGCGTGTTATTTGGGAAGGGCCTTTACTAGCGGTGTGCGACGTTTCACAATTTGGAATGCGCATCCAGTGCTTGTCGCCGTTCGACTCGTATTCGATTCGCGGGTTCACTCTACGAAGTTGTGAAATGTTCGCTTCTGTTAAAATATGAGGGATAAGAACACTCGCAGGTGTTCCGATGCAGGTGAGTAGTGTTCTGAATGACTTTTTTGCAGGAGAGCAGTGGTTTATACTAAGAGGTGCCAGTTTTTGAGCGAACACATCGCGCATGTAACTGCTTAGTGATTGCGTGTTGTTCAAGAAAAAAAGACTCCGCTTTTAGACAGCCTAAATACGAACCTGTTTCCTTGATATAGGCGAAGCAATTTATTATGTGTTCATTCTCACCAGTTTTTCAACCCTTGTAAAACAATGCGCTGTGTTGTATCACATTCCTTTTATCGTTGACTCACTTCCAGCCTAGCGCTCAGAGTCTCCTATTTCTCTGTGGTATAACACAGAGAAAGGAATAACACCGCACTCACGTTCATCTGGTGAAATGTTGTTGCCTTCATTACTGTCATTGTCATGGTGAAATAGCTAACTGAAACCAGTTTTTTCTCATTTATAAGCGTCTCAGTTAAGCGGCGGTCTAGGTGCGAGCGGCAATGCATGTATCTACCAAATAAACTAAATAATCCTCATTTTTTACCGATCGGACTTTATGTAGCCCCTTTTTTATACGTTAGGAGAAAATATTTGGTATTCGGTTCAATATTCGGAGGTAGTTTTTGTCGAATAGGAGCGAGACGTCGAACTCAGCGCGTCAGTCAAAACCCTGCGAGCAGTCAGAACCAGCCCCGTGCGTAAAGCGCTGGTGATGCGCCTGATTGACCGGCACTTCGTCGTATATAGTTCGCTCGAGATGCGCATGGCTAACCGGCGGTTCTTCTTCGTTACGTCACAAACATTTTAAACGAATTCGAAGATGGTCGAGCCCGAACGTTGGGACAGCTAGCATGCAATGATCCACAAGCATTGTGCATATAGAAAAAGTAAGAGGACTTGCTGCCCACTGCCTTTGAAAGGGCTAAAAATATCGCCGTACACCGAAAGTGCTCGCGTGTTCCAGCATGATGGCCCAAGGTTCACCAACCTTAAAACGGGTTGGCAGCAAGGACGCGCTAGGCAACGGCACGCCTAAGCGGCATGCCACAGAGCAATAGGAGACTCCGAGTGCTAGGCTGGAAGTGAGTCAACGATAAAAGGTGAAATTAATGACGTTGACCATTTCTGTTTCAAGACTGGACGGGGGGTATACCGACACCTATTCTTTGCGACAACAATTAGGTCCTCACGCATCTCAGTTTCATTGATCCTCATTTCGTCAAGGCCATTCTAACTACCGTGCCAGATCACATCTTCCCATTCCAAGGGCCTCTGTTTATTGATATGGTGTCAGCAGACAACCACGACGCTCTTCTTCTGTGCTTGAATGTACGATACACTGAAATGCGTGCCCGTACACGTTCTAAGCAGCAAATTAACTGTCATAAATGTAGTGTTGAATCAGAATCAGAATCGGTTTTTATTGAGATGATTTAAAATATTACAAGATGTTAATTTACAGAAGGAGGTCCCGAAGTTAAAGTCTGCAATGGGACCTCCCTTACAAAGTAAACGTAATAAAACAGATATTACAGCATTTTCAACAAATCGTTAACATGGAAGAATTACAGGTTTTAGTATGAATAGCATGACTGAAGAATTACATGTGCATAAATGTCACGAAAAAAGCACTGTAACATAATCTCGTTGATAACTAATAAAGTAACAGCGTAAGTGACGTGACGAAGACAGTTTAATTTCCTAACTCGCATGTATATGTAAGGCAGGGACATCAAACAGAAACCTAGTGGTATGACAATGAAAATAAAATGAACCGACCTTGAAAGAATGGTTGTATGAACTAGGCATCAGTATCCGACAGAATGTAATGCGTTAGTTGTTGCTTGAATTTGTGAATATTAAGTGCTTTTATATCTAATGGTAGGGTGTTCCAGAAGGTGATAGATGAGGAATGGACGCTATTTTGCCATAATTAGTACATATTTTGGGTAAAATAAAGTTCCTATTTATTGCAAACCTGGTAATATTAGTATTTATTAAAGAAGATTGTAGTATCAAGCTATCGCATCGTGTGTAATTGATTTGACGGAACAAAAAGTACCTAGGTTTTATTTGAGTTGTGTGACTGAAAGAATGTGATTAGTTCGTAAAAGATATGAGGCATGGTGGTTATATGGGCTAAATGTAGTTATCCTAATAGTGTGATTCTGTAGGATTTGCAATAAGTTTAAATGTGTTACGTAAGTGTTTCCCCAGCAAGTAACGCAGTAGTTAATGTGGGAATGAATTAATGAAAAGTATAACGATATTAATATTTGATGGTTAAATATGTTTTGTGCTTTTGGAAGTACCCTGATCCCGTAAGTAATCTTCTGTTTTACTTTGGTTATTTGTTCAATAAATTTAAGATTTCTGTCTATTTCTATACCAAGATAATTGCATGAAAAATGCAGGGATAATACTGGCGCCAAGAAAAATGGGAGGAATGGAGTGAAGTGTTCGTTGGTGGGAAGTGAATACAACAAATTTTGTTTTCGACGGGTTTACCTGCAGCTGGTTAGTATGGCACCACTCCAGGGGCCCTATAACGTAAAACTATTCCAATATGTTTCTATTCCAATCTCCTGACGTCAAATTTGCGTAACGACCAACGCAAGCACCGGGGGTAACCCGCAGGGTTGTTTGAACAGACCAATGAAACGCTCTCCTGGTTCATAGGAGGTCACTTTTGTTTGCTTGAAAAACGAATAACATTGCCTACACTGAGCGGCTTGTCATATCTAATTGGCTGTCAAGAAGCAAGGAGAACGCTCAAGTGGAGAGAGATTCGATGGGGCCGAGCCACTGCACTGAAAGTCGATAACCGGATGAAGAGGGTGGTGCCGGCGTCTACGATTGGTCGCCTTTCCCTTACTTAGCTTGCGGTGGCTGGTCGAACATCGCGGTGGCATGCAACGGAAGCTCAAGAATGACGCTAAAACGAATCCTCAGCAAAGAAGAGTTGGCACAATCAGGGGGTAAACGTACCAAAAGTGCTCGAAAACGTTACACGGCCACGCAAGAAGTTTTATTATACGCAAATACACCCATGCTCTCCGGCAGGTGCGAGTAGCCAGCGTCTGAGCGATCGGTGGCAGCCATCTTTTATTCCTTTCGGAACGGGGCCGCCTGCGGCTATTCCGAAGAAAATTCAGTTTTGTTCGGCATAACAATGCATCTTTATCGCGTACATGTCACTCTGACGCGGTGAGTTCTTGCGGTTTTGTGACGTCGCGTGACAGGCAGAAGTGGGCGCAGTCCGAAAACTTTTTACCAATAGCCGAGGACTAATGGCGAAAAGGGGTCGAATAAGAAATAACTGTTTTTCTTTTTTCTGTCGAATCATGCATAATCAGTGTGTACACATCATATCAGATGGGGAGGTAACGCGGTTTTCGTGACGTCGCGTGATAGACAGGTGAAGTGGGGATGGTCGAAAAAAGTTTTTGACCAATCGTGGAGGGCTGATAGCAGAATTGGAATAGAAAAGTTTGGAATAGTTTTACGTTATAGCGCCCCAGCAGGCTGTGTAAATCGCCATTAAGGTTAGATACTAAAATTGTAAAACATTTAACGGAGTTAATGATAGTGGCAACCTGATGAGAAACACCTTAGTTATTACCGACAGGGTGGAATTTTTCATGTCAGATGCACACTAAGCGGAGTGAAGCCCGATGAATGGTAAAGGAACCTACATTGTATGTCGTGCAGGGATTATCATCTAAGACAAAGTGTCCCGTAAAGATCAAAGCTAGGCTCACACGCTATCGTTGACTGCACTAATGTGCTATCTACCCACATGTCGTTAGCGTCGGCAATTAAACAGGTCGCCAAGTTTTGTTGCAAGGAGCAGCGATGCAAGAGATGTAGAAGACCCTATGATTACAAGGACTGCATATCAGAAGTTGCACTTGAAAGCAATTACAACAGTCACTCCGGCTCTTATCAGTAAAGCCTCCATAAATAAAATATAGGCATTCGTTCATGAGTCTATTATCACATATCACTAGAACCAATAAAAAAGCGAGTGAGATATCGTTCCTGCGTTAGAGCAACGAAAACAAGCTGCTAGAGCCACTTACGAGAAAGACAAAGCATTCTGTGCTAAAACTAAAGCAAGCTAAAGCACAAACCCCCTCCCCCTCTCTCAAGGAAAAAGAGAGAGAGCACACAGAACAACCTGACCCTCAATTCAGTTTTCGTAAGCCACTGTTTTCGATAAACTAAGCGCTGTGGAGATTCTGCGGAGCCAGACTCAGCAGACTGAAGGGATTCTCCGCACTTTCTTCACGGAGTTGCAGGAACAACTCACGAGCACGCTTTCTAGCGCTTCAAGGACTTTGCCTCCGACAGACTTGAACTGAAGAAGTATGCGACGGACGAAATCTGCATGTTCTAGAAATCACTGTATTGTCCTAGCGGTTTAGCTGGAGAATCACGCAGGTGTTCAACCGCGTTGCACCTCTTCACGCCTTCCGTAGCTGACTTTCCTGCCAGCCAGACAACTTTCTAAATACCGTCCGCAAAACCCAAGCTATAGCGATGTTTCCAAGTGACAGTGGCATATATAAACTTCTCAGTCACTTGATTGGGTTAAAGCAAGGTACAATTGGGTGCCCTGCTTTAATACTTTTCATATTTTCTTTCATTCCTACCTTTGAACTTCCCACTGTCACTTTTAACAGGCTTTAGTGGTCATAGCAAGATGCTAGCTTTCTCCGACTAGTTTCCCGGGAGTGGTATAGACGCGTAAACTTTTCTCTATCACGCTCTCTGCCAATGTATTGTTTCTCGTAGCACCGTTCCACTTTAACAGTGCAGGAAGATGAGAGACTACGCGCTGCAAACTAATCTCTTCGCAAGTATATCACAGCATGCAGCGTCGTCACTTACTTGGTCGAAGACGAAGGCAACGAGCCACCTAGTGCGCCGTGCTCCGGGCACACATTTGAGTCTTCATGGTGGAACTAAGAGGAAGAGACGCCGGGGACGACACAGTTCTGAAGGCACGTCGCAGATCACCGCGCGATACGGCCATTCCGGCCACATACCATAGGTGAGCTGCACTTGCTATCGTAAGATCACAGAACAAATGCTTCTACGAGAGGGCTTCAACCTTTATCATTTCTGTGTTTGATTTCTTTGCGCTTACTGCGGTCCTCCCTTCTCGACGCTCCAATGTCGCTTGCCTGACTGATGCATAGTGCAATGCATAGAAAAATTGGAGGAAGTCAAAATACGGCAGACAGCTGATGTCGGGCATAGGGTGGGTTGCTTCATTTAGATGTTGAGAAAAAAACGGGAAATAGGGCATGCCCTTTCAAACGAATGTAACATTGGCACATTCATGGGCATCCTCAGAAAGTAGCTTTCTTCGAGAGAAAGATAATCCTCCCGCTGTTCCGCCTACCTAACGGCACTTTAAATTTGGTCAGGCAAGTTATATTTTCCAATAATAAACACAGTCTTGGCATGCTGTCCAGGTTGTCACTACACTTATGCATGAGACATGTAGTATCGTTATCGGCAAGTGTAAACAGGACCCTAATTCTCTATGTTTTTGTTCGCACGCCCTTTTTGCCATTGGCCGGTCGCTTTCGGTAATCATAAGCCAATATTCAAGACCGGCTGGAATTTTCTCTTACGAAGAATACTATCATAGGAGATATTTCTGAATACGGGCTCAAAACCCCACTACCCATGTGACAGAAATCTCCCTCGGAGAGTTTACCCGAGTAATCCAGCGTCTGCGCAAAGAAACATCCATGCAAACAAGTTTCAGTTGGGCAAGCGCACTAGCAAAGAGATCACAGAAAAATTCGTCACAGTGCCGTTTTCCCAAGAGTTTTCGATAACACGAATGTGAAATGCACAATATAGAAACCGGGGATTTCTTTGTTACATTTGCAAGCATAAAGCTATATATAGCTGTATTACTTGTTCAGGAATGTAGGTATGTAGGAATTTAGTCTTTGTTTATAACTGACAACCAACCCTGTTGTCCAAATGATAAATCGATCTGGTGCAATTTGGGCGTCCTTCAAGGATCCGTGAAAGAGACTATGCTTGTTTTCAATATATGTACGTAACTTACGTCATAATCTAGTTTGCACGCCATGGCAGCTAAGTGGCTACGACTTGCTGCTGCTGAACCCGAAAAACTCGCGTGTACTGTTTTTTTTTTTTGGTGAACGCTACAGAAACTCATGTGGCCCAAGTTAATCCGTAGCTGTCCCCCACAACCTCCATTAGATTTTTTTCATTCTCATTCTCGACATTGTTGAAGTTCTAATTAAATCGACGATACCTGCATACCTTGAATCGAACTTAAAATGAGAACTTACGAAAATTTCTCAATAGGTTGCTAGTGGTTCAAAAATTACTGTAAATGTAAGAAAACTCAGTGTGTCATATTTCAAGCGCACCAAAGTGCTTTTGGTGCTTACGGCATTAACGACTAAGCACTAGATAAAACATGTTTGCGTACTTCGGTTTAATCTTTGTTGAGCATCTGCACTAGTATCAACAGAGTTTATACATACTACATTAATGCAGTTACTATGTGTTAGCCCCTGCACGTTTCAAGCACAGGGTCACTTTGATTTGCCTACTTTTTGAATACTTTACTTTTCTTTCTTGCATCATGCGTCAATTCTTTGGAAAGAACGTAGGACGACCTGAAACCTGTTCGGTATTTACAGAAAGACGCAGTAATGATATCACGTCATTCGGAGTTTGCCGAAGCCAGTCCATTATTCATTTACCTTCAAATTTAGTGTTTTCAAGTGCTGTGAGTCATGATACTCTGTTTATCCGTCCATAACGGCCTTAAGTACGGTCGTCCATTTTATTCACCCTTGCTGTCTTCATCAATCTATGCTACGCGACATCTTCCTTCTGTCTGCTTTAATTTCACTCCTACAAAAATTTTAATGACTATCGTTAGCTGCAATTCGTGGGCATTAAGTTCTGGAACGCGAATCAGTGTGAGATCAAACATTCCTTTGAAATTGTTAAATTAATTAGGAAACGTTTTTGAGCCACTCGCATCACAATGACACAACAAACTTTTTGGCGTCAAAAAGAAACTCGAGAAAGAATTTTGTCCTCTTCCTGGTGCGCTGCTGATACAATGCATGGATCCACACGCGCTCGCCCACCTAGCTGTCCTTTTGCAGATTTAGGCTCCATACGGCCACGCTGCAGTTGAAGTTTATTCAAAATAGGAAAAGTACACATGAAATATTGTACAGGACATCTGAATCCCTAGCTAAAGGCTAGTTGGGATCCAGTTCGCAGCTTTAACACCTCCGCGACATCTTAATCAATAATAAGTGGACACACAAACTGGATTAAGGACGCGTGGATTTCACGTTTGACTGTAGAAGAAAACGCGTCTCCTATTCACGTTTCTCTATTTCACTTCTCTTTTGGTGTGAGCAGGTGGTAACCTACCGAGTTCAGTTCATATTTCCAAATTCGGCAAGATTTTTAGCAAACCAACAAAGATGAAGATGCAGCGACAGGCTAGCGAAGTCTAGGCGCTGGAACTTATGCGCAAGAATAATGACCCAGCGTAACTGACTGGTGAAGCGATTGTACGAATTATTTCCTGTGACAAAATGCTCGCTAAAAAAGGAGGACAAGGTGCCACCGTCATTTCCGCTCACGTCATAACACCAGTGTGAACAAAGCAATCATGGCTCATTCACCCTGAAAATTTCGGCTTCCACAACGAGCGGATTTTACCACCGTTGAAATGCTGAGTCGATAACAATCGCCTCCCGCCGCGCTCGATGAGCGGCCTCCGATGTCTGGAAATTTCTCAAAGATTACGTTGTTGCACGGCTCTTTCTAACAGCGCCATCACGCGGGAGGGTGCATGAGCGACCGTTTGCGTTCTTCGATCTCTGACCCCCTCCTTCCCACCACCTAAAGAGCAGAGAGAAATAAATCAATCTTTGTCTTCAATTTCGTATACCTCGTTTACATGACGGTCTGCCGCAGTGACAATTTTAACGCCTCCTGCAACCACTAGTGTAGGCGCTGAGTTTTTCGGCTGCCACGAAATGCCAACCATTTCTGATTATGTGTCCGGCAGTGATCATTATCCCGATCATTTAAGCTGTTAACCTGATATGACGAGCTTAAACAAACACTGAAAAGCTCTGCTTCTAATGTTTTTTTTTTTTGGGGGGGGGGGGATTGGTCCTCACCATATCGCGACAGGCGCCGATCACAGTAAACACTGCTGCACGTGTGTATGAGCGAGGTTTGTAGTAGTTTTTGCTCAGCAAGAAAGTACAAGAAGACAGAGCCGGATACATTCCGGTGGGGGGGGGGGGGGGGTTATCAATTGCACTAAGAAGTTTTCAAACGACATCGTTGTCCTACACGCAGTGACGCACCTCCGCGCTCATTTTTGCGTCCAATACACACACACACATGAAATTAAATTTAAAAAAGTAAGAACTACATCGCGGCCGATTGCACTCGTATCGTGCTCAGAACACTCGCAAAGTCAGAAACAGTTCCGAAATAGACACTGCTGTCTACGCTGCGCTCGTATTTGTATTTCGAGCAGATTTCGAACAAGCACTGGTTAGAACGATTATTTGTTTGATGGACAAGTTTGTATTCTGTTGTTGAGAAAGCAGCGCTAATTTCTTTTAAGTTGATATTAGTTAAGTTAACAGCGCTGTGTCCATCTTGCTTCAGTCGTATGCGTTGCTAGCATCAAGAACATGGTTAGAAAGTGCATTGTCAGAAAAGCGATGCCACATACAGAAATATACGGGGTGATCATTTGCAGGTTTTAGGGAGTCTTGAAAGATTGCCTGTTGCAGAAACAAACATAATTCGAATGTAATTCAAGCATCCTTCAGTAGTTCTTCAGCTGGATAATTCAAATGGGAGGACATTACTTGCGAGAGAAATCGAAGCACATATTCAACTAATTAACAAAAAAGTCATCAATGAACGTCTTACTTAATTACGTTATGGCACATAGCACGAAATACGAATTGCAGCCGGTGAGTTTGCAAGGCGCATCCACTTGAAATGAAATTCCAGAATGACAATAGCCTGGAGATATGCGTCCTCAGCATCACCGTAAAATGCACCGTTGGTCCAGGCCATTTTTAACGAGATGGTCATTTATGCATAGAAGCAAAAAAGTAACCGAACCCTCATGTACTTTGTCCCACACTTTGGGGAACAATATACCGAAACTGGTGTCCTGGAAAATCATTTCAAATCGATGCGTCTTGCAGCCTCACCAGGTACAGCTCGTACATTGCAACATGTGCAGTAAGGTAATTAATTAGAAAAATAATTAGTGAATTGTTGTTAATCAGATGAATATGTGTTTCGATTTCTTGTGAAAGTAATGTCCGCCTATTCGTATAATCCAACTCAAGGACAAGGATTGTGCTACCTGCAACAGGCGATTTTTAAAAATTCCGTGAAGCCAGACACACGTATAAACATAGGATACTTAAGGTAAACGCCGAATTGCATCTGTTGCGATACTATACACACATGCACGCCGAGCGGCTCTGTGTCGAAGTTTTTATTGCGCGTTTCAGCATGCTCTTGTGCTGCAAATGTATCTTCACGCAAACCAACCACAAAATTCAGAGCTCAAATCAACGCCTATAGAAAGGCAACGAAGCGGCTGGCCGCTGCCTCTGCGAACCTAGCGCCATTTGCAGACTGTGGGACAGGGTTTTTACAAGCAAGCGCAGCATCCGCCGTGACCCATAATTAGCTTTTGACAATCGCAACATGCAAATTTATTCACGTGGCTCTGGAAAAGGCCAATCGAGAACCAACTGCCATCGACATCAACCAGGAGGGTGGTTGGTGCACTGCATATCTCAGACGGGAACAAACACAGTCAATAAAAAGACACGCATTAATTAAAAGAATGCCATGTTTATTTCATGCAAACAAAATTTGTTTCGTAATGAATTTTCTTAGGCCTGGTGCTTCCTTTATTACATATAAATTGTATGTATTCTTCACTGTCTCCTGGAAAAAAATGCGTTGACGTTGTATGAGTAGCAATGCTCCGCACTCTTGGGGTGTTCGCAAAGGCGCGCTCCAAAACTTCGTCTGCGGCAATATGCCGCCTCGCATGTTTTCGTGTTTTGGTCCTCCATGTGTTCTCTAAATTCTGTTGGTGTCAGTTTAACTATTGAGAAGTGCAATATTTGCGCTGGTGTTTGCGAAGTTGGTTTCATTGCCCTCAACGCATTCAGTTAAGGCTAATTAATTGTCTTAGGCCGACCAAATGTCCACTTTAGCTTCCTTCGTGCCGTTGCCGTGTCCGACGGGTGAGCGTCCGTCGGCGCGATGCGCCCAGAACCCAACAACGAATGCTTTCGTCGTTACGGAAAGAAGCCGTACTTCATGGAAGGATACGACAGACTGCGACACCCGCACGGTTGGTGTGCCGCTGCATCGCTTTCCCTGCTAAGCAGGTGATATCGACTTCAACCGCTCATCAAATAGTGTGCGCAGTTGCCACTGCCTATAGTAGAGAGTCTAATCACGTCGAGTTGCAAGACATTAAATATGCTCCATCAATGGCAGTCCTATATCGCGCCATTGACTACAAAAAGTGACGCAATTTTTCTCTTCTTTTCTTCCTTTTTTTCGTCGTTACTCATGACGCCAAATGCCCCTTTCTTCACGAGCCATAATTGCGCGAACAACGCAAATTCTTCACTAAAACTTCGCATTTGTGAGCTTCGACGCTTGACAAGCGCACGACTTATTGTTGGGCCCCATGTACTTCCACTTGTTCCGATTGCCTTCCATGCAATGTGAATAAACCGTTTGATGTCGCATGGAACGATGCGAAGAGTGACGTGTTCCGCAGTTATACACTCGAAAATATTAAAACTACGAAAGCGAACATGGAAAAGGAATACAAGATAGTGGAAGATATAAGAATATATTTATCAACATCATCATCAAAAGAGTAAAGATTTACAACTAATTATATCAGCTATTATATATATCACAAAATACACCCAAAAATCCTCATTTCACCACACACGAAGGGCAGCGGCCCACATCTGGGTGTGTCCCGCCCAAATGTCTGCAGACTAACTTCTGCTCATGTGGCCTTCCTCGCCACACTTGAGGCATCCTCGTCGTCCTCCCGAGGCAGCAGCGGGACAATCCCGGCTCATGTGCCCTTCTTGGTTGCACTTGACGTAGGTTCTGCCGGTGGTGCTTCTCGCTGATCTACGACGTCCCCAATGGCGGACGCCCCCGGAAATGGATCCGAGCTCCCCCTTTTGCAGGGCTGCCTCACCCCACCAATCCGCTCCGACTGCCAAGGCGCCTCCGTTATGAAGGCGCTCCTTGCGGGTAGATCCCATGGCGCCCCAACCTGCGCCTTCATAGTCGCCATTGTCAGATGTTGCGTTTCGCCTGCGACACGTGGTTTTGCCGGCGCGACGGCGGCGGGGCGGCGGACATTTTGGCCCGATCGTCGTCACCGCAACACTCATCGCCAGGTGTTTCCAGGCGCGTCTGCGGCGATGCGACCGCCTAGGGATTTCGTTCCAGTCATTGTGCCCGAAACAGGCGATGCCAAAGCAGGGATCTCATTCCAGTTATTGGGCCCGAAACAGGCGATGCCAAAGCAGGGATCTCGTTCCAGTCATTGTGCCCGAAACAGGCGATGCCAAAGCAGGGACCATCTTCTCGTTACAGTCATTGTGTCCGACCGGCAGCGCCACGACAGTGTGCTGCGCAGCGCCACGACAGTGTGCTGCGCAGCGCCACGACCAGGTGCTACGAGATCGTGCGCAGCGCCACGACATGGTGCTACGGCATCGCTACGACAGTGTGCGTCACCATTAGCCCATTGTACATTCACGTGCTCGTCTTTTGAGGGGTTCCTTCTTGCCCTCAACTGCGAGAGTATAAAAACAGCTGCCCCCGGACGCCAGAGGAGGGCTCCGATTTCTTCCGTTGAGTGAAGTGCTCTCCCGTCTCTCTACTTCGGTCAAACCTGACCGCCAACTCTTTGCGATGTTAAAATAAACAAGTTGTTTCGTTGTTACCTGTCGACTCATGCTTTGCCGGGACCTTCGGATGCTTGCAGTTGTACCCCAGGCCGCCAGGCCAACGCTACCCTTGGGGCTTGCGACCCAGGTACAACCACGGGCGTCAGCGCCGAGTTCCCATCTGATCGCTCCAGTGTCGCGATCCAAATATCTGGTTGCCAGCGGTGAGATCGCCTACGACTTCAAACAACTGTCTGCCAGCGGCGAGATCACGACAACGGAGGCCAGCAGCAAAGAGATGCAGTTGACAGTATGCTGAGCAGCTCAACGACGATCCGGGAGCAGTGCAACGAGCCCTGTGTGACGACTGGTTGCCTGCAGCGGAACGACTGCGCGGAATTCCTGCCTGCGAGGTTTGGTGAGTGCGGGACTTTCTTCTTCTGAGCGTTGCCAGGCTTTTTGTTAGTGTCAGAAACAGAGCTGGTAATTGTGGTTGTCGTTGCTGCCGGGTTAGTTTGCGGCAAGACAATAGTAAGCAGTAGAGAAAGCAGCATTCAGAGCAGCCATGGATTTGAAGTCGTTGCGCAAACCGAAATTGTTGGAGCTTGCAAGAGAGTTGGGTCTGGATGTCTCAGACAAACTCAGAAAACCAGAACTGATAAAGGCTATTCTTGAGTTAGAGGCTGAGGATGACGAGCTGTCGGAATGCCTTGAGACTATTGAAGAGAGGGAGACTGCAAAAAGAGAAGAGCGCGAACGTAAAGAACAGAAAGAGCGAGAGCAACAAGAGAAAAAAGAAGAGCGTGACCGTCAACACGCTTTGGAAATGAAGCGTCTCGAGATAGAGATGGAACGCGCTCGTAATGGAAGTCAGGCACACGGTGCAGGAGAACGCGTATTGTTCAAAATGACTGACCTGATGCGGCCGTTTAAGCTTGGAGAGGACATTGGTTTGTTCCTGGTTAACTTTGAGCGAACGTGCGAGAAGCAGGGGTTCTCTCGGGAAACGTGGCCACAGCGCTTGCTCACTTTGTTACCCGGCGAGGCGGCCGACGTAGTCGCTCGCTTGGATAGAGAGGAAGCAGAGGATTTCGACAAAGTAAAATCGAGTCTGCTAAAAAAGTACCGGCTGTCTGCGGAAGCGTTCCGTCGGAAGTTTCGGGAAAATGAGAAAGGCAAAAGTGAGTCATATACAGAGTTTGCGTATAGGCTTATGTCGAACATGCAGGAGTGGCTCAAAGAAGAGAAAGCGTTTGGTGACCACGATAAAGTTCTGCAGTGTTTCGGGCTAGAACAGTTTTATAGTCGGTTACCGGAGAACGTGCGATACTGGGTCTTGGATAGGCCAGACGTGAGTACGGTGGCTAGAGCCGCTGAGCTAGCCGAGGAGTTTGTGACGCGTCGAGCTCGCGGAGCTAAGGACGGTCAAAAGGGTGAATTTGGCTCCAAGTCTGAGAGGCCAAGGTTCACGCCCATGAGATTTAAGGGGGACACGCGTAGTGAGGATGCGAGTGAAAGCAATCCGACCAAACGTAAAGAGACGGCAGCCGAAGCCGAACGCAGAAAGCGGTTCGAGATGAGGCGAGCGGGCGTTTGTTATACGTGCCAGAAGCCGGGTCACTTTTCGGCGCAGTGTCCGGAAACAACACCAAAAGTTGTGTTTTTTTCAATAGGCAGCACTGACGAGAACATGAAGCTTCTTGAGCCTTACATGCGAGACCTCCTCGTAAACGGGAAAGAGTGCCGAGTGCTTCGCGATTCCGCAGCTACGATGGATGTAGTTCACCCGTCTTACGTAGAACCCCATATGTTCACGGGCGAGTGCGCGTGGATCAAGCAAGCCGTGGAAGCTCATAGCGTGTGTCTGCCGGTAGCAAAAGTGCTTATTGAAGGACCTTTCGGAGCGCTTGAGACGGAGGCGGCAGTGTCATCTATGCTGCCACCCCAGTACCCGTACCTATTTTCAAACAGGTCCGATCACCTCCTGCGCGAGAAGGGGCTTTTGTTTGGTGAAGCTAGTGTTCAGGCCTTAACCAGATCGAAGGTTCGGGAGCTCGCTGCAAAGGCGGTAGTTGCGGGGCCGACGTTATCAAACAACGAAAAAGGGTCAGAGGCGCAGCAAGCTGATATTCAGAGCACGCCCGAACTGAATAAACTTGAGTCTGTAACGTTAAAGGCGCCAGATACTGGAGAGGAAATGCCCGACACGGGAAAGTTAGAAGAGCTATCTACTGATTTGCTCATCGCGCCTACGTCAGACGGACTTGATAGGTTGCTAAAAGTCAGCCGGACGGCTTTGATAGCCGAGCAAAAAAAGGATGGCAGCCTGGAAAACGTGCGCTGCAATGTCAAAGAAGGTATCGCCAGGAAAACTGCGCGTTTTGTGGAAAGAGGTGGAGTCCTGTACCGGAAGTATCTAGACCGCCGAGGAGTGGAGTTCGATCAGCTGGTCGTGCCTCAATGCTATCGTCAGGATCTGTTGCGCTTGTCACATGGGGGTTCGTGGTCCGGACACCTAGGAGTTAAGAAAACTAAGGACCGTCTCTTGCAAGAGTACTATTGGCCAGGGTGTTTTCGGGACGCAGACCATTTCGTGAGGACATGTGACACTTGTCAGCGGGTGGGCAAACCAGGGGACAAATCGAGGGCGCCGTTGAAATTGGTACCTATCATTACGGAGCCTTTTAGACGGCTCGTTATTGATACAGTGGGACCTCTGCCGGTAACAGCCACGGGGTACAGACACATTTTGACTGTGATCTGCCCAGCGACAAAGTTCCCTGAAGCAGTGCCGCTTAAAGAACTCAGCTCAGTTGAGATAGTTAATGCACTACTGTCCATATTTGCGCGAGTTGGTTTTCCTGCAGAAATTCAATCAGATCAGGGCACAGTGTTTACTAGCGCTTTGACGACAACTTTTCTCGAAAGGTGTGGGGTAAAGCTGCTACACAGCTCAGTGTACCACCCACAGTCGAATTCCGTTGAGAAGCTCCACTCCGTCATGAAGCGCGTGTTGAGAGCCTTGTGTTTTGAACATCAAACTGACTGGGAGCTGTGTCTGCCTGGGGTGATGTTTGCTTTAAGGACCGCGCCGCATGCGGCTACGGGGTTTTCGCCAGCTGAACTGGTGTACGGTCGCTCGCTTCGATCTCCGCTTCGCATGCTTCGAGAATCATGGGAAGGTAGGGGCGACGACCCAGTCGTGGTGGAGTACGTGCTTAAGCTCCTCGAACGCTTAAGAAGGGCACAGGAGTTGTCAGGTGAAGCAATGACAAAGGCCCAGCAGAGGGCCAAGGTTTATTATGATCGGACAGCCAGGGCCCGTCGTTTTGAGGTTGGCGATGAGGTCATGATATTGCGCACATCGCTAAACAACAAACTAGACGTGCAGTGGGAGGGCCCAGCGCGAATTGTTCAGAAACTGTCGGACGTTAACTACGTGGTAAGTCTGCCAGGAAAGCGGAAAGCACAGCAAGTTTACCACTGTAATCTGCTCAAACCTTATAGACAAAGGGAAGCAGTGGTGTGCATGATGGTAAACGTTCCTGAAGAGCTTCCGGTCGAGCTTCCGGGACTAGGCTCAGTGACGAACAGGGAAGACACCGGTCAAGTCATTAGTGACCTTATCAGTAAAGCACCGCTGTCGCCTGAGCAGAAAACCGAACTACACCAGCTATTACAAGAGTTTCAAGGTCTGTTCTCTGAGAGGCCTGGTAGGACTTCTGTACTTACTCATGATATAGAACTTACCTCCACAGAGCCAGTACGATCCAAGGCGTATCGGGTGTCACCCCGCCAGAGCGATATTATGGAGGCTGAGGTAAAGAAAATGCTACAGCTCGGTGTTATTGAGGCAGGTGAGAGTGATTATACCTCCCCTTTGATTTTAGTTGAGGTACCGGGCAAGGAACCTCGTCCTTGCGTCGACTACCGCAGGCTTAATTCCATCACTAAGGATCAAATTTATCCGATCCCTAACATCGAGGAGCGCCTTGAGAAAGTTAGTAGCGCTCAGTTTATTTCCACCCTAGATCTTGTCAGGGGTTATTGGCAGGTTCCACTTACAGAAGAGGCTAGTAGGTATGCGGCGTTCATTTCACCAATGGGAACATTCCGTCCTAAAGTGTTGAGTTTTGGTTTGAAGAACGCGCCATACTGTTTTTCAAGTCTCATGGATAAAGTGTTGCGGGGACAGCAAGAATTCGCTTTACCGTATCTAGACGACGTAGCGATATTCTCCGCATCCTGGTCTGAGCATATGACACACTTGCGGGCAGTGCTAACCCGCCTGCGCGAAGCAGGCTTGACAGTAAAGGCTCCTAAGTGCCAGTTAGCACAGGCCGAGGTTGTCTACCTCGGTCACGTGATTGGTCAGGGTCGTCGCCGCCCCTCTGAAATAAAAGTGGCCGCTGTGCGAGACTTTCCGCAACCGCGCACAAAGACCGATATTCGGTCGTTCTTAGGTGTCGCCGGCTACTATCAGAGGTACATCCCTAGGTACTCTGATATCGCGGCTCCCCTGACGGATGCTCTAAGAAAGACAGAGCCTCAAACAGTCGTCTGGGACGAGACAAAGGAAAGAGCTTTTAGCGCCCTAAAGAGTGCCCTAACAAGCCAGCCTGTGCTACGATCGCCAGACTATACAAAAGGGTTCATTGTTCAGTGCGATGCTAGTGAGCGAGGCATGGGCGTTGTACTGTGCCAACGGGAAAATGGAGAAGTAGAACACCCCGTCCTGTATGCTAGTCGTAAGCTGACCAGTCGTGAGCAGGCGTATAGCGCCACCGAGAAAGAGTGTGCATGTCTCGTGTGGGCCGTTCAGAAATTGTCATGCTATCTAGCCGGCTCGAGGTTTATCATTGAGACGGATCACTGCCCTCTCCAATGGCTGCAGACCATCTCTCCCAAAAATGGCCGCCTCCTGCGCTGGAGCCTCGCTTTACAACAATATTCCTTTGAGGTGCGTTACAAAAAGGGGAGTCTCAACGGTAACGCCGATGGCTTAAGTCGAAGCCCCTAACGTAGGAATCAGGCTCAAAATTGTTTGTTACTGATGTTTTTCTTCCTGAGGCAGGATTTTTTTTTAACATATTGCTTTTGTTTAGTGTTTCAAAGTGATGATATGCTTTCTAGTGCAATTTTTCAATTTGTGGACGCGTTCTGAGTGATGCTAGACTACTGTAAGGAACTAGGCAGTGGTATAAAAAGGGGAAAGAGCCTGGCAGGGCTTAGTGAGGGTTGTGCCGTGCTTGCTGACTGAGCGGTTGAGTTTTCAGCGTAGTTCTAACGCTTGCCGGGAACGAGAACAAAAATGTGAACTCTCCCGAAGTCACTTTGCAGTGTCCCGTGCGAACCTGAACGAGAGAACGAGGCCTTCTCTGCGCGCTGCGCTCAAGAAACGTCAAGGGACGCCCGACTTCGGTTATGAGCATCATCGAGCGACATCCCTCCGGACAGCGGATGCAGTCCCCTGTCCATCGGGATCTCCTTTCCCCGGCGGGGCGGTCTGTTGCGTTTCGCCTGCGACACGTGGTTTTGCCGGCGCGACGGCGGCGGGGCGGCGGACATTTTGGCCCGATCGTCGTCACCGCAACACTCATCGCCAGGTGTTTCCAGGCGCGTCTGCGGCGATGCGACCGCCTAGGGATTTCGTTCCAGTCATTGTGCCCGAAACAGGCGATGCCAAAGCAGGGATCTCATTCCAGTTATTGGGCCCGAAACAGGCGATGCCAAAGCAGGGATCTCGTTCCAGTCATTGTGCCCGAAACAGGCGATGCCAAAGCAGGGACCATCTTCTCGTTACAGTCATTGTGTCCGACCGGCAGCGCCACGACAGTGTGCTGCGCAGCGCCACGACAGTGTGCTGCGCAGCGCCACGACCAGGTGCTACGAGATCGTGCGCAGCGCCACGACATGGTGCTACGGCATCGCTACGACAGTGTGCGTCACCATTAGCCCATTGTACATTCACGTGCTCGTCTTTTGAGGGGTTCCTTCTTGCCCTCAACTGCGAGAGTATAAAAACAGCTGCCCCCGGACGCCAGAGGAGGGCTCCGATTTCTTCCGTTGAGTGAAGTGCTCTCCCGTCTCTCTACTTCGGTCAAACCTGACCGCCAACTCTTTGCGATGTTAAAATAAACAAGTTGTTTCGTTGTTACCTGTCGACTCATGCTTTGCCGGGACCTTCGGATGCTTGCAGTTGTACCCCAGGCCGCCAGGCCAACGCTACCCTTGGGGCTTGCGACCCAGGTACAACCACGGGCGTCAGCGCCGAGTTCCCAACAGATCGTACCAGCGGTCCGATTCAAACACAGAGCAGCCATTCACATAGCACCCGAGCAGGAGACACCAGACATTGTTATGGTAACGCAGGTCAATCGGTTGTCTGACTACTTACCCCAAGACCGCTGGGAGGTAGCGGCTTCCATTCCCACTTTGGCTCCGCGCCCGCGGCCTAGCCCGAAGAAACCTGCCGTGAAAGTACTCGGCACTTCAGCCGTGATCAAACGTTCTTCAGAGCAACGTCTTCTTCTTTCCCTACTTGCGAACACCACGTGTTGTTGATGATGATACCTTTGATGAGTTTGGCGCATACCCACTCACGGGGATTGGCCAAGAGTCGGGCAGACATTGCTTATGTGTTCAGGTAATGAATTTAGAAATCTATTATTTTTGTTGTAGAAATTAAAGCGAGGAAAGTTTAAAACGGTTCAGTAGAATGTCACTGAATCAAGAGAAAAATAATTATGTACAATATAAATGAGCCGATAAAGGAGGAATGGAAAGAATAATACGGTCAACAATGAAATCGGTTTGATTCAATCATGAATTTTTCTAAGGCGATGCACACATTGCCGTGTAAGTGCCCAAGCACAGACGCTCCGAAAGACGGCAGTACCGGAGTGTTCAAAGGCAGGTCGAGCTCTCGCACTGTAATTTCTAATGACATTTTTCTAAAGGAGAAGAAACGCCGGCATTCCAGTAAGTAGTGTTCGATCGTCTCTAATGAGTTGCAAAAATGGCACAAAGGGGTTATTGCCAGACCAGATCGGTGCATCTATAAATTTACAGATGGGACTCGACAACGCGGTCTCGTTGATGCCACTTCCGTTCGTCTTATTTTGCAAAATTTCCTGCTCCAAGGGAATTGTAAGTGGTGTAGTTCCGAGGATAACTTAAGATTTGATTTTGATGTGAAAAGGATGTATCTTCTAAACCTGACAGGCGTGATAAAACCCGTCGTTGGAAGAAGGCTAAGCACCGGGCCGCTGATAGAATCCTTGGTCAGGCTCTCTGCCACTTCATTCATAAATATGCCTTTGTGCCCAGGTACCCACATTAGTCGCAAACTCTGCTAATGACATGGAGCCAGTGTGTACAATATTTTTAATATATGCGGCTCGCCGGGAGCGTAAGTGAGGTGCATAGCGACAAATAATCGGTGATTATTACCGCGGTTGTCCTGGAAGATTATAGCTTACGCAAAGCTAGGACAACAGCTCGGAATTCCGCTACGTATATCGGAGTGAAGCCGGGAAACCGAATAGAAAAAGACCAATCCAACGATGATGAAAAAATTATAACTACAGCCTTTTCCTCACTCTGCGAAGCTTCTTTTGCTATTATTACGTTAGTAGGGAGCTGATTCAAGCGGTCCGGGAGTAAGCCGTTAAGAATATGCGAGGGAAGCTGCTTTGCATTATTTGGGTATAAGTCATCATAAGTAATAACTAATGAATTTGAGATGCTGTTTACCGTGATTACAGCATTTATATTTACATCTAACGGATTGAATAATGATTCTGATATAATCACTTGCGGCATGTGAAAACGAGGCTTTCGGTGGCCATTTTTGGTGTTGAAGTTTCTGAAGCTGATCGTCAACGCTATTGGGATTGTATCTGGCTTCTAAAAGAAATACAGCTACTTCGATTTTGACAATTAATTCGTCTGCTTACTTTTAGAATGCTGCAAAAATGGTGAGTTACTGCTGAAGGCCGAAGGTTTGTGTTACCGATGATAATTTACAAGGTAATTCGTGAATAACCAACTCCTCCTTAGCCGAAAGTTACATTGCGCATCAAATTCTTGACTGTCCTGAGCAACGACGACGAAGAAGAAACCTGAGACGAGCGGGAGCTGCAAAGGTGTGAAAAATAGCACGAAAAGCAGTCGGTGCGCGACAGAAGCAATGCACATGCGAAAACATCTCAACACGAAGCACGTGCTGCCTTCACGCGGTTGACGAATATGGCAAAATGCGGCAAGATGGAATCGACGTGGCATATCGTCCACTAATTTATCACTTGATCACGAAACAAAGATGCGTGTTTGTTCAATACAGTCGTGATGATGTTATCAACCACAACGGCGAATGCTGCGCGTGTCCCCGTGAAGGCATTTCCAAGCTTCAGTGACTCCCTGATTCAGTTCAATGAATTATTGCGGACAGCAATTGAGCCCCGACTTGTGGATGCGCTCATAGATTGTAATGTGCGATCTATAGTAGGAGTCCCGGTAATTGTATAAATCGTCGAGGAAACTCAAGGATTTATACAATTCCCCGATATCATTCGAGAATGTTAAGGACCAGCAACTGATGCTTGCAGAAACCTCCAGCATGCATGCAGCAACAAACGCGTGCAGTGCGCAGCGCAATCTGTTTGCGTCAAAAACGTGCGAGACATGCGCCGTTACCGAGCACCCCTCGAGGAGGCCGTGTCTATGATCCGCTCCTCGGCCTGTCCAGCTTATTAGATGTGCGCGACTCACAGAGGGAAGTAAAATAAATCATCTTGATCCAATAAATAACTGCACCTCGATCAGTTCACATCGTTCGACTGTGCACGACGGGAGACGCTGTGGATAGGGCGCACAAGTAGTATCGTGAGATTTTGTGGTGAATAGACGTGTTCTTCCAGGGCTCCGCGGCGGCGACGGAATCATGTTTTTGTGCACGCTTTGAGCTTGCTTCTGTTTTTGATTTGATGATTTTTTAGCCTTTAAATAATAATTGTGTAGTTTTACTTTCTCTCTCTCTCTCTCTCTCTCTATATATATATATATATATATGTATATATATATATATATATATATATATATATATATATTCGTGTGCACGGGTGTGTTTCGTGTATATCTGGTTTTTCAGGATAGTCAGAGCGTCCTTTCGCGCCACGTGCTTGAACACGTGAAACCGGGTGGGACGTTAAGTCTTTATAGCCTTTAAATAGTACTTTGGAAGTGGCAAGACTAATAGCTATTACTGGTTTTATTGTGTTTGCTTTTGTATCGGGAACATTGCTTTGGTAGGAAAGTGAGAACGTGGCCACGTGGTTGAACACGTGCGATAACGTGTCATACCTTAAGTCTGTGTGGCATTGATGAGATATACTTTGCGGCATTTTAAGGATTTAGATTCTGTGCGTATGGGTTTTTGTTATAAGGCGCGTGCTTTGCATTATTATAGTATTACAGTATCGTAGTATTTGCATTAGAAAAAGGCGTGCAATCCGTGGCAACAAAGCCGGGAAAACGTGCAATGTGCGGGGGTCCCTCAAGGCAAACAGAGAACGGATGAGAATGGAGAGGGAATCGAGTCAATCAGCACACACTGTGATGTCGATTCTAGGCTAAAGAAAATTGGAGGCTTTCCAGGATGGAGCTTGTCAAACAGGTCGAAGAGCTCAAAAATGAGCTAAATATGAAGCGTGATGCACGGAAGGTACTGGAAGAAAGACTTCAAACAGCCGAGGAAAAGCAGAACAGGGCCGCCATTGTGAACGAGAAGGATCGTCACAACGGAACGCAGTCCCCTGACGTCACAGGAAAGGCAGTGGCAGCAAAACACGTGCAATGCGGGCAACGTGGGGAGGGGGTAGCTATAAAGAGCGGCACCTACCTTCAGGCAGCTGCCACACAGAAAAAGCTGGAGCGCAGGGGTCAATGTCCCCTGTCAAGTCCAAATCCCGCGGAAAGGGACAAAGGGAAACACGGAGAGGTAGGAGAGAGTGAAATAGTGATTATCGCCGTGATTCAAACCTGGCTAGGAGCTCAGAAGCAATGGTGGAGAAGGTGAAAGGCGATAAAAGAGTGGCGGTAGCGACATTTCCAGGGCGGACACTGGATTCTGTCATGGAGCGAGCAAAAGCAAAGCTCGCGGAAAATGCCCGCGTGCGGAACCTTGTCATGATAGCAGGTGGGCTAAATGACGTCCTAAACAGGAAAGGGACCGGACTAGCCCAGCGTTTGACGAAGGGTGTAGACTACTTGCGCGAGCTGTCCCCTCAAGTGCAGATCGTGGTTTGCACGGTGGCGGAGAGGCCTGTAGGTGACAGTCACGTACAAAGATCCGTAGTAGCTGCTAATGTAGCAGCCCCTACGGCGTTAATACGATAGCATTAATGCTAATGCTATCGTACTATGTAGAGGCTCCAAAAGTTCTCGAATCTGTCTTACACGAGGCAGCTGCCATATGCCCTTTGGACTGACTTTACGAAGTGTAAGGTTTTATGTGAGGTGTCCCGAAAGTGTACGACTGTTCGCGAAGTGCGTTTCAAAACTGCCGCTCTAAATTACTGTGGCAATGGGCTTCAAATTTGGGAGTAACCAGCTATTTTGGCAATACACGCAAAAAGACTGGTTATCATCCGGGCTCACAGTAGCTTGAGGCACGATAAAGGATATGTTGTGAGGATGTGGAAGAAGGGATGTTGAGATTATTAAATGTAAACGTACATGGAAAGATTGTTAAGTCAGCGCATGAACGACAGAAAAAAAAATAGAAATGAATGCATTCTGCTCATTCCTGACGTGCTGCTTGCTGCACCAGGCTCTGGCGGATTGTGTTGCGGCTGTTTCGGCTTCCTACAAGATCTACCGACACCAGCCGCTTGGACTACGGTGTAAATTAGACGCTATTCTTAACAGCAACGGACGCATGACCCTTTCCTCGCTTGCTGGAACCTCAAAAGTACCGGTGCGTTCGAATCGAGAAATTTACCAATTGAATCGAATGGGGATATTACAGAAAAACGACGTACAAATATCAAATCGAATATCGCACACTTCCTGACTTCTAGACAAAGTTAAAAAAAATGTTGTATGGATTCCATTCTGAAAAAGAAAGGAGAGGGCTATTAAGATTATTTTATAGATTCACGTAACGCCTACCACAAATGGGCGGCTGTTTATTAGACGAGCTTTTAAATAAGAAACAACTGCTATTAGTCATTTGTTACGCCGTGACCCTTTCTGAAGGAAAGAAGTCAGCAGATGCCACACCGCGTATTGTTTTAAAGGGATGCAACTATGCTGATGCTGGCCGAATAATAAATTGGTTTGCATAAATTGAGGCAAGTATTAATGTAAGGCTGCCTAAATGTGCGGAATTCGTATTGAATGACAAGAATGAGCAGGTGTTATTTGTCCCGTGCGTTCTCTCAATAGAGCGGGTAACACCGCAGTTCTGCTACAGCAGCACCAATCGGAACAATCTGCACTCACATGAATTCCATGCCTTGAGGCTACAAGACTCCTGTAAATTTATATTGGTTAAACCAATAAACATGCAATTTTCGTCAGTTTGCCCCTTCGTTTCTTCAACTACCTATGTGCACCGGACCTACCAAACTTTTCATTGAATTAGATATATATATATATATATATATATATATATATATATATATATATATATGGCGGGGAAAGCTGCCCCCCTCCCCCCTCGGACAAATGAAAACTTTCCGCCTATGCTATAACCTGTGAATAGCAGACACACAAGCTGCATTCACTATTCACGACACATGGATACCACACTTACTAAAAGAAGGAAACGTATGCCCTTTATTCACGTTTCTATATTTCTCCTCTCTTTCGCAGCAAACAGATCGTAACCAACTCATTTCTGCTCATATGTTAAATTTAGGCAAATTTCCAAGCGTATAGCACCAGTCGCGCAGATCTATTCGCTGGAACTGATGCACGCAGAAAAGCAGTGTGTCCCCGCACAATTGACATCTTGTGAAAATGTTGTACGAATCATTTCCCGATTACAGCGGAAATGATTCCGCTGTCAGTTGGATTGACATGAGAATGCCATCGTGAACTTGCAGTTATGGCTCGTTATACCAGAAATTTGCCGTGTAGAACGAGCAGATTTTTGTACTGCCGAATTGCTTAGTCGCTCACATTCGTCTCCATCCGCGCAGCCAGAGTAGCTGCGAGAGCTCCAGATTTCTCAAAGACAACGATGTAGCACGACATTCGTCTTGCTGTATATGCATCGCGCAGGCAGCCTGAATTGCGTGACTGTTTTCTGCGAGCTGCTCGCTCCGCCCAGAACCCGTCCAGCGTAGATGGACGGACGGATGGAAGGACGGATGGATGGATGGATGGATGGATGGATGGATGGATGGATGGATGGATGGATGGATGCTATCAGTGTCCCCTTTGGAAAGGGGTGGTGGGTTACTCCCACCAAGGGCTATTGCTATTATACTGCCTGATGTCCTACCTATGCTAAAAAAAAAGAAAAGGAAAGAAAACCGACGGTGAATTCGCATAACCAAAGATTCTGAACCCTTATTGTGAGCTTTGTTTTTGTACGCGTTCGTTGTTTCTCGTTTCCCTATTTTTCTTCCATCGATCTTCCAATCGCCGCTTACTAATCTCTACTGCTGACATGTTTACTTTCCCCCTGCTCTCGCTGAACGCAAGGGCTTCAAGGAATCCAATGGTGCCTGAATCGACCGCTGGGAAGATATCGTCACATTCCAATAAAACATGCTCGGTCGTTTCCCTAGCTTTACCGCAGCAAGCGCATGCTTTTTCTTCCATGTTGTATCCCGCTTTATAAGTGCGTGTTCTAAGGCATCATGATCTCGCTTCGGAAAATAATGAGCTTTCTTATGAGTTATCATAAATTGTTTATTTCCTGATTTCGTTTTTTCCTCTTAAGTAGGTTTCGCAGGCTTCTTTTCCCCTGCCGCCACCCAAAAGATTATTTGAGCCTCTCTGACTTTCCGCTTGACGTACCTTGTTGCCGTGTTGCTCACCATACAGCTCGCATACTTTCTGGTAAACTTCCTACTTCTTTTCCTCCCCTGTGAATCAGTTTTTCCTGTACAAATACCTCAGCACTCTCCCAGCCCACTTACTTTCTTCCATATTCCTCAGTCGCTTTTAATAATAAATTTTGCTGTAAGCTTTTCTCATTTAATTCAAAGTTTGTCCAGCCCCTATCCCCCTTCACCGCTTCATTTGTAATGTTTTCGTGAGCGCCCAATTCGAGGCGTTCCACTGACATCAAGTCTTCATTTTGCATATGGTTTCGAGTAAACAACCGCATTTCCAAATGCAAGTCCTGGAACCATTACACCTTTACATATACCCCGGAGCACCTCGTACCTATTGTATCCCCATAGCGCTCTGTGTTTCATTATGGCCGCATTTCTCTTCCCTTTTGCTGTTGTTTTTTTTTCCTGTGTTTCCATATATCTATTGCCTTCGTTTATCCATATACCTAGGTAGTTATACTCCTTTACCCGAAGTATTTCCTGGCCCTATATTGGCACTGTCTGTTCACTGTTTTCATTGAATACCATAACATCTGATTTTTGTTAACGCTAAATTTCAGACCTAAATTCTAATAATAATATTTGGGGTTTTACGTGCCAAAACCACTTTCTGATTATGAGGCACGCCGTAGTGGAGGACTCCGGAAATTTTGACCACCTGGGGTTCTTTAACGTGCACCTAAATCTAAGCACACGGGTGTTTTCGCATTTCGCCCCCATCGAAATGCGGCCGCCGTGGCCGGGATTCGATCCCGCGACCTCGTGCTCAGCAGCCCAACACCATAGCCACTGAGCAACCACGGCGGGTACCTAAATTCTCGCCTTCCTCTCCACAGATATTAGCCAGACGTTGCACATCATTTTGCTTGTTAGCTAGCGACACAGTGTCGTCCGCATAAAACAAACCTGGAAGCTGCTGATCTACTACTGTACCGCCTAATTGTAAGAGAGATTAAACCCGATATTTCGTTCCTTTAGCGCCCTGTCCATCCTCACCATGTACATCGTAAGCAGTCGTGGGGATAAAGGGCACACCTGGCTCAGTCCCTTGTTGATATCAACTTTCTCATCGCTCCTCATCCCTTACCATTCAACGAAAATTGTATTTTCTTGGTAAATATCTCTCAGAACCTCTAAACAATGGTTGCACAAGTCTTTCCCTTCCAGAATATGCCACAAAATGTTGCGGTCTACGGTGTCATACGCTCCTGTAATGTCTAAAAAAGGTTACATATAACGGTCTCCTTTCTACACTTGATATTTCAATAGACTGAGTAAGGACAAATAAGTTACCCGCCGTGGTTGCTCAGTGGCTATGGTGTTGGGCTGCTGAGCACGAGGTCGCGGGATCGAATCCCGGTCACAGCGGCCGCATTTCGATGGGGGCGAAGTGCGAAAACACCCGTGTGCTTAGATTTAGGGGCACGTTAAAGAACCCCAGGTGGTCAAAATTTCCGGAGTCCTCCACTACGGCGTGCCTCATAATCAGAAAGTGGTTTTGGCACGTAAAACCCCAAAAAATTATTATTAGGACAAATAAGTTATCATTCAGACGCCTACCTATTCTGAAGCCATTCTGAAGTTCTCCCAAAATGCCATTCTTCTCTGCCCATGCTTGCAGCTTTAATTTAATGGCCTGCATTGCTAACCTATGTATTACCGATGTAATGGTCAACGGCCCATACTAGTGAATTTTATCTTTCTCCCCCTTACCTTTATAAATTAAATTCATTCTAATTTGTCGCCAACTGTCTGATATTGGTCGATCTTTTAAACTTTTTTCCACTGCTTTCACCAGAGCTTCCTTACTTTTTGATCCTAGTTCATTAATCAACCTAACAGGAACCTCGTAAAGCCCTGTGGCTGTACGCTTAGCAATTTTCTTTTCGGCTTTCTTCCAGTTGAAATTTGTCAGCACCAGCTCCTTTTCCCTCTGGTTCTCTTTCATGCTCTTTTTTCCTTCAAATACAACCTCGTCGTTGTCTTGGAAAGATTCGGCTGTTATTCTTCCGATGTAATTTAATGCCGCTTCCCCTTCCAGCTTGTTTTCCTCTTCGTCTAGGGTATGTTGTTGCATTGTTGTTGACTTGCTTCCTACTAATTTTATATGGTTCCAAAATACTCTTGGCGCGGCCTTGTTTTTCTCACGTTTTTCTGACAACCAACATTCACTTTGACCTTTTATCTTTGGTTGCACAAGTATTTGAACCACGGACTTTTTCTCCCGGTATATATTTCCCATTTGCTGGCTATTTGATGCTGCGCCAACTGCGCTTTTTTTTTCCTGCTGTGCTCTCGGGATGCTTTCTGTCGTTCGGCAAACGCCTACATTTGCCGAGCACCACCACGTGGTCAAAACTGGTTACGCTATGCTGCGGCGAAGCCGACTCGTTGGAGGCGACGCCAAGACTCCGTATAACCCGGTCGGTCATGCACTGTTGATATCGTCACTCACTGTTTCTTTCCTTGCTCCATGGTTACATGGCCAGCTTCTGCCTCGGGGGCAGTGGTCGCAAGTGTTAAGTCGTGCGGAACTGCTTGAAAAGTCCCTGTGGTGCGATGTGCTGACACCTGTGGCAGTATAACGTGGTGTAGCGCGCTGAACTGTCATACAAAAATGAAAGCGGTAAATTGTTTTACGTAGCACCACGCGGCAAATACCTCATGCACCGCGAACTGTAAGAATGAAGTCGATTCCTTCTTTCGATCCAGGTGCGTCACTACAGATGTTGCTGAATTCAAAGCGCCCCCGAAAACTTATACTTTCGCATGGGGGACCTTTAGGACACGCGACTTGAGTCTCCGGGTTCCCTAAACCCCGTAACGCGGATAAAATCTAGACGCGACGTTCTGTATTATGCACATAAGGGAGCTATACTGTAATTGTTAGTATCCACATAGCGGCGCAGGGCAAGCGTTGGGAGTACGTATTTCCTAATAATAATAATATTTGGGCTTTTACGTGCCAAAACCACTTTCTGATTATGAGGCACGCCGTAGTGGAGGACTCCGGAAATTTGGACCACCTGGGGTTCTTTAACGTGCACCTAAATCTAAGCACATGGGTGTTTTCGCATTTCGCCCCCATCGAAATGCGGCCGCCGTGGCCGGGATTCGATCCCGCGACCTCGTGCTCAGCAGCCCAACACCATAGGTACGTATTTCCTCATGGCATACATCTGGTTCAGATAAACTTTCATTCTGGAACGCTAGAGTGGTACAACAGCGCTGTTTCGGTGCTTTTAATTTCGAGCGTTAACGCCATTCAGCTGCCGCGACCCATGGGCGCATGCATGCCCAATGAAACAGGAATTCTCTGGATGTTTAGTGTTGTACTCGAAGCTTAGGCTGTAAATCGGAAAGTCTCGCCGATGCTTTGTGCGCGATACGTGCTGAGAATTCATTACATTTGCAGTAACCGTATCTAGATGTAGGCGGAAAAACAAAGCGCGTTAATATTGCAAGAATAATAAAAAAGATAGCAAGAATAAAGACAACAAGAATAAAAACTTTGCTGCTGACAGCGCTACCAGTGTGAGCGCCGCTCCTTCGCATGAGATGAGCGACTTTCCGGTATAGCATTGGTGCCAAATATGGCGGACCTTGCCGCAAATCGGGCTCACAACGGGAGCGGTAGCCATGTACAAAAACATTACGCAACACTTTATATTAGCACCACCTCACGGGATTGCAGATAACCTGGCGTCTGGGCCCCTTGAGCTCACAAATAAAAAAATTATCTTCAATTTAATATCACATTTACGTGATCGTCTGCTGCAGTCGTAATTTTAATGCCTCCTGTGACCGCTGGTGTAGCAACTGCATTTTTGGAGTGCGATAATATGTCAAGCATCTCTGATTACTTTCCTGTGGGTGGTCCTTAGACTGGCCAAGCTGTCAACTCATGATCACGAGCTTCAACGAAGCCTTAAATTCATTTTTCATAACAGCTTCCTTGGGAGCGGTGTGCGGCAGGGTCACCCACGTGCCTCGTTTCCCTCCGCGGTTTGTGAATCGCTCAACACAGACGCACAAACACAAGCTCGCGCGCACACATGTAAAAAATAATATATCGCGCCCGATTGCTTTCACATCGCGTTCAGAACACTTGCAACGCCAGAAACAATTCCGAAATGCGCGTTGCCGACTACGCTGGGCTCGTATTCGTGTCTCGAGTCGATTTACAAGAGGCAAAATTTAGAACGATGGTTTGCTGAGAGAGCTCGTACTCCATTGTTGTGAAAGCAGCGAAAAAGAAACATATACTCAGCTGATAGCCCTGGGCCTGTTTTCCTTCCGGTCATATAAGATTTTTTCGCACTGCCTGGCTCAAGAACTGGTTAGAAGGTGCATTGTCATGAATACGACGCCACTGACAGAAATGTAGGTGCGAGAGGTGCTGATAAGCCTTGAGCTGTACCCATAAAAAATTAGCTAGCAAGCTGTAACTGCTACACTTTTCTACATACGCCTCCAGGAAGTCAATGCACTTGCGACATGTGTCCTGAAACTTCTTAAGTCCCCTGGATATAAAATTCTTCCTTCTGCTGGTGTGCCAACTTATTTGCAGCATAATTGTTGCATCCAGAATACTCCCAATTAGTTGTCCTTAGGGTGTATTTCGAGAGTGGGGAAAATGAAGTTCAGAGAGAGCCAGGTCGGGCAAATAAGATGGATGGAGCATCCCTTGCAGTGTTTGACAAGAGATTGTCATACGAAAGGATGACACCGTTGGACAGGTTTAATCGACGTTTTCCCTTGTTTTCCCTCATCAACGTCAATAAAGCGCACAGTAATATTTTGCATTAATGGTTGCACTCTGTTGGAGGAAGTCCACCAGAAAAATATATTCTTATCCCAAAGAACTGATGAAATTGCTTCTGCACCGACCTTTGCACACGAAACTTCGTGGGCATGGGAAAACCACCGAGCCTCTATTCTTTAAATGCTACTTTGTCTCGGGATCAGAAAAGTACATTGTCTCATTGCCAGCTACCAGGTTGTCCGGGAAATATGCCTAATAGTTTCCAAAATGTTCCAAAACAATATGTGTGACCGGGCTAGTTGGTAACCTATTAAAAAAACAGAGCAACAACAGATGGAGGACGGAAACAACTTGTATACGTTCGATTTTTATTTCTTTCCTCCGTCCGCTGTTGTGCGGTTTTAATTACACTCCAGAACAGCCACCGATAACACTGTACGTTTTCTCTTTTGCTCGTCTGTCAAAAGTTTTGGGATCACTTTGCTGCAAGCTTTCTCATTTCCAGGTCGTTGTGGATGATGTCAAAAAACCTCTCACGTGAGATAGCCAGATATGTCGCAGTACTTCTGGTATATTGGCATGAATCGATTTCACATTTGTAGGTACAGAGAGAGAAACAGGTTTTCCGCTGCGTTTGTTGCTTTCAAGACCGAAATAGCTTATTTTAGAAGCGACAACCGAATGTATAACGGTAGCAGATGAACAGCCGCACTGTTGCGCAAAGATTGCGACATTTCATCACGGATCTGCTACGCACATTTCCCTTCGAGAAATAGGCATTTGACTATCGTCCTATGCTCCACCAGACCGCACTTCTGAGTAGCGGTTGCCATGTTCAAGTTTGGTCCTGATAAAGAAAGATAGAGCGATAACATTGGCCGCTCATTTTTGCGCCATTGAATACAGACAGATTGGTGCGATGCGCTCACCAAATTACAGCTACGCAAGAATGGCTGTATACCGTGAATTGGGTGCACGTTAAAGAACCCCAGGTGGTAAGGATGTATGCAGGGTACGCCACTATAGTTTGCCCCATAATTAGATCATGGTTTTGGCGCGTGAAACTTCAGAATTTATTTATTTCGAAGACAAAATTGTTTAAACAATTTTAAGCCTAATTTGGCCACACATTAACCGTAACGCTCTGTTTCAAATAAGAATGATACGCCGAAAACAAGCGGCGGCCACTGGCGCTACGCGTGCAGCTCCTGCCAGGTGACAAACGAGTCAGGCGTCCGGGTCCGTGTCTAATTCCTGTCCTTGTTTGATACACGGCCCACAACTACTGGTGTGACGCGCCCAAGTGTCTGCAGACCAATCTCTCCTCACGTGGCCTTCCTCGCCACACTTGAAGCAGCTGCGACCGTAGCCTCGTCGTCCTCCAGAGTCAGCATTGGGACAGTCCCGGCTCATGTGCCCTTCTTGGTTGCACTTGATGCAGGTCCGGCCGGCAGTGCTTCTCGCTAATCTGCCACGCTCCCAATGGCGGACGCCCCCGTAGCTGGAAGTGAGCTATTCCTTCTCCGGGGTCGCCTCACCTCAGCTGTCCGTTCCAGCCGCCAACACACCTCCGATGTGGACTTTCTTGTTCCGAGTAGATAACATAGGGCACCAGAACTCAATAGAATTTGCATCGTCATAAGTGTGAGGTCGCATACAGAAATATAAGGGGTTAACACGGTATTCTTAAAAATTGCCTGTTCCAGAAACAAACACAGTTCAAATGTAACTCAACCACAATTCTAGCCATTCAGCTCGATTATTCAGGAAGGCGCACATTACCTGCAAGACAAATCGAAGCACATATTCAACTAATTAAAGAAAAGTCATCAGTTTGCTATCTTATGCATAGAAGCAAAACAGTAACTGAACGCTCAATAATTTCGTCCCATACTTTGGCAAATATCTCGAAACTGGTGTCCTGGAAATTCATTTCATATGCATGTGTCTTGCAGTCTCGCCGGATAGAATTCGTAAATGGGAATATGTGCAGTTATGTGAATAATGAAGATGTTAATTACTGAATTTCGTTAATTAGTTGACTATGTATTGAGTTCTACCTGATGCGATACTGTACACACATGCACGCGCACAGGCTGTAATTCGAAGTTTTATATTGTGCATTACATTTTGCACTTGTGCTGGAGATATATATTCACGTAAACCAACAACAAAATTCAAAACGCATACGCCCGCATATGAAAAGACAACGAAGCGACTGACCGCAGCCACGCACCATTTACAGACTGCTGGACAGGGTGTTTACAAGCAAGCGCAGATTCCGCCTTGAGCCATATCTGGCTTGTGGCAATCGCAACATTCAAAATATATTCACATGTTCACGCATTCACATATATTCACGCATGCTTGCAGAAATCGGTCGTGGAAATTTCCAATTGGTGCAAACTCTGGGGCATGGAATTAAATGTACATAAAACAGTCTTGCTGCGAGTAACAAGAAAAAAAGGAACCTAGTATATTTTCCTATGTTCTAAACGACAGAAAAATAACTGAAGTTGAACAATACAAATACATTCTCTAACAGATTCTCCTGGTCAGACCATATTTCCCTTACATGTTCAGCAGCTTAGCGGAAATTATGGTTCTTGAAAAGGAAACTTAAATAGGCTCCGGTAAACACAAGAATTTTAGCATATAACACATTCGTGCGATCGAAAGTTGAATACGCAGCGGTTGTATGGGATCCTCATACCAAAAAGGACATCATGAATTTGGAACGTGTACAAAGGAAGGCCGTTAGATTTATCTTTGGAAAATATAAAAGAGAAGATTCCCAGTCCTTACTAATGCTTAGGAATAAAATCACTTCACTAAACACAGGCGTAAAGTTAGTCGTCTCCAGTTTTTACATAACATCACAAATGGAAAAATAGGGCTTCAAATACCTCAATATGTAACGCCTCTTAATGCACGAAAAACAAGACATAGACGCAACTTTTCCCTTACGACATTATTTGCTAAAATAAAATCTCACATGAATAGTTTTATCCGCGTACTATAAACGAATGGAATTCTCTCCCTGTTGAAGTACTTCAATCGGGGAACTTCACAAATACGTTGGAAAACTGTTTTTCACATAAAATAACACAACCATAAACACAATTTTTTTCACTACTTTTCTCGTTTTCATATGTGAAATTTCCTGTATTTAGTTATGTTTAGTGTCCGATTATTGTTGGGCACAGCGTTTTGATCCACATATAAATTCAAATGTGCGATTATTTTGTTGTAGTTACTGTGCTAACGGAAGAATTGTGATTTTTGTAACGTGGCTATGGGATGCATCATTTTCATGCACTGTTTATATATACATTTCTTTATTATCTTTGTTGCATTGTTATTACCTTGTCAACTGTATTACCCCTCCTGCATGGGCCAGTATGTTGGCCTGCAGTATGAATAAATAAATAAATAAATAAATAAATAAATAAATAAATAAATAAATAAATAACATGTGTCGCGAAGAAAGCGGTCCAGAAGCAATTGTCACGGACGTCAACCAAGAGGGCGGTTCGTGCTTTGATTAAAGCATGACTCATGCGAGAACACACACTGTCAATAAAATGACCTGCTTTAGTTAAAAGAACGGATTGTTTAATTCATTCAAACAAAATGTGTTTGGTAATATATTTGCTTAGGTCAGGTGCTTAACTTAGGATTTATAAAGTGTATCTGTTCTTCAGTGTCTCCTGAAAAAAAGCCCTTTACGTTGTATGAGTAGCAATGCTGTGCACTCTTGTGGTGTTCGCAATAGCACGCTCGCAAGCTTCGTCTAATACGATATGCCGCCTCGCATGTTTTCGTGTTTTGCTCCTCCATGGCTTCTCTGAATTCTGGTGCTGCCAGTTTAACAATTGAGAAGTCTAACATTTCCACTGGTGTTTGCGGGATTGGTTCCAGTGCTTTTCACGTGTTCAGTTAAGGCTAAGGAATAAATGAAGGCCGCGCAAGGTGTCCACTTTAGCTTCCTCCGTGTGCCTGCGGTGTCCGATGGTCTACGCGTCCCTAGCGACGATGCGGCCAAAAGCAAACACCGAATGCCTTCGTCGTTACGGAAAGAAGCGGTGCATTGTAGAAGGAAGCGATATGATGCGACACGCGTACGCTCGGTGTTTCGAGGCATCGCTTTTTCTGCTAAGCATGTGATCTCTAGTTCAAACGCACATCTAATAGAGAGTGTAGTAGGCACTACCTAGGGAAGAGCCTAATCGCGTAGAGTTGAGGAACATATTAAATATATTGAATTAATCTCAGGCCTATATCGCGCCATTCACAACAAAAAGTCGCGACACATTTTTCTGCGTTTAAATTCGTTGCTTATGCCGTCGAATGCCCCATTCTAAACGAGCGATAATTGTGCGAACAACGCACTTACTTCTCAGTAACTTCGTAATTGTGGGCTTAGACGCTTGACGCTTTGAGGCTTTCACGCTTGACAAGAGCACGATTTCATGTTGGATCCCATGTAAGTTAAGTAGTTACGATTGCGTTCCATGCAATGTAAATCACCCTTTTCATGTAGCATGGCAACGTGGGAAGAACTATGTGCGCCACACATATGCAACTATTGAAACTACGAAAGCGAACACAGAAAAGAAATACAAGTTAGTAGAAGGTATAAGAATATATTTATCACGCTCATCATCAAAAAAGTAAAAATTTCAGGATTTTTAAAAGTTAAACAAGCTAATAAAGAACAAAGTACACGCAAAACGCCTAATTTGGCCACACACGAAAGGCAGCGGCCCAGATCTGGGTGTCTCCCGCCCAAATATCTGCAGATCTTCTACTCATGTGGCCTTCCTCGCCGCATTCAAGGCATCCTCGTCGTCCTCCCGAGGCAGCAGTGGGACAGTCCCGGCTCATGTGCCCTTCTTGGTTGCACTTGACGTAGGTTCGGCCGGTGGTGCTTCTCGCTGATCTACGACGTCCCCAATGGCGGACGCCCCCGTAGATGGATCCGAGCTCCCCCTTTTGCAGGGCTGCCTCACCCCAACAATCCGCTCCGACTGCCAAGGCGCCTCCGTTGTGAAGGCGCTCCTTGCGGGTAGATCCCATGGCGCCCCAACCTGCGCCTTCATAGTCGCCATTGTCAGTACAGCCAGGAGACACCAGACATTGTTATCGTAACGCAGGTCAATCGGTTGTCTGACTACTCACCCCAAGACCGGCGGGAGGTAGCGGCTTCCATGCCAACTTTGGCTCCGAGCCCGCGGCCTAGCCCGAAGAAACCTGCCGAGAAAGTACTCGGCACTTCAGCCGTGATCAAACGTTCTTCAGAGCAACGTCTTCTTCTTTCCCTACTTGCGAACACCACGTGCTGTTGATGATGATGCCGTTAATGGGTTTGGCGCATACCCACTCACGGGGATTGGCCAAGAGTCGGGCAGACATTGCTTGTGTGTTCAGGTTATGAATTTAAAAACCTATAATTTTGTTGCCTAAATTAAAGCGAGGAAAGTTTAAAACGGTTCAGTAGAATGTCACTGAATCAAGAGAAAAAAATTATACATAGTATAATTGAGCCGATAAAGGAGGAATGGAAAGAATAATGCGGTCAACAATGAAATCGGTTTGATTCAATCATGAATTTTTCTAAGGCGATGCACACATTGCTGTGTGATTGCCCAAGCACAGACGCTCCGAAAGACAGCGGTACCGGAGTGTTCAAAGGCAGGTCGAGCTCTCGCACTGTAATTTCTAATGACATTTTTCTAAAGGAGAACAAACACCGGCATTCCAGTAAGTTGTGTTCGGTCGTCTCGAATGAGCTGCAAAAATGGCACAAAGGGGATATTGCCAGACGAGATCAGTGCATCTATCAACTTAGAGATGGGACTCGACAACGCAGTCTCGTTGATGCCACTTCCGTTCGTCTTATTTTGCAAAATTTCCTGCTCCAAGGGAATTGTAAGTGGTGTAGTTCCGAGGATAATTTAAGATTTGATTTTGATGTGAAAAGGATGTATCTTCTAAACCTGACAGACGTGATAAAACCCGTCGTTGGAAGAAGGCTAAGCACCGGGCCGCTGATAGAATCCTTGGTCAGGCTGTCTGCCACTTCATTCATAAATATGCCTTTGTGCCCAGGTACCCACGTTAATCGTAAACTCTGCAAATGACATGGAGCCGGTGAGTACAACGTATTTAATATATGCGGCTCGCCGGGATCAGTAAGTGACGTGCATAGCGACAAATATTCTATGATTATTACCGCGGTTGTCTTGGAAGATTATAGCTTACGCAAAGCAAGGACAACAGCTCGGAATTCCGCTACGTATATTGGAGTGAAGTCGGGAAGCCGAATAGAAAAAGACCAATCCAATGATGATGAAACAATTCTAACTACGGCCTTTTCCTCACTCTGCGAAGCATCTTTTGCTATTATTACGTTAGTGGGGAGCTGATTCAAGCGATCCCGGAGTAAGCCGTTAAGAATATGCGAGGGAAGCTGCTCTGCATTATTTGGGTATAAGTCATCATAAGTAATAACCAATGAATTTGAGATGCTGTTTACCGTGATTACAGCATTTATATTTACATCTAACGGATTCAATAATGATTGTGATATAATCACTTGCGGCATGTGAAAACGATGCTTTCGGTGGCCATTTTTGGTGTTGAAGTTTCTGAAGCTGATCGTCAACGCTATTGGGATTGTATCTGGCTTCTAAAAAAATACAGCTACTTCGATTTTGATAATTAATTCGCCCGCTTACTTTTAGAATGCAGCAGAAGTTGTGAGTTACTGCTAAAGGCCGAAGGGTCGTGTTACCGCGGATAATTTACAAGGTAATTCGTGAATAACCAACTCTTCCTTAGCCGAAAGTTACATTGCGCATCAAATTCTTTACAGTCCTGAGCAACGACGAAAAAGAAACCTGAGATGAGCGGGAGCAGCAAATGTGTGAAAAATAGAAGGAAAAGCAGTCCGTGCGCGACAGAAGCAATGCACATAAGAAAACATCTGAACACGAGGCACGTGCTGCCTTCACGCGGTTGACGAATGCGGCAAAATGCGGCAAGGTGGAATCTGCGTGGCATATATCGTTCACTTAATTTATGGCTTGATCACGAAACAAAGATGCTTGTTTGTTCAATACAGTCGTGATGATGTGATCAACCAAAACGGCGAATGCGTGTGTTCTCGTGAAGATATTTCCATGATTCAGTGACTGCCTGATTCACGTCAATGAATTAATGCGAGCAGCAATTTGAGCCCCGACTTGTGGATGCGCTCATAGAGTGTAATGGCCTATCTATAGTAGGAGTCTCGGCAATTGTATAAAGCGTCGAAGGAACTCCAGATCGACACGAATTCTTCAAAATCATTCGAGAATGTTCAGGGCCAGCAACTCATGCTGAAGAAACCTGCAGCATGCATGCATGCAACAAATGCGTGCAGTGCGCAGCGCAATCTCTTTGCGACAAAAACATGCGAGACACGCGCCGTTACTAAGCACCCCTCGAGGAGGCCGTATATATGATCGGCTTCTCGGCCAGTCCACCTTATTAGATGTGCGAGACTCACAGAGGGAAGTAAAGTAAATCCTCTTGATCCAATAAATAACAGCACCTCGATCAGTTCACATCGTTCGACTGTGGACGACTGGAGACGCTGTGGATACGGCGCACAAGTGGTATCGTGAGATCTTGTGGCGAATAGGCGTGTTTTTCCAGGGCTCCGTGGCGGCAACGAAATCATAAGTTTTTTGTACACGCTTTGAGCTTGCTTCTGTTCTTGATTTGTTAATTTTTTTAGCCTTTAAATAATAATTGGGTAGTTTTCTTTCCTCTCTCTCTCTCTCTTTCTCTCTCGCTTTCTTTTTTCGTGTGCACGGGTGTGTTTCATGTATATCTGGTTTTCCAGGATAATCAGAGCGTTCTTTCGCACCGCGTGCTTGAACACGTGCAACCGGGTGGGACGTCAAGTCTTTATAGCCTTTAAATAGTAGCTTGGAAGTGGCAAGACTAATAGTTATTTCTGGTCTTATTGTGTTTGCTTTGGTATCGGGAATATTGCTTTGGTAAGAAAGTGAGAACGTGGCCACGTGGTTGAACATGCGAAAACGTGTCATACCGTAAGTCTGCGCGGCATTGATTGCTTTTAAAACATTGGTGAGAATTGCTTTGCGGCATTTTAAGCATTTAGATTCTGTGCGTATCAATATTATAGTATTATAGTATTGTAGTATTTGGATTATGAAAAGGCGTGCAATGCGTGGCAAGAAAGCCGGGAAAGCGCGCAATGTGTGGGGGTCCCTCAAAGGCAAACGAGAGAACGGATGAGGATGGAGAGGGAATCGAGTCAATCGGCAGACACTGTTATGTCGATGCTAGGCTGAAGAAAATTGGAGGCTTTCCAGGATGAGCTTGTCAAACAGGTCGAATAGCTCAAAAATGAGCTAAATATGAAGCGTGATACACGGAAGGTAATTCAAGAAAGACTTCAAGCAGCCGAGGAAAAGCTGAACCGGGCTGCCATTGTGAACGAGAATGGTTGTGACAATGGAACGGAGTCCCCCGACGTGACAGGAGAGGGAGTGCCAGCAAAAGACATGGAATGCGTGCAACGGGGGAGAGGGTAGCTGGAAAGAGCGGCACCTACCTTGAGGCAGCCACAGAAAAAAAAAGCAGGAGCGCAGGGGTCATGTGCCCCCTGTCAAGTCAGAATCACGCGGAAAAGGACAAAGGGAAACAGGGAGAGGTAGGAGAGAGTGAAAGGGTGATTATCGCCGGCGACTCAAACCTGGCTAGGTGCTCAGAAGCAATTGTGGAGAAGTTGAAAGGCGATAAAAGGGTGGCAGCAGGGACATTTCCAGGGCGGACAATGGGTTCTGTCATGGAGCGAGCAAAAGCCAAATTCGCGGAAAGTTCCCACGTGCGCAACCTTGTCATGGTAGCAGATGGGCTAAATGAGGTCGTAAACAGCAAAGGGACAGGACTAACCCAGTGCTAGGCGAAGGGTGTAGAGTACATGCGCGGCTGTCCCCTCGAGTGCAGATCGTGGTGTGCATGGTGCTGGAGGGGCCTGTACGTGACAGTCACGTACAAAGAACCGTAGTGGCTGCTAATGAGGCGATATGGAAAATGAGCCGAGATAAACTTTTCGAGGTTGTCGAAGTAAACAGGGAAGTGAGAAAGTAGATGGTTTTGAACGAGATGGGATCCACTTCAATTACATGTTTGGACGAGCACTGGGCTGGCGACATGCTGGTCGCGCTGTTGCTTTTTTAGGGGCCCCACGAGCGCTCAGGAGGCCAGAGCAGGTACTAATGAAGAAGGTCCCCTAGGAGAACCTTAGAATAGCATCGCCGTCAATAACAGAAAAAGGAAGAAAACAAGAAAGAGAGCTCACTATGCAATAGGCTACATCAACATACAGGGCGGAAGAAGAAAGGAAAAGTGGGGAGTGATTGAGGAGAAGTTAAGTAGAGAACAAATATGAGTGTATGCGGTTACAGAAACGCACCTTAGACAGTCGGAAGAGCCGCAAGTCATTGAGAATTATGTTTGGGAAGGGTGCAAGAGAGCTAAGTCGGAAAGAAAGAGAGGAGTAGTCGGAATGCTCATCCATGAGGGAGCCAAATGGAAAAGAGTAAATTCAAGATGTCAAGAATATCTGTGGTTATGGGGTACAATGGGTGGGGAAAAAACTTGGCTGGGCGTAACGTAGTTGTGGACCGCAAATAGGGGAGAATCAAGAGTTAGTGGAATGCATAAGTGCTGATATTAAGCGTTTCGGGAATGATAGCGAAATTATCGTATTAGATGACATGAATGCTCGCATACAGGATCTAGATGGCTATACCTACAACAACGAGAAGTCAATGGTAGATCTTTGTGAGCAACATAACCTCATTATCGTGAATACAGGGCCTAAGTTTGAAGGGCAGATCACGTGTGAAGTGGGAAAGCGACAATCAACAATTGTTTATTGTCTGATGACAGAAGGAATTCGTGAATACTTGAGAGAAATTGTCTGACGAGGAAGGGTATAGCACCATAAGGAGTGAACATAAACAAATCATTTTGAAAATGGGATACGTAGTTGGGAAAGAGAGCAAGGAGTGCAAAATGGCCAGTGCAAATTTGAAATCTCAACAAATAACAAATATAGTCACAAGAGCTCGAGGAAGAACTTTGCAAATGGCCAAGAGTGGGAATATAGTGAGCTTCTAAGTGTAGTAACGACAGAAATACGGAAAGAGACACCGCATTTTCCTTGGAAAGGAAAAAAGAACCCGAAAATCTGGTGGAACAGGGAGATACGAGAAGCGATCGCCGAACGACAGAAGGCATCCCGAGAGCACAGGCAGGCAGAGAAGGCGCAGTTGCCGCAGGATGAAGTGGCCAGTAAATGGGAAATATGCCGGGAGAAAGAAAATCTATGGATCAAATACTGGTGCAAGCAAAGATAAAAGGTGAAAGTGAACGATGCTTGTCAGAAATACATGAGAAAAAGAAGGCCGCGCACCTATGATATTTTGAAACCACATCAAATGATTAGGCAGGAAGTCAACAACAACACAACATATCCTAGACGAAGATGGAAACAAACTGTAAGGGTAAGCGGCAATAAATTGAATCCGAAAAATTACAGACGAATCTTTCCAAGGCAATGACAATGTTGTATTTGAAGAAAAAAGAGCATGAAAGAGAACCAGATGGAAACGGAGCTGGTGCTTACAAATTTCAACTGGAAGAAAGCCGAAAAGAAATATCTTAAGCGCACAGCCACAGGACTAGAAGGCGTTCCCGTTGAACATAGGACCAAAAAGTAAGGAAGCTCTGGTCAAAGCAATGGAAAAAACTTTAAAAGATAGACGCATACCAGACAGTTGGCGACAAAGTAGAATGAATTTAATTCATAAAGGTAAGGGGGACAAAGATAGAATTCACTACTTTGGGTCGTTGACCATTACATCGCTAATATTCAGGTTAACAATGCAGGCAATCAAATTAAGGCCGCAAGCATGAGCAGAGAATAATGGTATTTAGGGAGAACTTCAGAATGACTTCAGAATAGGTAGGCGTTTGAATGATAACTTATTTGTTCTGACTCAGTGTATAGAAATATCAAGCGTGGAAAACGCACCATTATATGTGGCCTTTTTAGACATTACAGGAGTGCTGACAACGTAGACCGCAACATGTTGTGAGGTATTCCGGAAGGGGAGGGCTTAGGCGACGATTGTCTACAGCTTTTCAGAGAGATTGATTTACCTGGAAAATACCTTTTGCGTTAAATGGGAAGGGGCGAGGAGCGAAGAGAAAGTTGATATCAACAAGAGATTGAGGCAGAGGTGCCCTTTATCCCCACTACTGCTTACGATGTACATGGTGAGGATGAAAAGGACGCTAGAGGAACGAAATATCGGGTTTAATCTCTCATACAAACAGGCGGGTACAGTAGTAGAGCAGCAGCTTCCAGGTTTGTTTTATGCGGACGACATTGTGTCGCTAGCTAACAAGCAAAATGATGTGCAACGTCTGGCTAATATCTGTGGAGAGGAAGGCGAGAATTTAGGTCTGAAATTTAGCGTTAACAAAAATCATATGTTATGGTATTCAATGAAAACAGTGAACAGACAGTGACAATACGGGGCCAGGAAATACCTCGGGTAACAGAATATAAATACCTTGGTATATAGATAAACGAAGGCAATAGGTATATGGAAACACAGGAAAAAGCAATGACAGTAAAGAGGACGAGAAATGCAGCCGTAATGAAGCACAGAGCGCTGTGACTATAGAATAGGTACGAGGGGTTCCGGGGTATGTGGAAAGTTGTAATGGTTCCAGGACTTACTTTTGTTAATGCGGTTGTTTGCTTTAAATCAGGGGTACAATCAGGACTTGATGGCGACCGAAGGTCAGCGGGACGCCTCGCATTGGGCGCTCACGGGAAGACTACAAATGAAGCTCTGCAGGGTAATATGAGCTGGACAAGTTTTGAAGAAGGGAAACTCACACTAAAATTCATTGAAGGATGACTGAGGCATATGGAAGAAAGTAAATGGGCTGGGAGAGTGTTGAAGTGCTTGTACCGGAAATGAACATTGATTCACAGTGGAGAAAAAGAACTAGGAAGCTTACCAGTAAGTATGCGGTCTGTAGGGTGAGCAACGCAGCAACAAAGAACGTCAAGCGGGAAGTCACAGCGGCTGAAATATCTCATGGGTGGCGGCAATGGAAAAGAAACCTGCCATTAGTAACTTTACTTAAGAGGGAAAAAACGAAATCAGTAAAGAAACAATTTATGATAACTCAAAGGGAAGCTCATTACTTTTCGAAGCGAGATCAGGATGCCTTAGAACCTATAAAGCGAGATATAAGAACGAAGAAGAAGGGGGTGCTTGCTGCGGTAAAGCTATGGAAACGATGGAGCATGTTTTCTTGGAATGTGAAGATATCTTCCCAGCGGTCGATTTAGGCACCATTGGACTCCTTGATGCCCTTGGGTTCAGCGAGAGCAGGGGGGAAAAAACATGTCCGCTTGAGAGATTAGTAAGAGGTGATTGGAAGATTGGTGGAAGAAAAGCAGGGAAACGACAAAAAACGGAGACGTACAAAAACAAAGTTCACAATAGGGGCCAGAAAATTTGGTTATGGGGATTCATTGGTGGGTTTTTTTCTTGTCTTTTTTTAACCTAGGTAGGACATTAGGCAGTGTAATAGCAAGAGCTTGGTGGCGCAACCCACCGCCACGTTCCAAAGGGGACGCACTCATAACATCCATTCCACCCACAAGATGAGCCTGGCAGAGTGAGTGAGTTAAGACTATTTGAAAACAAGCTATTGACGGGTGACCATGTTGTTAGGCAGCCACGAGCCCATGAACCTGGCAGAAAAAAAGTACTGTCAGCATTTGTGTTGCTTCCACCGAATTCTGTTTATTCGGTTGGCATGCTGAGAACGACCGTAGTGCATTAAGGAGAGTGTTCTTTCAAGGTCTTTTTCAGTGTTCGTTAGAGGAGGCATCAGGAATAATGTAGCACCCCCTGAATACAGGGTGTCCCAACTATCATGCAACAAGATTTAAACGTATGCAAATACCACGTAGCTGGACTGACCCAATGCAATTTTCTTTGCCGTCTCTTGGAGATACTCAGATCTTTTTATTTCCTTCGCATTACATAATTAGTCTTAATTATTTCGTCAACCTATGGAATATTATAGTTTGATTAAAAGTATCATAGAGAACGTCTACATGAAGAACTCCCGATACAGCTTTCTCTTCCCTCAGTATGTGCTGGATAAAAGTGTTTATCCGTGTCTGAAATAAGCCCGCGAATATGGGCAAAGTGCCTCGAGCGGCCAATCGCTTTCACGCTGGTTCTTTCAATGGTACTTTCACGCTGGGAAAACACTTTTATGTAAGCACGTATCGAGCAACATAATGCTATATAGGAAGTTTTTCATGTAATTATAATATCTGTGAATTTCGATAATTAATTACGGCCAGTTATGTAATTAGGCTGAATACACAAAAAAATGCTTCGCTAGGTAAGTGGCACTAGTAGCGGTGGCTTTGGGCATTTATTCAAAATTTTGGCGGCCTGGTTTGCCCCCGGAACAATATATGTGAATAAATCATGTGTAAGACAAAGAGGAAGGCAGCCCACGAAAATGACCTTAGGGGTATAAGGAGGAGAAGAAAGCCTTATTCGGTGAAAAAGAAATGAAAACACAAGCAGTCTTCGTTCTTCCTACTTGCGCCAGCACGGTGGAGAGGAGGTTAGGGATAAGTTCTAGTCTAGGAAAGTTGCATCCTGAGCCCTCTCCGGGGCCTTCGACACCAGCCTGCGCTGGTCACACAGGTCCAAGCGGGACAGCACCGTCTCCTACTGTTCGGCTGTGGGGCTTGTGATGGGAGGTGCGTCTGGTGTGGGCGGACATTCTCGGGTTTGGTGGCAGAGTGAGGCGTATTCTCCGCAGTGTGGCAATTTCTAAAAGTAAAGTGTAGTACGGGTATTTAAGAAGTGAGCAACCTGAAGACTTTGAACGATAGCTTATTGAGGATACTTTTCATGTGTCGTTCTTGTAGCATCTGCAATAAACTTGCCTGCATTCTTACAAGTAGTATTCATATCGACATTATGCCACCTGGAAGCCATGAAGAACAAAAGGAAAGTAATGATGGCTGCTGATTACATGTCAAATTAAAAAGAGCAGCTCTGTTTATGCAGAAGTGTGATGCACCATTGTCGACGCATCAGCTGATGTGTTTTCTAGGGCGACTCCGCCACAACCAGTGCGCACTATTCAACTGCACTTTGAAGGCCGAGTTTGAAACCGACGTTCAGCGGCCACCAGATGGTTTTGTTTGAAAACACTCATGGCAACTTTCGAAAATTCGTTTATATTCCTTATAAACACAGCTGCTGTGCATCAAAGCGGCATGCTTCAACCATGGGATCACATTGATTTACGCACGTATTGAGATCTACATTACTTTCTTGCATAGTCGCGTTTGTACTGAGTCAACTCTTAACCCACGACAACTTGGAACCTGCTGGATGTTTGCAGAATTGTGCAGTCAGTAAGTATACCATGTCACTCTAATTTTGTCGAATAAAACCAATAATTCTTGAAGTAAGTGCCCCGCTTTGCCATCGTACCTGGCAAAGCGGGGCACTCACTGAATAAGGAATAAAGAAGAATGTATAGATTGAGTGTATTATTGTTTTTTCTTATGTCATTTGGGATATCTACATCAGTTACACATGTGCGTGCAACCAGTCTTTTCTTTCTTTTTCTTTTTCCTTATCTTTTTCTTTTCTTTGCTATCCCAATGTCCTATTTGCATGTAATGCATCTTCGACAGCGTACCCATAGCTAACCTATGGCTGTGGTTTTAACTGTTTTCGCGACCTTTGTAATGATTTTTGTAGAAATAAATCCACCAAGAAACACGAAAGGGAAGAAAGCGTTCTCTAAGGTTCCTCCATTGCCACTGTGCTGACTCGACGCAAAGAGGACACGCCATGCTGCTGCTAGTCCCATGCCAGTCCCGCGCGTCATCGTAGCGACTTGGAGTATATACCCTGATGCTGGTCATTGTACATCCTTTCTTCGCACAATGTAGATGCTGACAGGGTTCTCAAATTTGTGTTAGGCGAGGCAATTGCCATAGGACGTTTGGCCTGACTTTACGAAGTTTCAGGTGAGGTGAGGTTTCGGAAAAGTGTATGACTGAACGGGAAGTGCGTTTCAAAACTGCCACTTTCAACGACTGTCAATGGGCTTCAAGTTTCGAAAGAACCAGCTATTTTGGCCATAGAGGCACGAAAACTGGTTATAATCGGGGCTCACGGTAGCTTGATGCACGATAAAGGATATGTTGTGGGAATGTGGATGAAGGGATGTTGAGATGATTAAAAGTAAACGTATATAGAAAGTTCAGGACAACATTCATTTGGGCTAGATGGTGCATACTTGAATTACGAAGGAACAGCGCCAACGATAGATGAATTTGGCGCTTGTCCTGTGTCGTTCTCCCCACTTGTGATGGTCTTCGTTGGCACTGTTCCTTCATAATTCAAGTATATGGAAAGATTGTTTAGTCAGCAGGTGAACAACATAAAAGAACGAAAGAAGACAACTGAATGCCTTCTGCTCATCCTGACGTGCTGCTTGCTGCACCAGGCTCTGGCTGATTGTGTTGCGGCTGTTTCAACTTCCTACAAGATCTACCGACAGCAGCCGCTTCGACTGCGACGTAAATTAGACGCTATTCTCAATAGCAACAGACGCACGACCCTTTCCTTGCTTGCTGGAACCTCAAAAATACCGATGTGTACAAAGCGATAAATTTTAGCAATCGAATTGAATGTGGGTATTACAGAAAAACGACGTCCAAATATCTAATCAAATATGGAGGATTTTATCATTTCAAACAAAGTAAAAAAATGTTGTACATATCCAACTAATATTGAACACATATTCAACTAATTAGAAAATGAACTAATTAACTTTTGTATTTGTTTACTTTACGGCACATATTCCAATTTGATAATTGTATCCGGTGAGACTGCAAGACGCATCCATTTCAAATCAATATTCAGGACACTAGTCTCCAGAAATTATTTCCAAAACTTTCGGACAAAATACATGACCTTTCATTTACCGTTGTGCTTCTCTGCATTAGAGAGCAAATTCATGACTTTTTGTTAATACTAGAATTATCTTGGAATTAGATTTGAATTATGTTGGTTTCTGCAACAGGCATATTTTTAAAAATTTCGTAAAGTTCAAAAATGATCCCCCCGTATTTTTCTGTATGTAGCGTTTGTTGACTGACTGACTGGGGTCGCATTTCTGAAGATACACCGTCTTACCAGGGACAGTACCTACTGGCATTCTGAAGTGATTTCTAGGAATTCAAGTGGAGCTGGAGTTCTCTCAACAATTTATACGATTACCAGGGCTTCCTCTCTATGCAGACCGCACATCACATTCGATGGACGCATCCGCAAATCGGGGCTTAAAATTGCTGCTCGCAGTAATTCATTGACGTGAATAAGGCAGTCAACGAAGCCTGGCAATTTCTTTCAGAGAACTCGCGCATTCATCGGCTTGGTTGAAAACATTATCACAACGGTATTGTGCTTACGCGGGTTTTTGTTTCGTGATCACGCTATAAATTAAGGGAGACTATGCGATGCTGATTGCGTCTTGTGCACTTTGTTTTCGTCTGATCTGAGCACCTGCGCTGCCTTTTGCCGCATTCGTCAACCGCGTGAAGGCAGCACGTGCCTCGTGCTGAGATGTTTTCGCATTGTGCTTTGCTTCTCTCGTGCACGGACTGCTTTACCTTATATTTTTCACACATTTGCTGCTTCCGCTCGTCTCAGGTTTCTTCTTCGTCGTTGTTGTTCAGGACAGTCAAGAATTTGATGCGCAATGTAACTTTCGGCTAAGGAAGAGTTGCTTATTCACGAATTACCTTGTAAAATATCCGCGGTAACACGAACCTTCGGTCGTGAGCACTAACTCGCCACATATGCGCGTTATAAAAGTAAGCGGACAAGCAAAGTATCAAAATCGAAATAGACGATTTCTTTTAGACACCACGTGCGATGCCAAAAGCCTTGACCATCAGCCTCAGAAACCTTAAAACATAAAATGGGCACCGAAGGCCGATGCACTTCCGCAACTCTAGACGTTATTTTTGTAATCCTTGTAGGAGAAAATGAAGCAGCCATAAAAGCACGTGGTGTTCGCAAGTAGTGAAAGAAGACGTTGTTCTGAAGAACATTTGATTATGGCTGAAGTCCTGAGTACTTTCACCGCCGGTTTTTTCGTGCTAGGCAGTGGACGTGGAGTCGAAGGGGTAATGGAAGCAGGAACCTCTTGGAAGGCAACCGATTGGGCCTGCTTTACCATAACAATTTCTGGTGTCTCCTGCTCGGGTGCTGTGTGGATGACTTCTCTGATAATGGCGACTGTCAAGGTGCAGGTTGGGTCACCGTGGGATCCGCCTGGAACAAGTACCTTCACAACGGAGGCGCCTTGGCAGCCGGAGCGGATTGCTGGGGTAAGGCAGCCCTGCAAAAGGGGGAACTCGGATCCATCTACGGAGGCGTCTGCCGTTGGGGACTTCGTAGATCAGCGAGAAGCACCACCGGCCGTACTTACGTCAAGTTCAACCAAGAAGGGCACATGAGCCGGGACTGTCCCACTGCTGCCTCAGGAGGCCGACGAGGATGCCTTAAGTGAGGCGAGGAAGGTCACATGAGCAGAAGTTGATCTCCAGACATTTGGGCGGGACGCACCCAGATGCGGGCCGCTGCGCTTCATGCGTGGTCAAATTGTGCGTATTTTGTTCTATTATAGTTCACTTAATTTTAGAAAACTTTGAAAGGTGAACTTTTTTGATGATGATGTTCATAAATATATTCTTATACTTTGCACTATCTTGTATTCCTTTTTCGTGTTCTCTCTCGTATTTTTAACATAAAATTTACCTTCGTAAATATATGGCTACATATTGTTCTTCACACTTTGCCATGCGACATGAAATGGGTAATTGACAGTGAATGGAACGCAATCAGAACAAGTGAAAGTGGATGGGATCGAACAAGAAATCGTGCTCTTGTCAAGCGTCAAAGCTTCAAAGCGTCAAAGCCCACAGATACGAAGCTACCGAGTAGGATGTGTGTTATTCGCACAATTATGACTCGTTAAGAATGGGGCGTACGGCGTCAACAGCAACGCAAAAGAGAAACCAGAAAAATGTAATATGACTGTTTGTTGTCAACAGCGCGATATAGGGCTGCGATTAATGCAGCATATTTATTATGTCCTGCGATTCGACGTAATGAGGCTTTCCACTAGGCAATGGTAACTGAATGCTCTATTGAGCGGTTGAAGTCAATTAATAAAGGGAAAATCAGACATCCACCAAGTGGACGATATGCCCCGCCGATTCATCTCGGGCATTTTTGTTTGCGCCTGATATGAGGATGTGCGCCGCCTTTTGCTGTGTTCGTGAACCGCGTGGGGGTAGCACGTGCCTCGTGCTGAGATGTTTTCGCATTGTGCGTTGCTTCTCTCGCACACGAACTGATTTTCCTTCTATTTTTCACACATTTGCAGTTCCCGCTCGTCTCAGGTTTCTACTTCGTCGTCGTTGCTCAGGACAGCCGAGAATTTGATGCAAAATGTAATTTTCGGCTAAGGAAGAGTTGTTGTTCACGAATTACCTTGTAAATTATCCGCGGTAACACGAACCTTAGGCCTTCAGCAGTAACTCACGACTTTTGCTGCATTCTGAAGTAAGCGGACGCAATAATTATCAAAATCGAAATAGGTGTGTTTCTTTTAGAAGCCACATACAAACCCAATAGCGTTGACGATCAGCTTCAGAAACTTCAACACTAAAAATCCCTACCGAAAGCCCATAAAATTCCACAATTCTAGACGTCGGTTTTGTAATCCTTGTAGGAGAAACTAGGGCAGTCATAGAAACACGTAGCGTTCGCAAGTAGGGAAAGAAGAAGACGTTGTTCTGAAGAACGTTTTATCACTGCTGAAGTCCGGAATACTTTCGCGGCAGGTTTCTTAGGGCTAGGCCGTGGGCGGGGCAGAAGAAGGAATGGAAGCAGCTACCTCCCGGCGGTCTTGTGGTAAGTACTCAGACAACCGATTGATCTGCCTTACCATCACAATTTCTGGTGTCTTCTGTGCGGGTGCTGTGTGGATCGCTGCTCTGACAATGGCGACTATGAAGGCGCAGGTTGGGGTGGCATGGGATCTACCCGCAAGAAGAACCTTCACAACGGAGGCGCCTTGGCAGCCGGAGCGGATTGCTGGGGTGAGGCAGCCCTGCAAAAGGGGGAGCTCGGATCCATATACGGGGGTGTCCGCCCTTGGGGACGTCGTAGATCAGCGAGACGCACCACCGGCCGAACCTACGTCACGTGCAACCAAGAAGGGCACATGAGCCGGGATTGTCCCGCTGCTGCCTCGGGAGGACGACGAGGATGCCTCGGGAGTGGCGAGGAAGGCCACATGAGCAGAAGTTGATCTGCAGACGTTAGGGCGGGACACACCCAGATGTGGGCCGGTGCCCTTCGTGTGTGGCCAAATTATACGTTTTGCGTGTACTTTGTTCTTTAGTAGCTTATATTATTTTAGGAGATTGTGAAAAGTTTACTTTTTAATCATAATGATAAATATATTCTTATACCTTCTACTGACTTGTATTCCTTTTCCGTGTTGGCTTTCGTAGTTTCAATAGTTACATTCGTATATGTGTGGCACATATAGTTCTTCCCACGTTGCCATGCGACATGAAATGGGTAATTTACATTGCATGGAACGCAATCATGACTAGTGAACTTACACGGGATCCAACAAGATATCTTGCTCTTGTCAAGCGTCAAAGCATCAAAGCGTCAAGCATCAAAGCCCACAACTACGAAGTTACTGAGAAGCAAGTGCGTTGTTCGCACAATTATCGCTCGTTTACAAAGCGGCATTCGGCGGCAAAAGCAACGAAATTAAACGCAGAAAAATGTGTCGCGACTGTTTGTTTTGAATGGCGCGATATAGGTCGGCGATTAATTCAATATATTTAATATGTTCACCTCGACGCGATTAAGCTCTTCCCTATGTAGTGCCAACTACATTCTCTATTAGATGACCGGTTGAAATCGAGATCACCTGTTTAGCAGAAATAGCGGTGCCTCGAAACACCGAGGGTACGTGTGTCGAATCATATCGCGTCCTTCTCCAATGCACCGCTTCTTTCCGTATCGACGAAAGCATTTGGTGTTTGGTTTTGGCCGCATCGTCGCTAGGAACGCTCAGCCCGTCGCCCACCGCAGGCGCACGAAGGAAGCGAAAGTGGACACTTGGGCGGCCTTAACAATACATTAGCCTGAATGCGTTGAGCGCAATGAAAAAACCAATCTCGTAAACACCAGTGGAAATGTTGGGCTTCTCAATTGTTAAACTGGCACCACCAGAATTCAGAGAACCCACGGAGGAGAAAAACACAAAAACACGCGAGGCGCCATATTGCAGTAGACGAAGTTTGCGAGCGTGCCTTTGCAAACACCACAAGAGTGCACAGCATTGCTACTCATACAACGTAAACGCCTTTGTTCCAGGATGCACTGAAGAATGGGCACATTTTATAAATGACAAATTAAGCACATGAGCTAAGCAAATATACTACGAAACACATTTTGTTTGAAATAATTCAACATTGCATTCTGTTAACTAAAGCATGTCGTTTTGCTGACAGTGTTCGTTCTCGCATGAGTCATGCTTTAATCAAAGAACCAACCACCCTCCTGGTTGACGTCGGTGACAATTGCTTCTGGACTACTTTCTTCGCGACCCATGTGAATATATTTTGAATGATGCGATTGACACAAGCCACGCATGGCTCAAGGCGGAAACTGCGCTTGCTTGTGACTACCCTGTCCTGCAGTCTGTAAATGGCGCTTAGCTCGCAGGGGCTACGGCCAGCCGCTTCGCTGTCTTTTCATATGCGTTCGTATGCGTTCTTAATTGTGGTTGGTTTACGTGAATATAAATCTGCAGCACAAGTGCAAGGTGTAATGCACAATAAAAAACTTCGGATTACAGCCTGTCCGCGTGCATGTGTGTACAGTATCACATCAGGTAGAAGTCAATACATATTCACGTAATTAACAAAATTCACTAATTAGCCTCTGAATTTTTAACATTACTACCCATAATCTCATTTGCGAATTCTATCCGGCGAGACTGCAAGGCACATGCATATGAAATGAATTTCCAGGACACCAGTTTCGAGATTAAGGGCGCTATAACGTAAAGCTATTCCAAACTTTTCTATACCAGTTCTATACCAAAACTTTTTGGACCACTCCCACTTCGCCCTTATATCATGCGAGATCATAAAAACTGCGATTGTCCGTCGTTCATGTTCCTCTTTTAGTCCGCGTCTTCGTAGCGCTTTTTTCTTCAAGTATTGTGTATCACATGGAATTCTTCGCAACGTTCCATGCGGTATGAAATGTGTAATTGACAATGCATAGAACGCAATCAGAACAAGTGAAAGTACGCGCGATACAAACAAAATTATGCGCTTGTAGAGTGCCCAAGCAAAACTGAAGGATAACTTTCGATCCACAAATGCGAAGTTACAGAGAACGAGGCTTTCTTCATATAATTATGGCTCGTTGACGCACGGTTACTTGGCTTCACATGTGAGCGTAAAAAAAAAATGAGGTCGCTTGTGTTTGCAGTTGCGCGAAAACTGTTTTTCTAGGCCTGCGAGAGTAGTATTTCAAGAAGACCTGCAACCGAACGCAAATATGCTTTCCGTTAGGACATGGTAATTGGAAACTCAATTTGATTGGTGCTTAAAGTAGAGGAGCAATATTTAGTGAGAAAACTGGTACAGGAAAATACCAGTCATACGGGTGTCTGTCTCGCATCCTTTTCCTTTATTTGTATAACGAGGAAAGAATTTGGCTGTGCGGATCGTCCCAAACGACGCTGAGCCCGTCGATTACCGCAGCCGCATGAAGGAAACTAAAGTAGGCACTCATCCAGTCTTTGTAAGTTACTACACCTTTGACAGAATATGTTGAACGCGATGAAACGCACCACGCCAACACAAAGGAAACACTATGAGAATTCCGACAACACGTGAAGGACCAAAACAAGCGAGAAGACGTACTGTATTTTCCCCAGCTTTTGCCAACCAGAGGTCAATGTGGAAGTTGCGCTTACTTGCACACAACCTGCGTCGCTGTCTGCAAATGGCCGTTGGTTCGCGGTGGCATCGGCCAAGAGCTCTGTTGCCTTTGAGCATGGGTGCAGTTTCCTTGCGAGTTTTGGGCTTGTTTTCGGACAGACAAATCAGCAGCACAAGCGCAAGTTGAAATGAGTAATAAAAAAGCTGTGAAATTCAGCCAGTGTGCGTGCGTGTGTGTATAGGGTCGCTCCGGGTAGAATCAGGCGTTTACTGTAACTAACGGATACGAGGGGCTGCTGATAAGCATTGAGAATACCGAGAAAAGAATTATATTGGTTGCTGTAATTTGGTTGGCGCATCGCGCCAATTTGTCTATTTTCAATGGTGCAAAAATTAGCGACCAATGTTTTCACTTTATCTTTCTTTTTCAGGACCAAGTTTGAATTTGGCAGCAGCTACTCAAAAGTGCGATCTGGTGGAGCGTAGGACCATAGTCAAATACCTCTTTCTCGAAGGTAAATGTGCGTAGCAGATCCATGATGAAATTTCGCAATCTTTGGGTAACAGTGTGGCCATTCATATGTTACTGTCAAACATCGGGTTGTCGATTCTAAAACTGGCTATTTCGGTCTTGAAAGTAACGAACGCAGAAGAAAATCTGTTTCTCTCTCTGTACCTTCAAATGTGAAAAATATTCATGCCAATATAACAAAAGTACTGCTACACATCTGGCTAGATCACATCCGAGATTTGGTGACATCATCCACGACGACATGAAGCTCCAAAAGTGAACTCTAAGAAGGAATCGAAGCTTTAGTACAAGCTATAAGAATACATTTATCATCCTGGATAACGTGTAAGAAAAGTACAAATTTCAAAAGTTCGGAAAAATTTAAACGAACTAATTAAAGACAAAAAATTAAAGACATACCTCGCGCCGCTATGCACGAGGTAGCGGGATCAAATCACAGCTGCGGCGACCGCATTTCAATGGGGGCGTTACGCAAGAACGCCTGTGTACCGTGCATTGGGTGCACTTTAGAGAACCCCCGGTAGTCAAATTTCATGCGGTGTGGCGCATAATCAGATCGTGGTTTTTACACGTAAACCTTCAACATTTAATTTTTAAAACAAAATAAACACAAAACGCCTAATTTGGCCGCACAAAAATTGCAGCGGCCCACATCTGTGTGTGTCGCGCCCAAGTGTCTGCAAATCAATCACTGCTCATGTGGCCTTTCTCGCCACATTTGAAGCAGCTGCGACCGTAACCTCGTCGTCCCCCAGAGTCAGCAGTGACACAGTCTCGGCTCATGTGCCGTTCTTGGTTTGTTGTTTGTACTCTTGTACCTTTATTTTGTACTTTTAAATTATTTATTACTCCTTCTGTATGACTTTCCTGCTTTTATTTTAACAGATAATTCTACGCTATTCAATGCTAATTCCATAGAGTTTTCTGAAATTTATGCTCTATATTAATTTGAAATAATCCAGGCACTTCTTGTTGTTGCCTCAACTCAAGTGTTCTTCACATAAAAGCCTTATTTTTCTTCTTTCCCTACTTGCGAACGCCACGTGCTTCTATGACTGCTCTAGTTTCTCCTGCAAGGATTACGAAATCAATATATTGAAATTCACTTCAAATTCACTTCAAATTCATTTCAAATCGATGCGGCTTGCAATCTCTCCGACTACAATTCGCAAATTGCAATATGTGGGGTAAAATAAATAACAAAGAAGTTAGTGAAAGTTTTGGTAATTAGTTGGATAAGTGCTTCCAGTTGTCGTGCGACCAATGTCCGCCTCTTCGAATAATCCAATTCAGTGACAAGAATTGTGCTATTGGCCACAGGCGATTTTTAAAAATTCCGTGAAGCTAGACATACATACGCTACTTACGGTCAACGTTGAATTTTACGTCTTGCAGTGCTATTAGCCCCGAGGAGCAACTACTGGGGCGCTGCGAGCGCCACTCGCGTGACGTCAGGGAACGAACTCGCGAGGACGCTCGCATTTGGCGGTGTCTCCAGGGAAACAATTATACATCACCATATTGCATCTACTTAACTCAGACGAGGGGCTATAACGACCCCCTCTGCAAAATTTGTAAGGAGAAAGGTACGCTAGACCATATAAGATGGAGTGTGCTGGCTCCTCAGGGGCCAAGGAAAACATTGACAGTAGAGTTGCCTGGGAGGCCTTGCTCTAGCGTGAGGCTGAAGACGACCAGCGTCGAGCAATCCGCCTGGCCGTTGAGGCCGTGAAGACTCACCGTCCTCAACGCACGGGGACTGCTTCGTCCTCCCCCCCTACCTGTGTGTAGGGTAAGAGGCGGGCACTCCAGCTCGGTGGAATAATAAAGTTTTCAATCAATCAATCAATCAATCAATCAATCAATCAATCAATCAATCAATCAATCAATCAATCAATCAATCAATCAATCAATCAATCAATCAATCAATCAATCAATCGCGCCTGCCATCTGCTACAGTTCGTGTGGTCTCCGAGCGCTTTCTGCGGTGTTTTCGCTTGTTCGCCCTCGTTCTCTCTGCTTGCATACTTATGGCGGTCGTCTCAAATATATTTTTACGACGTCTGCATTGGCGAAAATTTCTTCAAAGAGCGTATTTCTTACACGACAACACAGTTCTCAGAGGTAACGCTACAGTGTCAGCTGAAGGAGCGCAGACCAGCCCATTGCGGGTTTTTCATGCGCGGATCGACAACCACAAAAACATAGCATATAAGAATCCAGTTAGGATACCATAGCTGCCGCGGTGGAACAAGTTTGTCAAAAACGCTGGCTATATATGACTTCTACAACAGCTACCTTGACTTTAATCAGCTAAAACAGGTTTGCTTACGAACGAGTGGTTCATGGTATAATACCAAATTTTTGCATTTCTTCACAGAAACGCACGGCAGTAACACGAAGACTTGACTAACACCGCGCTTTAAATTCTACTAGCACCACTTGCTTCTTTAACTGCTTCTAAATATTACGCGGTTCTTCACGTGTTTATATTAAGTGACGGTAATTTGCAGTAAAGCGAATTGAGGCTTACAGCTGTTTGCAGAATGCGGAAAGGAATGTACCAATATATATACCCTTTATCCGTGCTACACGTTCAACTCACTTGAGAGATTTACTGGTGCTTGTTGCTCGAGCAATATACATGACGAATCTATTTGGCTAACTGACACAGGCTGCTCAGCCCAACTATTTAAGTGATATATGCCTTTTGGACCGTATGGCTGCAGTCAGAAAGAAGTTGAAGCGTGAATCATTAGTAGCATGGGACATATTGGAAGATGTCATAATTCCCCGGTGGATGGTCAAAAATCAAGTGAAATGTGTAAGGCTTGTGTTGTTTTCGTTATGAAGATTTGCCAGGTTATCTTTTATGTGCCGAGGAAGCGAATAGTTCTCCGTTTGTATAATTAAACAACCCTGGATCGAGACATGGTGAGGCACAAGGTGCTTGAATTTTCCTTTTCTAGGCAAACTGTGCTATGCTGCAGTACCTCGAGAATAGTTTAAGCATCCCAATCGGTGCTGTAAAAAATGCTTTGTGGTTTTAATTCGAAGTTGTAGTAAACTGATGGGTCTCACGAACAATGCGTGCCTTACCATACCGTCAGTCGGTTGCTACCGTTGCGTGAGGGGTGTGCCATATTGCCGATAAAGGCTACTGAGGGTCACCATGGAACATTTCAACGATTGCAATTGATTGGCTCTCAATCTTAACCACGAAAGTTTTCTTTTAGGTGATTGCTACTATGGTATTTGTGAATTAACGATGTAAATATTTTACATGACGCGCCGTCATGTTAGTAGCCATGAGCAATTCGTTTTTTGGAGGCCTGTTTCAGAGAGGGGTGAAAGTAGCAGCAAACTTTTTTCATAAGAAATGCGCGCCTAACTCTTTCTTTTACGAATTAATAAATGGCCATATTTGGCTAGAACAATTCACCAGAGTAATAAGAATCATGATGACAGCTTCGCTGGGCAGTATCTTAAGCGGATCGCATGTTGACACCAATTACCTAGATTTTTCTTCCATGTGAAATGCTATGTCTCTCATAGCTAAACACTAAGGGAATGTTAAGTGTTCAGTGAAGCATCATACAAGACTTCACGTGTTGAATTTGCAGACATTCTTGTTATGCAAAATTAATGGATAGACACGGCGCAGATATGCATTGTAAAACCAGTAGACCCCTTCAACGCTACATAGCTTCAGGTATGCAAGCCGCAAATTTTCTTGACTCACACGCTTTTGAAGAAGAAACTGTGGTTCAGGCATAGCAGCAGAAAGAAGCCCACGTACCCTTCAACAAGTACGGCTCGAGCCGCCCGTACCCCAAGCATACACGAAGGAAACGAGCGTGCGCAGGAGCCGAGCGAGCCGCAGCGAGCGGCGTCCTGGTCGTGACGTCACTCGCGAGAGAGCGCCACTCCAAATTCTCGCCGCTATTACGCACATGCCCGCATACCGTCTGTATTTCGATTTTTTTTTGCATTTGTGCTGCAGATTTATCTTCACGAAAAGCAACCCCGAGATTCAAAACGCGAACGCACGCATTTAAAAAGGCAACGAAGCGGCTGGCCGCTGTCTCTGCGAGTCAAGCGCTATTTGCAGACTGCGGAATAGGGTGCTGACAAGCAAGCGCAGCTTCCGCCGCGAGCTATAATTGGCTTTTGACAATCGCAACATTCAAATTTGTTCATGTGGCTCTCGAAAAAAACCGATCCAGAACCAATTGTCATCGACGTCAACCAGGAGGGTGGTTGGTGCTTTGAGTAAGGCATGACTCAGGCGAGAACAAACACTGTAAAAAAAAAGACGTGCTTTACTTTATTAATTTTAGTTATTCAATACTGCCGGCCGCCTTTTAGTTGCCAAGGCAGGAGTGGGTACATGAGGTTTATATGCTAATGGTCCATGAAGAAAACAACAACAGTAACAACTACAACAGACAACCACATAGGCCCACAGTAATGTTACTGCGAAGCAAATAAGGAACAAAGAAAACAAGACGCAAACGCGTTACATTCAAATACGAAAATAAAGCATCAAAAGCATACCAGTGAGAAACCAAGCACACAAAACTTATTAACTGATTGCTGAAAAAAATACATCGGATGATAAGGTGGCCACATCGTACGGTAACTTGTTCAAGTCGGCTATCGTTCTTTGAAATAAAGAGAGCTTGTATGTGTTGGTTTTGCAGAAGCATTATAATTGCTTTGTCGTGTTTGTGCCGAGTCTGTCGGGTTCTGTTGTACTGCATGTAAGTATGGATTTCTATTTTGGTATCATTTTTAATGATTGCAAATAACATATTCAGACGGTGCATATTTCGACGAGATTCCAAGTTGGGAAGACCGGATTGGCTGAGAAGATCGTATATTGATACCTGTCTTCCGTAGGCGTGGCGTATGAATCGCAGTGCCTTTCTCTCAACCCCCTCAATACAGTTTGCATTCGTTTTAGTGTGCGGATCCTAGACCACATCAGCATATTCGAGTAAGGGACGCACGAGTGAAGTATAAGCTACTAGTTTTGTTTTAATGGTTGCATGTTTTAACCGGTGTCTTATTAGCCATAGTCTTTTGGGTGCCACTGAATCTGTGTTTTTAATGTGGGGGCTCCAATTGCGGTTCGAGCTGATCGTTACACCAAGATACTTAAATTGCTCTACTGGTTCGAGAGAATCGCTATTAATTTTGTAAGAATATTTCAATGGCTCTTTTTTTCGCGTTAAGGTCATTTGTTTGCATTTCGTGACATTTAATGTCATCGATCAGTTTTGGCACCAATTACTAACAGCACACAAGCAGTTATTTAGAAAGAGCTGTTCACATTCGGTAAGAATTGTATGATGAATTACGCGGTCATCTGCGAAAAGCGGGCCCGCACAGGAGAGTCAAGCTTTAGGTCATTTAAATATATAAGAAAAAGAAGTGGCCCAAGGCCGGACCCTGTGGCACTCCTGAATATACTGCAGCGATTTGTGAACTTGAACTGGATATCTGGACGTACTGTTACCGGTGAGATAAGTATGAATCAAGCCACTGTAAAATTTGCTGATTCTGTAAGATGTGTCTGTTTTAGCAAAAGTTTACTATGCAGTACGCGGTCGAAGGCTTTTTCAAAGTTCAGAAAAATGGCATCTATTTGTCCTGCTTTGTCAAGGGTTTTGCAGAAATCATTGGTAATGTGTATTAACTGTGTCGCGGTAGATAACCCGCGACGAAATCTAGGTTGAGCTTCAGAAAAAAAAAATTATTGTCTTCCAAGAATGAGGCAACGTGTTTAAAAAGAAAGTGTTCCATCACTTTACCTGCAGCACACAACAAGCTAACTGGCCTGTAATTAGCAACATGGAACTTGGTACCAGATTTGTGCACAGGAATAACCTTAGCCAATTTCCAATGACTGGGGACGTCACCTTCTCGTAGACTAGTACGGAAGTTAAAAGAATGCAATGTTGATTGAACAAAGTTGTTGAACAAAATGTGTTAGCAATGTCTGTGAACAATGTTGTTGAACCAAAATGTGTTTCGTAATAACTTCTCAGGTGTGGTGCTTACTTTATATCTTATAAAATATATCTATTCCTCAGTGACGCCTGGAAGAAAGACGTTTACGATGTATGAGTAACAATGCTGTGCACTCTTGTGGTGTTCGCAAAGGCACGCTCGCAAACTTCGTCCACTACAATATGCTGCCTCGGATGTTTTCGTGTTTTGGTCCTCCATGTGTTCTCTGAATTCTGCTGGTACCAGTTTAACAATTGAGAAGTGCAACAACTGAGCTGGTGTCTGCGAGGTTGGTTTCATTGCGGTCCACGACTTCAGTTAAGGCTAATGAGGTATGAAAGTCGAACAAGTGCCCACTTTAACTTCCCTCGTGTGGCTGCGTTGTTGTCGACAAGCTGAGCGCCCCTCGTGGTGATACGCCCAGAACCAGACTCCGAATACTTTCGTCGTTACTGAATGAAGCGGTGCTTTGAAGAAGGATGCGATAGGACACGCGTACGCTCGGTGTTTCGAGGCACCGCTTTTCCTGCTAAACCGGTGATCTCCACTCAACCGCTCATCAAATAGTGTGCGCTGTTACCAAGCACTGCCTTGTGGAAAGCCTAATTGCGTGGAGTTGCCGGACACATTAAATATACTGCCTTAATCGCAATCCTATATGACGGCATTGAAAACAAAAAGGGAAGTATCATTTTTCAACTTTTTTTGGCATTGCTCTTGACGCCGAACGCCCCATCGTTAAGGAGCCATGATAGCGCAAACAACACACATCCTTCCTTGTAGCTTCGCATTTATGGTCGTTAAGGCTTCACGCTTTGAAGTTTTGCCGCTTGCCGCTTTGAAGCTTTGGCGCTTAGCAAACGCCTGATTTCTTATTTTATCATTATTTATTGAAGTACTGCAGGCCTTTAGTTCAAGCCTTAGGCAGGAGTCGGTATTAAATACAATTCACAGTAGTGGTTCAGAACATGCGCCAAACTACGTAACAGAACATGTGTGAAAATCCAATACAAACATAAGCATACAAGAATTTCCTGTCACGTAAACTGTGAGTAATGTACATGTTATATACAAAGAAGAGGAGCACAACCTTTAAAATACAATCTTTAAAGAAGGATGACCACACATTTGAGTACAAGTTTTACAACACAAAACCTGAAAAAGCGCTAATTGCTGTAATAATATAGATTGGAATATGTAGGTAAAATCGAAGTACAGGTATGAAGAACGTGAGTACCACATTTAGGAATGATCAAATGAAGTAATGCAAGAACATTTGGAAGACCACGAACATGTGTAGCAATAGATTTTACTTGATGTGATGTGAAAAAGTATTAGCAGAAAGTTCACAGTTCAACTCTTCTAAGTGCTTTCAAAAATACGTCAATTGTTCGACTCGTCACCACATTTGCAGGCAGTGCATTGCAGTCGGAGATAGTGCGAAGGAGGAATGAATTTTTAACGGTTTTTGTTTTGCATAGTACTCGGCGATTTTTTCGGGTTGGTAAGAACGCGTAGTGCGACAAGTTACACGTTGGGTGGGCGTGTTTTTGTCAATTTGTAACATGTCATTGTATAACAAGTGGAGACGTTTCAGCCTCTCGTGATACCGCCGCGTTTTCCTTTTCTCTATATAGCTGGGCAGTTTGCAAAAGCGCGGACGGTGATATCTGCCAGCTGTAGCGATTGAATATAAACCTTCCTGACTTCCTTTCCACTTTCGCTATGTTACTGTCTGTCCAAGGGTTCCATACAGATGCCGCATATTCTAATATTGGTCGGATAAATGTTTTCTACGCTATAAGTCTTATCTGAGGCGTAGAATTACCCCGTGATTGTCTAGGAGAACCTAATTGTTTCAATGCCCATTTTTCGACATAGGCTACATGTTCGTTCCAACGCGTCAGACGTGATAATTACTCCTAAGTACTTATAGCTGTGTACAACACTCAAGGCTTGACCGGCTAGGTTGTATGCGAACTTGAGGGGTGGTTTTTTTGGGCTACCGTCATCGCCACAGATTTTTGATTATTCAGAGACATTTGCCACGTGGAGCACCACTCTTTTATTTTGGTCAACGTAACGTTCAACAAGGTCTGATCCTGTTCTCAAGGAATCTCTTGGTATAATACGCAGTCATCTGCGAAAAGCCGGATCTTGACAGGGATGTTCTCGGCAATGTCATTTATGAAAAGCAAAAACAAAAGAGGTCCCTGAACACCCTTGAGGAATACTGTACTTCACTGGAGTGGAATCAGAGCTAGTTGGTTGGTAAATTTATAGTCCTGCAGAGCTTTCGCTGACGGGGCCCTAGATCTCCCACGTGGGGGCGTCCAGGTGTGGCCTCGCCGCCGCTTCGCGGGCCTGCTGGACGGCCCAAAGTTAGTTCCCGAGGCTGGAGCTGCGCAAGGCAGCGGCCCACCGTGGCGGAAGGGTTTCGGAGTTAGCGCAGTGCGGGTTTTTGTTACAGTCTCAGAGCATGTTAGTTAAAGTGGCTATATCAGTGTGGCAGACCTTTCACATATTTGTCGGGTATGTACCGGGGTAGAGCCTGTGGTATTGTGCCGGGTTAGGGTTCGTGAGCGTCCGCAGTTGTCTGAGGGCCGCCGCCTGCGCCCTGTCCAGCTTGTCACTGGGCGAAGGGAAGGTTCGGCGGGCCAGGCAGAGGGCCTTGGCAATTTCGTTGGAGCTCGCCAATCAGTCTTTGGTGCTGTCCCATGGACGACGGTCGCCGGTGCGGTTCGCGAGGTCGTGCGGCTTGCTGTGTGGCGTCTCGTTTCGGTTGCGATGTGCCTCCCATACTTCTCCCATGTGCGCCGGTAACCACTGAATTCTGGTTTGAAATTTTACCTCCCATTAGACTTCGCGATTGCTCAGGACTCCGGCCGCTCTCCGTGAGATCCATCTTTTGGCGAAGTTTCTGACCGCTTGTCTCGAGTCGCATACAACCGTCGTGCATGTCGGATCCGTGAGGGCGAGTGCCACCGCCGCTTTCTCCGCTTCTTCTGCGCGCTCGCACGCTGCACTTGCCGATATGCGTGTTTTGCCTTTCGAATCGACGACCACAACCGCGAATCGCGAGCGTTCGGCGTATTCCGCGGCGTCAAGAACCGTGTCCCCGTTTCGTCTCCGTGGGTGTGGAGAAGAGCTCTGGCCCTGGCAACTCTTCTTCCCCGGTTGTGCTCCGGGCGGACGTTCCGTGAAATCGGGTCGACTCTTAGCGTTTGTCTCATCGCGTCCGCAACGGCGACTTTCTGGCCTTGTTGTGTGGGTAACGGATGCCGAGACCTTCTATGACCTGACATCCCGCTCTCGTGCCCGCTAATTTTTCTATAGTTGTGTAGTGCGCTGTGCCTCGGCGAATTCGCTCAGCGTATTGTGAAGCCCGAGCTGGAGCAAGCGGTGCGTGCTGGTGGACTCGGGTAGAGCCAGAGTGCTATCTTGTACAACCTGCGGATGAGGAAGTTGATCTTGGCTTCTCCCTTGTACCAGTTGTGGAATGCCGCGACGTACGCAATAATGCACATGACGAAAGAGTATATGAGTCGTGTGAGACTCACCTCCCTAATTCCGTTTCTTCTGCTAGTGACCCTCTTGAGGATTCTCGTAGCGTTAGCCGTCTTGCGCTTTAGTTTAGTTATCGCTTCGCCGTTGGCGCCGACGTCCCTAATTCTCTGCACTATCGGGATGGTTGGTCCGTTGCTCGTGCGTAGTCTGATCTCTTCGTATTCTAGCCTGGTTGTCGCCGCATTCCTGCTACCCCCGGGAGGTCTACCACTTTGCTTGGGGCGGTAGAGCAGGAGTTCCGACTTTTTCTGCGAACATCGTAACTCCGTGCCCGCGATGTATTCCTCTATTGTGTCAATTTCTAGTTGTAGTGCTGTTTCAGTGAGACCGTCACTGTCTGCGTACACCCAGATGGTAATGTCGTTGGCGTATATGTTGTGCCGAACGTCTTCGAGTTCTTGCAGTTTTTTCCGCTCGCCCGATCATGACCAGGTTTAAGAGCGTGGGCGAGATGACCGAGCCCTGCGGGGTGCTGATACTTCCCAGCGTTTGCTCTTCTAGCTGGAGGTCCCCTGCCACCAAAACAGCTCGTCTGTCCGCCAAGAAATATTTTACGTACTTACACATGCGTGCACCGAGGTTTTGCCGTGATGTCTAAGGTAAGATAGCCGAGTGCGCAATTCCATCGAGCGCGCTCTGGAGGTCCAGGCCCAGAATTACTCTGGTGCCTCTCGTCTTGCCGTCGAGCAGCTGATATTTCAGTTGTATCATCGCGTCTTGTACGGGCAGGTGTGGGCAAAATCCTATGATGGGGCTGGGTATGCCCCTTTATGCTCTAAGTGGGCTTGCCAGCGGTTAAGCAGTGCGTGCTCCATGGTCTTGCCGACGCATGATGTTAGCGATATGGGGCGAAGGTTGTAGAGGCTCGTCGCTTTTCCGGGTTTTGAGATTAGTATCGTTCTCGCAGTTTTCCACTGTTGTGGGGGGCTGCCGCGCTGCCAGCAGTCATTGATGAATGCCATCACCTGTTCCACAGATCGGTCGTCGAGATTCTTCAGGGCTCGATTCGACACCCCGTCGGTGCTCGGCGCCGATCTGCTAAAGAGGTTGTGCAGCGCCGTCCTGATCTCTTCTGCGCTAAAGTCCTTACCCAATTCTGTGTTCGGATCCCCCTCATACGGGCCGTGTTGTACGGTCGAAGTTTGCGGCAGGTGCTTCGCTCGTAACCGGGCGGCCACTGCATCTTCACCGTGCTTCTATAGCTCCCTGTGTAACAGACGTGCGAGGCAGTTCCTCTGGTGGGACTTACTCTTCGTTTCGTCCAACAGGTACCTGAGCAGGTTCCACGATTTCCCGTTGTGTAGTTGGCCGTCGACTACATTGCATCACGCGTCCCATTGCTGGCGGTTGAGCGTTCGGCAGTGTTCCTCGATGTTGCGGTTGATCGCCACTATTTAATTTCTTTCTGAGTCTCCGATTGAGTCTCTGTCCCAATCCATCTGGCCAGGACCAAATTCTTTGCCTCGATGAGATGCGCCAGGCGGCTGTCCGTCTTTTCTGTTTCGACCTCGGTTTGGACAGTCTTGGTTGACGCTTTGGCGTCCGCGACCAGCGAGTGGGTCCAGGCTTCGATGTCCGTGATCGTATCTCCTGAAGGCTGTTGTTGGTTTTTCTTCTTTCTAAAATCTTAACAGTCGGTCCATTTGAATTTGCACTTACTGCCCTGCGCCTTGTCCAGCGTCGGGACGTGTATTTCGACCATCATGTGGTCGCTCCTTAGGTCGGTCGACGTGTTTTTCCACGTGGTGGCTGTTGCCCAGGCATTTGTAACGAATGTCAGGTCCGGGGTCGTGTCCCTGGTGGTGGAGTTGCCGATTCTCGTCCGGTGCGGTGATATGTAATTAACACGAAGTCGAGTTCCTGCGCGTCTTGCCCGAGTTGTCTTCCTTTGACCGTGCTGAATTCGTAACCCCACGCCGTGTCTGCCGCGTTGAAATCGCTCCCTGCAATCAGTGTCCGCGACCCGGCAATCTTGAGCGTCTTCTGAAACAGCGCTCGGAAGCGTTGGCGGTGTTTCGGCGGGCTGCTGTATACGTTCAGTATAAATACGCTGTTTCCTCCACTTGGTGAGTATCAGTTCGATGAGAGCGTGTTCCATCTGGACGCCGCTTAGTTCGTGGTCAACGAATGTGAGACGCTTCCTAACGAGCGTGCATACACCCCTCCCATCGATTTGGCTGACGTGCGTTTTGTAGCCTGTTAAAGTAGCCGCGTTGGTGAGTGTTTCTTGGAACAATATTACATCCAGTTTACGTGTTGCGTGCCTTATGTGTTGCTGTAGAACCTCCTTTTTGCCGGCGAAGTCACGGCAGTTCCACTGCCGTATTAGTATTCCTTGATTATCGTAGGCCATGTTGATGCGGCTGTGAATTACCCGGCTCCCCTTCATGGTTGTTCGGTCACGCGTCGCTGGTCGCCGGTACGTTTCCATATTGCGTGAATAGGGGTGATTCATTATTATCTCTCTGTTTCCTTCGAGGTTAGTGGTCCGGTTTGCGAGCCCGAGGACTGTTGCGTGTAGGGTCTCAATGGTGCTTTGCATGGTGCACAGCATTTTCTGGATGTCTGTAATTTCCACTCGCACCTGGCTCTCGAAACCGCCCTCGTTCGGTTGTTGTATCGCCCGTTTTTTCGGGGCCGGCGCGTCGGCGTCAAGAACGTTCGCAGGCGCTTGCTGTTGTACGTTCTGTTTGTTTTGTTACGCCGCGGCGCGCTCGCGTCTTTGTTCTCGCATATCTTGCATAAGCTCTTAGACTAGTTCGAGCATTACCGCATTCTCTTTCCTTAGCGCCCTTAAGATACCATTATCGGCCTTTTGATTTTGCTCTGGGACTTCAAGTGCTTTTTCGACCCCTCGCGCGCGGTGCCCCGGACAGTGTCCGCCCAGCTCACCTTGTCTCCGGGAGCTGCAGGGTGTCCTGGATGTGGATCTCGTCGAAGAGCGGCGGTGCCTTTGCCTGCTGCGGGACCGGGACCGGCCATGCGATCGCGACCTGGATCTGGGTCTGGGCGGCTAGATGGGCGGGAAGTCTTGCTGTGTCCGTTGGTCATTTGCATTTTGGCGCTCCCATCGTCATCTGCGAATCACGTACGGAGTCTTGTACCTTGCTTTGCAGGCCTTGTCGGCGGTCATGTGAGCGCCGCCGCACAGGTTACACTTGAGTGAGCATTCGGGTCCTTGGTCGGGGTTGCTGAGTACGCTATCCCGACAAATGCGGTTGGCGGGATTTGGGCGCATGTCAATGCGGTGGCCGAGGCGTCCGCGCTGGTAGCGGATGTCAATTTTATTGCGATACAACGTGCGAGGGACGAGTTTTGCGCCGTACCTGACGAGTACCTTGAGTCCGTCGAACGCAATGACTACTGTGGTCGTAGTGCCTATGCGTTTGGCCGCCAGTACCAGCGGATTTCTCGGGTTTACGATGTTCTCCTCCAGCGCTCGGGGTTTGTCCTCAACGTGGATGCCTCGAATCACTCCCTTAGTGTTATTATCTGGTGCCGTTTCGTGCGTGTTGACTTCATAAGTTTCCCTTGGATGTGAATTTGCCGCATTTTGGTGGCCTAGCGGTCCGCGTTCGTTCGCTTCGGAGTGCTGACGACGACGATGTTCTGATGTGAATTCGTACAGACCGTTTCTTCCGCACTTTCTTCTCCCGTTATGCCGGCGGCCGCGATGATGGTGGCGGTGACCGTCGGGGCGCCGACCTTAACGATGTCGAGGCAGCCCTGCGGTCGAACCACGATTTTGATTTCCTCCTTCGGTAGTCTGGGCATGCGTCCTGCCTTCATAACCTTTCCTTTGACATGCTTGAGCTTCTACCTTGCTGGCCACTGCCGGGCGCGTTCGTTCTTGCATCGATGTCGTGCGTCGGGTTCGCACCGCGGTCTCGGGGTCTCGAACGCCGCACTCCGGCTGTCTTCCACCGGCGGATATTTACACTTTGGCATCTGCACGAAAGGTATGACTCAATTCATGAAACCAAATACTTTTTACTATTGGATATAGTTTAATCAATAGTTTTGTGTGAGATACCCCGCCAAACACTTTTTCGTAGTCGAGAAAAATAACATCAACTTGATTATTTCTGTCTAAGGCTGCAGCGAGATCATGAATTGTTAGAAGGAGTTGCGTTACTGTAGATTTACTGCGACGGAAACCATGTTGCAGGTTGGTACTTCTTCCCATGAACATTGATCTACGCTTGGATACGACATGCCCTATCATTTTTACTGAACTGCTGAAAATAGATATCGACCTGTAAGACAATGGAGCTGAACGTTTATCTGCTTCAGGTATTGGTGTGATTGTTGCATATTTCCAATTCCTCGCGATCTCAGCGCGAGACAGTGACTTGGTAAATATTAAACTGAGAGATTTTGAACACCATCATGCCCACCTTACTAAAAAAGCACTTGCTATTTTACCAATTACCGCTGATTTCTTTACATGAAGGTTCAACAAAAGTGCTGGTACACCTTCTCCATTAACATGTATATTGTCAATGGGTGGTAATCCTAGCAAGGAGACAAAACTAGGGGTGGTAAGGTCATCTTGAGTAAACACCGAGCTAAAATATTCGTCTACCGCCTGCGCGACTACGAAGTTGTCATCTATGGGTGAATCGTTTATGCAAAGCCAAGGCACTGATTTTTTTCTGTGTTTTTAGATAACACCAAAATTTATCTGGTGATGACATCAAACATTTTTTGATGCGCACATTGCGAAAGTGGTCTTTTGCTACCTTTATGCCCATGGACCTCATATACGTTCACTTGTTCCAATTGCATTGTGTGAAATGCAAATTGCCAATTTGATGTCGCGTAGAACGGTGCGAAGAATTATATGTGGCGCCCATCTACACAAGAAAAGAATAAAATACGAAGGCGAACATGGAAAAGGAATACAAGTTAGTATAAGGTGAAAGAATATATTTATCTTCATCATCAATAAAAGTAGAAATTTCAAAAGTTCCCTATATAAACCATCTATCACAGCACAATATACACACAAAAGTCCTAATTTCGCCACACACGAAGTGTAGCGGCCCACATCTGGCTGTGTCGCGCACAAGTGTCTGCAAATCAATCTCTGCTCATGTGGCCTTCCTCGCCACACCTGAGGCATCATCGTCGTCCTCCACAGTGAGCAGTTGGACAGTCTCGGCTCACGTGGCCACCTTGGTTGCACTCGTCTGTTCGGCGGGTGATGCTTCTCGCTGACCTGTCACGCTCCCTATGGTCGACGTCCCCGTAGATGGTAGGGAGCTCCCCCTCATGTGGGTTTGCCTCACGCAAGCAGACCGCTCCAGCCTCCAAGGCGCCTCCGTGGGGAAGCTCCTGGCGCCAGGTAAATCCCACGGCGCCCCAACCTGCGTATTTATAGTCACCGTTGTCAGAGCAGAAATCCGCACAGCAGCCGAGCAAGAGACACCAGAAATTGTGACGGTAATGGAGGCCCATCCGTTGCCTGACTACTTACCAAAAGGCCGCCGGGCGGTTGCTGCTTCCAATCCAACGTTGGCTCCGCGCCCGCAGCTTAGTCCCGAGAAACCGGCCGTGAAATTGATCCGAATGTCAGCCATGGCCAAGTATGGTATGGTATGGTATGGTATGGTATTCCTTATGCGATGGCGCACACCCACTGGCCTAATTTCATCCATGACCAAGTGTTCTTCCCATCAAAGCCTTCTTTTTCTTCTTTCCCTACTTGCAAGCACCACGTGCTTCTATAACTGCTCTAGTTTCTCATGCAGGCATTACAAAATTAACGCATAGAGTTGTGGAATTTTGTGTGCTTTTGGTGGCCATTTTCGGTGTTGGAAGTTTCTGAAGCTGATGGTGAACGCTATTCTGTTCGTATGCGTTGTCTAGAAAAAATATATCTACTTAGATTTTTGGCACTTAGCTTGCCAGCTTGCTTTCAGAATGCTACACAAGTAGTGAGTTACTGCTGAAGGCCGAAGGTTCTTGTTACCGCGTATAATTTACGAGATAATTCTCGAATAACCAACCCTTCCTTAGCCGAAAGTTACATTGCGCATCAGATTATTGACTTTCCTCAGCAACGACGACGAAAAAGAAACTTGAGACGAGAGGGAGCTGCAAATCTGTAAAAAATAGAAATAGAAAGCTGCGCGTGCAGGAGAGAAGCAAAGCACAATACGCAAATATCTCAGCACGAGGCAGGTGCTGCCCTCACGCGCTTGGCGAACGCCAATCAAAGGCGGTGCACTTACTGAAATTAGACGAAAACATAAACACACGTGGTGGAATCGGCGTGGCATACCGCCCACTTAATTTATGACTTGATCAGGAAACAAAGATGCCTGTGTTTAATACCATTGTGAAGATGTTATCATCCACGACTGTAAGTGCGCGAGTCCTCGTAACGAAATTGCCAGGCTTCAGTGAATCCTTCATTCGCTTCAATTACTTAGTGCGAGTAACAGTTTAAGCCCCGACTTCTCGATGCGTCCATCGAATATTACGTGCTATCTACAAAGAGAGGAAGCCTCAGTAATTGTAGAAAGTGTTCAGGGAACTCCAACTCCACATGAATTCCGAGACATTACTTCAGAATGCTGATAGGCACTGTCACTGGTTAGAAGGCGCATATTCAGAAACTCGATGCCACATGCAGAAATATACGGGGTGATCATTTTCATATTTTACGGATTTCTTTTTTAAATTGCCTGATGCAGAAACAAATACATTTCAAATGTAATTCAAACATAAATGCAGTCGTTCAGCTGGATTATTCAGGGCGGACATTGCTTGGAAGAGAAATCGAAGCACATATACAACTAATTAACAAAAAATTATCAATTAACTCCTTAATTAATTTCTTTATTGGACAAGTAACTTCTATGCAAATGAGAAGGGGGGCACTTTTACTAGTACATATGTGAATAACGTCCACCATTTGCCATAATATCGGTAAACCCACAAAAGAGAAATGAAATAAGCTGTATCTTACAGGTACGCCTGTGCGATACTTCTCTCCTTTACTTGGCAAACAAGGAACTACGCCAAATGGACTTGCGCAGGAAAGAAGCGCAGGAAAAACACTTCAAGAACAAGTAAAGAAGCCAAAGTGTAAAATAAAGATTACTTTAGTAGAATATAACTTAAAAAGAACATGGCAACTAAGGCACACAAACTGCGCGGAGTGGTGTTACTCCTCCAGCCAATCACAGAAGCAATCAAAATCTTCGTCATGCGGCCTTTTCAAGATGGCTTCGTACTTGATACCTCCGGAGCGTCTGGTGTTCTTGAAGAGTCTTTTCATCGGCGGAAGCATTGAGGTGTTCAACAGACATGGACAAAGTGTATGAGCATTTCACTCTTCAAACGTCTGCGGTGCCGTTCATTTCACTGCTTAACCCGTTTTACTCATGAAACTTCAGTGCGAACTTAAGTGAAACTTGACAATAAATAGTTGCAGCAAAGCAAGCATGTTATTTCAGCTCAATAAAGAGTTAGGCGTTGGCCATTCCACTATAATAGGTGAGGGAAAAGGTATAAAATAACGCGCTATTAATTTTCTTTTTGTAGTTACCGCCTTATTTGGGTAACAGGAAAAGTTTGAAGTACCAATTACTTGCAGCCTCGCGGCGTAACAGTGGCTGGCGGTTATGAGTGCGTGGGCGAGGCTTCACTGCAGACTTAATTTGTATCCGACTATAGCAGCGTTTCTTGAATTAGCTCTGGAAGAATTATACAGAAAGATATATTTGCGGAACATCACAGTTCTTGTGGATCTCTCGTTTATGCTCTACCAAGTGCCACAACCTACTCGTATTGTTATTTGGGAAGTTACGTAACGATGCGTGGCTGCCAGTCCCGTACAACCGCGTAGGGCGTAGGACGCTGCGATTCTAGACGTACTGCGCCCACCGCGGAAGGTTAGAAAAACACCTACATAAGCACAGCATAGAAGTGGCTACGTTAGACGGCTCGCGGCAGGCCGTTAATTCGAGGAAATAATGAAGCAAAAGGAAAAGTTAAACGCAATTGGCGTTTCCTTTGGCCGCAACTCGTTCCACGTGCATACAGACCAGCTGACAACGAACTGAATCCCTTTCCTGGTTGAACTGATGAAGCAACGACGATGCGCGTCGAAAGGACGGTGACAACTGAATGCATCTCGAGTTAATCGCGCGGGCACCGAATCGACGAGAAAACCGGCCTTCGCACCCCAGGAGATGCCGATATAACTACCGCCATCTAAAAGGAGTGAAAAAGGCAGCAAAATGTTGACCGCCGAATAGCTGTCAAGTTTCAACATCGATTTGGCCGTGCTTTATGAATGTGTGTGAGAAGCGGTGGCGTGGGCGGGGAGGGAGGGGCAAGGCATGCGTCTTAATTTCGAGGGGAAGCCCGGGCCCCCGTTGGGTGCCTGTTACAACATATATACAGGATGAATAGCTAAGATGGCTGACCACTAACAACACGCAACAGCCAGCGTCGCCAATCTTCTTCCTCTCTCTTCTCTCATACTTCCGTAACAGGATACCCTAGTGGCGAAGCACCGTGTCGGCGCATGACAGGTGAAGAATTGCCAGCGAAGTATGGCTTCAGCCGCGAAACGTACATGACGTCCACAGACGTCTGACTTGAGGATGCATCAAAGTGTAGCGGCGAAATCTCATAATTGACGTCGTTAATTTGGCGTAGGACTTCATAAGGCCCTGTGTAGCGAGAGAGAAGCTTCTGGGAGAGGCCAACCCTACGATATGGTGACCAGAGGAGCACCCAAGCACCTGGTGCGAACTTAACATCGCGATGGCAGCGGTCGTAACGTCTTTCTGTAAATTCTGTAAGGCGAACAAATGAGATTGGGCGACTTGACGTGCCATGCGAGCGTGATCGATGACTTCACGAGTGTACTCAGTTGTAACACGTGGCACAGAAGGGAGGATGGTGTCAAACGGCAGTGTGGGGTCACGACCACACAAGAGATAAAAGAGTGAGCATCCTGGGGAGTCATGTCGGGACGAGTTATACGCGAACGTCACGTAAGCCAGCGTGGCGTCCCGGTCGCGGTGATCGTTGGAGACGTACATCTACAGCATCTCTGTGATTGTTTGGTTGAGACGGTTCGTTTGTGGGTGGTAGGCGGTGGACAGCTTGTGCTCAGTGGCACAAGAGCGGAGGAGCTTGTCCACAACTCGAGACAAGAACGAGCGGCCGCGGTCTGTAAGTAACTGTCGAGGTGCACCGCGGTGGAGAATGACGTCGTGGAGGAGAAAATCGACCACGTCAATTGCGCAACTAGTCGGCAACGCCTTTGTTGTCGCGTAGCGTGTCGCGTAATCAGTAGCGACGGCGATCCACTTGTTCCCTCTAGTCGTTGTCGGAAAAGGGCCTAGCAGGTCGAGGCTTACGCGAAAGAACGGTTCAGAGGGAACATCAATGGGATGGAGTCGTCCGACAGGTGCCAGGGGAGGTTTGTTCTGGCGCTGACACAATTCGCAAGTTGCGACATAACGACGCATAGAGCGGTAGAGACCCGGCCAGAAGAACCGGCGTCGTACGCGGTCGTATGTACGCAAAACTCCAAGGTGTGCCGCCGTCGGTGCATCGTCAACTTGTTCGAGAACGTCGGGTCGCAGATGAAGAGGGAGGACAAGCAGCAACTCAGGGCCGTCAGGGTTGACATTGCGGCGGTAGAGGATGCCGTCATGCAGCACGAACATGTGGCTCGTCCCGTCGGTGCGGCCAGATTTCACTCCGGCGATGATGAACTGTAAGGATGCGTCGCGTTGTTGTTCAGCGCGCATGTCGGTCATGTCAGTCAACGCCATCACACAGGTCACCGGATCATGCGCAACAGGATCGGGAGGATCCACGGGGTGATGCGAGAGGCAGTCAGCGTCCTTGTGGAGGCATCCAGTCTTGTAATTTTTTTTTAATTATGGGGTTTTACGTGCCAAAACCACTTTCTGATTATGAGGCACGCCGTAGTGGAGGACTCCGGAAATTTTGACCACCTGGGGTTCTTTAACGTGCACCTAAATCTAAGTACACGGGTGTTTTCGCATTTCGCCTCCATCGAAATGCGGCCGCCGTGGCCGGGATTCGGTCCCGCGACCTCGTGCTCAGCAGCCCAACACCATAGCCACTGAGCAACCACGGCGGGTACCCAGTCTTGTAATGGACACTAATTGAAAATTCCTGGAGGCGCAAAGTCCAGCGACCAAGCCGCCCAGTCGATTCCCGGAGGGAAGACAGCCAGCGGAGTGCGTGGTGGTCTGTGACCAGCGAAAACGTGCGGCCGTACAAATATGGCCGGAACTTGGCGACAGCCCAAACTAAAGCCAAGCACTCCGGCTCAGTGATGGAGTAATTTCTCTCGGCAGGTGACAGCAGGCGGTTGGCGTAAGCTATCACGCACTCGGTACCATTCTGGTGTTGGGCGAGAACAGCGCCGATGCCATAGCTGCTTGCGTCAGTGTGGACTTCGGTCAGAGCTGACGGATCAAAGCGGGCAAGTATGGGAGGGGTGGTGAGCAACCCGGTGAGAGCGGCGAACGCGTGAGCCTACTCCGGGCCCCATGAGAATGGCGTGTTCTTCTTTAGAAGATCTGTCAAAGGCCGAGCAAGCAACGTCGGCGAAGTTTTTGACGACACGGCGAAAGCAAAAACACAGGCCGACGAAGCAGCGTATGCCAGAGGCAGAACGTGGCAGAGGGTAACTGCGTACGGCGAGAAATTTTTTCGGATCTGATGGGACACCGGATGCGTCAACGAGGTGTCCCAACACGCTGATCTGACGGCGCCCGAATTGACACTTCGTGGTGTTCAGTTGAAGGCCGGCTTTTCGGAAGGCCGCAAGAATTACAGCGAGTCGGGTAAGGTGGCTGCCGAACGTGGGAGAAAAAACAATAACGTCGTCAAGCTAACAAAGACACGTGGTCCATTGTAGCCTCGCAGAAGAGAGTCCATCATACGTTCAAATGTCGCAGGAGCATTGCATAGTCCAAAGGGCATGACTTTGAACTGATATAAGCCATCCGGCGTGATGAAGGCCGTCTTCTCGCGGTACATTTCATCAACAGAAATCTGCCAGTAGCCGGATCGAAGATCGATGGACGAGAAGTATTTAGCTCCGTGCAAGCAGTCCAAGACGTCATCGATGCGTGGTAGTGGGTAGACGTCTTTTCGCGTGATCTTGTTTAAGTGGCGATAATTAACGCAAAAACGCCAGATACCATCTTTATTTTTCGCAAGGACGACAGGCGAAGCCCAAGAACTGGCTGATGGCTAGATGACGCCTTTGCAGAGCATTTTGTCCACTTCTAATTGGATGACTCGACGTTCAGCATGCGATACACGATTGGGACGCCGACGAATAGGATACGTAACTCCAGTGTTCATACGGTGGTGAACAACAGATGTTTGGCCTCATGGCCTGTCGCCGAAATCAAAGATGTCACTGTACGATTCAAGCAGGAGTCGTATGTCCGTGGCCTGCGCAGAGGTGAGGTCAGGTGCAATTATTTTCGCGAAGTCATCCGTTAAGGAACCAGAGCTGTCAGCAGCAATTCGCCTTAACAGTGCACTGTTGGCCCACTTCTATTTAAGAAACTTATCTTTTATGCGCAATATCTCGGAAGTAACTGAACGCTCATGCATGTTGTCTCACACTTTGGGACATGATATTTCGAAACTGGTGTCCTGGAAACGTGTTTCCAATCGATGCGTCTTGCAATCCCACCATCGAAAATCCGCAAATTGCAATATGTTCGGTAAACATTAAGAAAATAATTTGCGATTTTTTTGTTCATAATTTGAATATGTGTTTCAATTTCTCATACTAGTTATGTCCGCCTTTTCGAGAAATCCAACTCAAGGAGGAGAATTGCGCTACTTGCCACAGGTGATTTTTAAAATTTCCGTGGAACTAGATATACGTAGACATAGGCTACTTACGGTAAACACCAAATTACCGGCCGTGGTTTCTCAGTGGCTATGGTGTTGGGCTGCTGAACACGAGGTCGTGGGATCGAATCCCGGTTACGGCAGCCACATTTCGATGGGGGCGGAATGCGAAAACACCCACGTACTTAGATTTGTGTGCACCTTAAAGGACCCCAGGTGGTCGAAATTTACAGAATCCTCCAGTACGACGTGCCTCATAATCAAAAAGTGGTTTTGGCACGTAACACCCCATAATTAAAAAAAAGATCGCTGCGACCCAAGCGCCATTTGCAGAGTGCAGGACAGGCTTTTTGAAAGCAAGCGCAGCTTACGCAACAAGCCATCATCTGCTTCTGGCAAGCACGACATTCAAAATAGATTCACATGGGTAGCGAAGAAAGTGGTCTAGAAACAACTATCAGCGACATCCACAAGGAGGGTGGTCGGCGTTTTGATTAAAGCATGACTAAGGCGAGAACATACACTGTCAATAAAAATACGTTTTAATTACAAGAATGCAATGTTGATTTCACGCAAACAAATATGTTTCGTAATCAGTTCTCTTAGGTCAGGTGCTCAATTTATCAGTTATAAAATGTAGCTATTCCTTAGTGCGTCCTGGATAAAAGGCGTTTGCGTTGTATGAGTTGCAATGCTGGGCACTCTTGTGGTGTTCGCAAAGGCACACTCGCAAACTTCGTCTACTACAATATGCCGCCTCCCATGTTTTCGTGTTGTGGTCCTCCATGTGTTCTGTCAATTCTGGTTGTGCCAGTCTACCAATTGGTAAGTGTAAAATTTGAGGTGGTGTTTGCGAGGTTGCTTTCATTGCTCTTCACGTGTTGTCTTAAGGCTAACGAGGTGTGGAGGCTGAACAAGTGTCCATTTTCGCTTCCTTGGTGCGGCAGCGGTGGTAGACGGACTGAGCGGCCCTTGCGACGATGCGGCCAAACCCAAAGACCGAATATTGTCGTCCATACAGAAAGAAGCCGTGCTTTGTAGAAGGACGCGATGGGATGCGACAACCGTAGGGTCGGTGTTTCGATACATCCATTTTCCTGTTGAACAGGTGATCTCCACTCAACCGTTCATCACAATGAGTATGCAGTTACCATGCACTACCTAGTGGAAAGCCAAATCGCGTCGACTTCCAGGACATATTAATTATACTGCGTTAATCGCAGGCCTATATCGCGCCATTGACAACAAGAAGTGACGTCACATCTTCCTACCTTTTTCTTGCGTTCCTCTTGACGCCCAGTGCCCCATTGCTAACCAGCAATAATTCTGCGAACAACACACACCCTTTCTTGTAACTTCGCATTTGGGGGCTCTGACGCTTGACAAGCATAAGATTTTTTCTTGGATCCCAAGTACTTTCATTTGTTCTGATAGCGTGTCGTGCAATATAAAATACCCATTTGATGTCACATGGAACGATGCGAAGTATTATATGTACCGCACATCGACACACGAGAATAATAAAACTACGAAGGCTTATGCACAAAAGGAATACAAGTTAGTAGAAGGTGGAAGAATACATTTATTATCTTAATCATCAAGAAAGTAGAAATTTTAGAATTTCTTTATATGTAACGATCTAATATACGACAAAATACACACAAAAGACGTAATCTCGCAGCACACGAAGCGTAGCGACCCACATCTCGGTGTGTCGGGCCCACGTGTCTGCAAATCAATCTCTGCTCATGTGGCCTTCCTCGCCACACCTGAGGCATCATCGTCGTCCTCCACAGTGAGCAGTGGGAGAGTCCCGGCTCATGTGGCCTTCTTGGTTGCACTCGTCTGTTCGGCGGGTGATGCTTCTCGCTGATCTGTCACGCTCCCTATGGTCGACGTCCCCGTAGATGGTAGGGAGCTCCCCCTCATGTGGGCTTGCCTCACGCAAGCAGACCGCTCCAGCCTCGAAGGCGCCTCCGTTGGGAAGCTCCTGGCGCCAGGTAAATCCCACGGTGCCCCAACCTGCGCCTTTATAGTCGCCGTTGTCAGAGCAGAAATCCGCACAGCAGCCCAGCAAAAGACACCAGAAATTGTGACGGTAATGGAGGCCCATCCGTTGCCTGTCTGCTTACCACAGGGCGACCGGGCGGTTGCTGCTTCTAATCCAACGTTGACTCCGCGCCCGCAACTTAATCCCGAGAAACCGGCCGTGAAATCGATCCGAATGTCAGCCATGACCAAGTGTTCTTCACATCAAAGCCTTCTTTTTCTTCTTTCCCTACTTGCGAGCACCACGTGCTTCTATAACTGCTCTAGTTTCTCATGCAGGTATTACGAAATTAACGCCTCGAGTTGTGGAATTTTGTGAGCTTTTGTTAGCCATTTTCGGTGTTGGAAATTTCTGAAGCTGATGGTGAACGCTATTCTGTTCGTATGCATTGTCTAGAAAAAATATATCTAATTGGATTTTTGGCACTTAGCTTGCCAGCTTGCTTTCAGAATGCAACAGAAGTAGTTATTCACTGCCGAAGGCCGAAGGTTCTTGTTACCGCGTATAATTTACGAGATAATTCTTGAATAGCGAACCCTTCCTTAGAAGAAAGTTACATCCCGCATGAAATCATTGACTTTCCTCTGCAACGACGACGAAAACGAAACTTGAGATGAGCGGGAGCTGCAAATGTGTTAAATATAGAAAAAAAAGCTGCGTGTGCAGGAGAAAAGCAAAGAACAATACGCAAATATCTCAGCAAGAGGCAGGTGCTGCCCTCACGCGCTTGGCGAACGCCAACCAAAGGCATTGCACTTGCTCAAATGTGTGTGATAACTTTATTTGGAATCAGGCGATTGGGAGGACCCGGCCTGGGGCCGCCTAGATGAAGACTGGCAGCTGCTGCTCCGGAGCGGCCTCCATGGCTCGCTGGACGGCCCAAAGGTGGTCTTGACGTTCTGAGCTGAGCAGCGCGGTCGACCACCGCGCCAGTAGATTTTCCAGGGAGACTGCCATTTTATCTTGATATATTTCACATCCCCACAACATGTCTTGAAGGGTGGCTCTAACAGACTTGCATAGCTTGCACATATCGCTCTCGTATATATCGGGGTAGAAAGTTTTTTGTTGCCCGGGACTTATATAACGTTCTGTTTGTAACCGCATCCAAGTAACGGACTCAGCTCTGTTCAGTTTAGTGTGAGGCGGTGGTAATACTCGCCTCCGATTTTGTTAGAATTTGGTAATATCGCTAGATCTTGTTAATCTATATTTTTTATCTCCAGATCTCCTCCTCCGCATTCTCTTAGCCGATGGAAGTCACTCTTTGCTCAGCTCGGCGAGTAAGACCTCGAGCTTCGCGGTGCGCTCCTTCGTTGAGGTTGATTGCGGGAATGCCTGGAGTCGTATGCAATGGGAATCAGGGCAATACCCTGCCGTTCTTCTCTGCATTGGAGAATTTTGCTTCATTGACTCTGACGATGTGTTATGCCTCAGGAGAGATCCTGCCTTTTGCATAATTTCTAATGGTCGCTTGAGAATCGTTAATTATGTACTGAGCATTCATGGAGACCAATGATAGTGCAATGGCTACCTCCTCTACTGTCTCGGAATGTTTGGTATTAACTGATGCGCTTTTAAGGGGTTTTTAGGTGTGATCTACGATTACTGGTACGTAGCTATTTCTGTGTGGGTGTTCAGCCGCGACTACGAAGGTTGCTCTGTCATGTGACCCAAAGCTTCGGATCATTTTCTCTCCTCTACTCTTGTGTCTGCCATCGTTGTAATCTGGATGCATGTTCTTGCGTATATTGAATAATAGGAGATTGTCATGAATTTCTATTGTTATCCTCCTCTTTTCCCCGTACAGATTCTGGTAATTCATTCCTAGTTTGTTTAGTATATTGCGTCCCCTTTTGGTTTTCGTTAGTCGTTCTGCGTGAGATGCTTTTTGTGCTTCTTTGAGTTCGCCCAGTGTGTTGTGGAGTCCTTACTTTAACAAGAGATCCGCGTTCGTACTGATGCGAATCCTTAGTGTTAGTTTGTATGCCTTTTTTATCCGGTTGTTAATTTTAGTCTTTTCAGCTGGAAACCAATTGTGTAAGGCTGCTATGTATGTTATCTGATTGATTACGAATGACTGTATCGACCGTTTCATACTTTCTTCCTTCATACCCTGGTGCTTGTTAGTAATTCGTTTGATTATTCTCATGGTGTTTGTTACCTTTGTGTCTAACTTATTCATGGGTTCCCCATTTGCGCCTTTTTCTCGATTACTAGACCAAGTACCGTGAGTTCGCTTACTATTGGGATTTTCCGCGCGTTTTTGGCGTGTAGCTTCATTTCCTCATGAGCCTTGTTTCTGTCGTATCCGTTGGGTGGCCTGCACATAAGTGTGCGGCGTTACAATAGAAGTTCAGATTTACCCGCAGAGTATGTGAGTCCTGTTCCTATGAGGCGTTCCTCTACTGGGTTAATTGCAGTCTGGAGTCATTGTTCTATAGATCCGTCGCTGCCGTCAAAGGTCCTGATACTAATATCGTCCGTGTAGATTGTGTCATTGAGGGACTATATTTGATTTAATTTTTCGGGGAGTCCCATCAAAACGAGATTAAACAGCATCGGGGAGATGACGGCGCCTTGCGGCGTGCCGGCTCCTCTGAGTCGATCTCGGGCGACGTGAGCCCTCCGACGGAGATGAGTGCTTTCCTATCTGATAGAAAGCTCTTGATGTATTTATACTTCTGTTGCACTAGTCCTATTCGTTCGATGTTTTTCAATATGTTTGCATGCTCGGCATTATCGACAGCCTTTTTCAGATCAAAGTCAGGATGGCCCTTGTAGAACTCTTTTTATAATCGATTATCTGATGCTTAATTTCAAGCATCGCATCTTGTGTTGAAATGTTTTTGCGAAATCCTATCATTGTATCTGGGTATATGTTATTATCCTCTAAGAATTTATCTACTCTGCTTAAAATTACATGCTCCATTCATTTTCCGACGGCGGATGCTAGGGAGATTGATCTGAGGTTGTCGATCTCAAGCTTCTTACCTGGTTTTGCAATGCGCGTTATCGTCGCTTTCTCCCATGGAACTGGCACTTCTCCCTTTACCCAACACTCGTTTATGTATTCTGTTAGTTTCGTGATCGATTCATCATCGAAGTTCCTGACAGACTTGTTGGTTGTACAATCCGGGCCTGGGGCAGATTAGACGAAAACATAAACACACGGGGTGGAATCGGCGTGGCATACCGCCAACTTAATTTATGACTTGATTAGGAAACAAAGCTGCCTGACATCAATACCGTTGTGATGCTGTTATAAAACATCGACGGTGAATGCACGATTTCTCGTAACTAAATTGCCAGGCTTCAGTGAATCCTTCATTCACTTCAATGAATTATTGCGAGTAAATGTTTAAGCCTCGACTTCTGGATGCGTCCATCGAATATGATGTGCTATTTACAGAGAGGAAGCCTCGGTAAATGTAAGAAGTGTTCAGGCAACTCCAACTCCATATGAATTCCTAGAAATCACTTCAGAATGCTAATAGGCACTGTCACTGGTTAGAAGGCGCATTTTCAGAAACGCGACGCCGCATACCGAAATATACGGGGTGATCATTTTACAATTTTAGGAATTTTTAAAAAATTCCCTGTTGCAGAAACAAACGCATGTCAAATGTCATTCAAACGTAATTGTAGTCCTTCAGGTGGATTATTGAAAAGGCGTACATTACTGGGAATAAAAAACGAAGCATGCACATATCCAACTAATTAAGAAAAAATAACCAGTTAACTTCTCAATCGATTTGTTTATTGTACGTAATGCAGTCTACGAATTGCAGCCGTTGAGATTGCAGGAGCATCAACTTTAAATGATATTCCAGAGTGACACCAGAGTGGAGATAGGCACCCTCAACTTCGCCTTAAAAGTGTACTGTGGGTCCACTTCTTTTTAACAAACTCCTCTTTTATGCGCAAAATCTCGGAAGTAACTGGACGTTCATGTTTGTTGTCTCACACTTTGGCACATGATATGTCAAAATTGGTGTCCCGGAAACTTATTTCCAATCAATGCATCTTGCAATGCCACCAGCTACAATCCGCAAATTGCAATATGTGTGGTAAAGTAAAAATAAGAAAATAATTTGTTTTTTCTTTGTTAATAATTTGAAAATGTGTTTTGATTTCCTGTACTAGTTATGTTCGCCTCTTGGAGAAATCCAACTCAAGAAGAAGAATTGTGCTACTTGCCACAGGCGATTTTTAAAAATTCCATGAAACTAGACATAGGTAGACATTTACGCCATTTACGGAAAACACTGAATTGTAGCTGTTGCGACACTATACACACATACACACAAAACCGCTCGATTTCGATGCTTTTATTGCGCTTTTCGTCTTGCACATGTACAGGAGATTTATCTTCACGCAAACCAACCCCAAAATTGAGAACGCAAATGCACGTATATAAAAAGGCAACGCTGCCACCCAAGCGCCATTTGCAGAGTGCAAGACAGGGTTTTTGCAAGCAAGCGCAGCTTACGCCGTGAGCCATCATTTGCTTCTGGCAATCGCCGCATTCAAAATAGATTCACGTGTGTTGCGAAGAAAGCGGTCTAGAACCAACTTTCAGCGACATCTACACGGAGGGTGGTTCGCATTTTGAGTAAAGCATGACTAAGGCGAGAACAAACACTGTCAATAAAAATACGTCTTAATTACAAGAAAGCAATGTTGATTTCACGCAAACAAAATGTGTTTCGTAATCAGTTCCCTTAGGTCAGGTGCTCAATTTATCAGTTATAGAATGTATCTATTCTTCAGTGCCTCCTGGATAAAAGGCGTTTGCCTTGTGTGAGTAGCAATGCTGTGCACTCTTGTGGCGTTCGCAAAGGCACGCTCGCAAACTTCGTCTACTACAATATGCCGCCTCCCATGTTGCCTTGTTTTTGGCCCTCCATGTGTTCTGTGAATTGCGGTTGTGCCAATTTACCGATTGATAAGTGCAATATTTCAGGTGGTGTTTGCGAGGTTGCTTTCATTGCTCTTCACGTGTTGCGTTAAGGCTAACGAGGTGTGGAGGCTGAACAAGTGTCCACTTTCGCATCCTTCGTGCGGCAGCGCTGGTAGACGGGCTGAGCGGCCCTTGCGGCGATGCGGCCAAACCCAAGCACCGAATGGTTTCGTCGATTTTCGTCGATATGGAAAGAAGCGGCGCTTTGTAGAAAGACGCGATAGGATGCGACATCCGTATACGGTCCGTTTTTCGATGCATCGATTTTTCTGTTCAGCAGGTGATCTCCACTCAACCGTTCATCACAATGAGTATGCAGTAACCATGCACAACCCAGTGGAAAGCCAAATCGCGTCGACTTCCGGGACATAATAATTATACTGCGTTAATCGCAGGCCTATATCGCGCCATTGAGAACAAAAAGCGAGGCCACATTTTCCTACCTTTTTTTTGCGTTCCTCTTGACGCGCAGTGCCACATTGTTAACGAGCAATTATTCTGCGAACAACACACACCCTCTCTTGTAACTTCGCATTTGTGGGCTCTGACGCTTAACAAGCACAAGCTTTCTTCTTGGATTCCAAGTACATTCATTTGTTCTGATAGCGTGTCGTGCAATGTAAAATACCCATTTGATGTCGCATGGAACGATGCGAAATATTATATGTACCGCACATCGACCCACGAGAATAATAAAACTACGAAGGCTTATGCGGAAAAGGAATACAAGTTAGTAGAAGGTGGAAGAATACATTTATTATCTTAATCATCAGAAAGTAGAAATTTTAGAATTTCTTTATATGTAACGATCTAATAAACGACAAAATACACACAAAACACGTAATCTCGCAGCACGCGAAGCGTAGCAACCCACATCTGGGTGTGTCGCGCCCACGTGTCTGCATTCAATCTCTGCTAATGTGGCCGTCCTCGCCACACCTGAGGCATCCTCGTCGTCCTCCACAGTGAGCAGTTGGACAGTCTCGGCTCACGTGGCCACCTTGGTTGCACTCGTCTGTTCGGCCGGTAGTGCTTCTCCCTGACCTGCCACGCTCCCTATGGTCGACGTCCCCGTAGATGGTAAGGAGCTCCCCCTCATGTAGGTTTGCCTCACGCAAGCAGACCGCTCCAGCCTCCAAGGCGCCTCCTTTGGCAAGCTCCTGGCGCCAGGTAAATCCCACGGCGCCCCAACCTGCGCCTTTATAGTCGCCATTGTCAGAGCTGCCATCCGCACAGCAGCCCAGCAAGAGACAGCGGAAATTGTGACGGTAATGGAGGCCCATCCGTTGCCTGTCTACTTACCACAGGGCGGCCGGGCGGTTGCTGCTTCCAATCCAACGTTGGCTCCGCGGCCGCGGCTTAGACCCGAGAAACCGGCCGTGAAATTGATCCGAATGTCAGCCATGACCAAGTGTTCTTCACATCAAAGCCTTCTTTTTCTTCTTTCCCTACTTGCAAGCACCACGTGCTTCTATAACTGCTCTAGTTTCTCATGCAGGTATTACGAAATTAACGCCTCGAGTTGTGGAAATTTGTGAGCTTTTGGTGGCCATTTTTGGTGTTGGAAGTTTCTGACGCTGATGGTGAACGCTATTCTATTCGTATGCGTTGTCTAGAAGAAATATATCTACTTAGATTTTTGGTACTTAGTTTGCCAGCTTGCTTTCAGAATGCAACAGAAGTAGTGAAATACTCCTGAAGGCCGAAGGTTCATGTTACCGCGTATAATTTACGAGATAATTCTTGAATAGCCAACCCTTCCTTAGCCGAAAGGTACATTGCGCATCAAATTATTGACTTACCTCAGCAACGAGGACGAAAAAGAAACTTGAGGCGAGGGGGAGCTGCGAATGTGTTAAATATAGATATAAAAAGCTGCGTGTGCAGGAGAAAAGCAAAGAAAAATTCGCAAATATCTCAGCAAGAGGCAGGTGCTGCCCTCACGCGCTAGGCGAACGCCAACCAAAGTCGGTGCACTTCCCCAAATGTGCGTGATAACTTTATTTGGAATCCGGCGATTGGGACGACCGGGCCTGGTGCCGCCTAAATGACCACTGGGAGATGCTGCTCCCGTGTGGCCTCCATGGCTCGTTGGACGGCCCAAAGGTGGTCTTGACGTTCTGAGGTGAGCAGCGCGGTCGACCACCGCGCCCGTAAATTTTCCAGGGAGACTGCCATTTTCTCTTGATATATGTCACATCCCCACAACATGTCTTGAAGGGTGGCTCTAACAGACTTGCTTAGCTTGTACATATCTCTCTCGTATATATCGGGGTAGAAAGTTTTTTGTTGCCCGGGACTTATATAAGGTTCTGTTTGTAACCGCATCCAAGTAACGGACTCAGCTCTGTTCAGTTTAGTGTGAGGCGCTGCTAATACACTCGCCTCCGATTTTGATATAAATTGGTAATAGACAGATTTGTAACTGCGTTCGGAACGTACGCAACGGCGTTGCGTACGCAGGATCGCTACGTTGTGAAAACTGCGCATGTGCAGAACGCAACACGAACGGTCCGTGATGCTTATGCGGCCGCTGCGTACGCACGCATCCGATTCTTGCGTGCGTACGTAGTGAGCCTTGCGTGCTGCGCTCTTGGTTCTTGTTTGTTTGGGAGAGCGTGAGACAAAGTAGTTTCGCAAAATGGCAGCGTCAAAGGCGACCAGTGGAAGGCTGTACTATTCAATGGCCTACGATTTGGCTTTGCTGCGTGAAGTGAACGCGCAGAAGCCATTCCGGGAACCTGCACGGTGGGAATGCATAGCAAAAATAGGACATTTGTTTTTGAGAAAGCGTTAAGTGTGTGCTGTTTGCGCGAAAGGCTCGACCAGCGCTTCTGGCGCAGTTCGTCGCAATTGACCGTGCCAGCCTCAGAAATTAAGAACTCGGTTTTTATTTTTCTCGATATGATTCATGTATTTCATCCGTTTTAAAAGTTGAGTCTGTTAAAGGTATAGATATAGTTCGACGAAGCGATAAGGCGCCCACACTTTACATCACGTTATCGATATCAACAGCGTCTAGTTCGACCGACGGTTCGACGTACTGGCGGACGCGGCCAATGCGCTCCGACGCGCCCGACCTCTAACGCTCGCCCTCTTATGCATACGTAGGCATTTCGCAGTACTAAAAGCCCTAACGCGACACGCGCTCCTACGTTCCGCAAAGCACTTGCGTGCTGCGTACGTATTGTCGTGACGCAGTACTAAAACTGTCTAATATCGCTAAATCTTGCTAATCTATCTTTTTCTCTCCAGATGTCCTCCTCCGCGTTCTCCTGACCGATGAATGTCACTCTTTGCTCAGCTCCGCAAGTAAGACCTCGAGCTTTGCGGTGTGCTACCTCGTTGAGGTTGATTGCGGGAATGCCTGGAGTCGTATGCATTGGTAATCAGAGCAATATCCTGCCGTTCTTCTCTGCGTTGGAGAATTTTGCTTCATTGACTCTGATGATGTGTTATGCCTCAGGAGAGATCCTGCCTTTTGCATAATTTCTAATGGTCGCTTGAGAGTCGTTAATGATGTACTGAGCATTCATGGAGACCAATGCTAGTGCAATGGCCACCTCCTCTGACGTCTCGAAATGTTTGGATTAACTGATGCGCTTGTAAGGGGTTTTTGGGTGTGATCTACGATTACTGCTACGTAGCTATTTCTGTGTGGATATTCAGCCGCGGCTACGAAGGTTGCTCTGCCGTCTGACCCAAAGCTTCGGATCATTTTCTCTCCTCTACTTTTGCGTCTGCCATCGTTGTAACCAGGATGCATGTTCTTGGGTATATTTGATAATAGGAGTTTATCACGAATTTCTCTTGTTATCGTCCTCTTTTCCCCGTAAAGATTGTTGTAATTCATTCCTAGTTTGCTTAGTATATGGCGTCCCGTTTTGGTTTTCGTTAGTCGTTCTGCCTGAGATGTTTTTTGTGCTTCTATGAGTTCGTCCAGTGTGTTGTGGACTCCTTACTTTAACAAGAGATCTGTGTTCGTACTGATGGGAATCCTTAGTGCTAGTTCGTATGCCTTTTTTATCCGGTTGTTAATTTTAATCTTTTCAGCTGCAAACCAATTGTGCAAGGCTGCTATGTATGTTATCGGATTGATTACGAATGACTGTATCAACCGTTTGATACTTTCTTCCTTCATCCCCTGGTGCTTGTTAGTAATTTGTTTGATTAATCTCATGGTGTGTGTTACGTTTGTGTGTAACTTATTCATGGTTTCCCCATTTGTGCCTTTGTTCTCGATTAATAGACCTATTATTTACTATTGGGATATTCCGCCCGTTCTTGGCGTGTAGCTTGATTTCCTCATGAGCCTTGTTTCTGTCGTATCCGTTGGGAGGCCTGTACATAAGTGTTGGGCGGTACAATAGAAGTTCAGATTTTTTCGCAGAGCATGTGAGGTCTGTTCCTATGAGGTGTTCCTCTACTGGGATAATTGCAGTCTGGAATCTTTGTTCTATTGATCCATCGCTGCCATCAAAGGTCCAGATACTAATAAAGTCCGTATAGATTGTGTCACTGAGGGACTATATGTGATTTATTTTTCGGGGAGTCCCATCAAGACGAAATTAAGCAGCATCGAGGAGATGACAGGGCCTTGCGGCATGCCGGCCCCACCTACGTCGATCTCGGGCGATGAGAACCCTTCAACTGAGATGACTGCTTTCCTATCTGATAGGAAGCTCTTGATGTGTTTATACTTTTGTTGCACTAGTCCTATTCGTTCGATGTTTTTCAATATTCTTGCATGCTTGGCATTATCGACAGCCTTCTTAAAATCAAGGTCAAGGTGGCCCTTGTAGAGCGCGTTTTATAATCGATTATCTGATGCTTCAGTTGAAGCATCGCATCTTGCGTCGAAAGGTTTTTGCGAAATCCTATCATTGTATCTGAGTATATGTTATTATCCTCTAAGAAGTTATCTGCTCTGCTTAAAATTACATGCTCCATTAATTTTCCGACGCAGGATGCTAGGGATATCGGTCTAAGGTTGTCGATCTCAAGCTTCTTACGAGGTTTTGGAATGAGCGTTATCGTCGCTTTCTTCCACTGACCTGGCACTTCTCCCTTTACCCAACACTCGTTTACGTATTCTGTTAGTTTGGCGATCGATTCATCATCGAAGTTCCTGACAGACTTGTTGGTTATGCCATCCAGGCCTGGGGTAAATTAGACGAAAACATAAATGCGCGGGGTGGAATTGGCGTTGCATACCGCCCACCTAATTTATGACTTGATTAGGAAACAAAGATGCCTGTGATCAATACCGTTGTGATGCTATTATAAAACCACGAAGGTGAATGCGCGAGTTCTCGTAACTAAATTGCCAGGCGTCAGTAAATCCTTCATTCACCTCAAGGAATTACTGCAAGTAACAGTTTGGGCCCCGACTTCTGGATGCGTCCATCGAATGTGGTGACGCTATCTACAAAGAGCGGAAGCCTCGGTAATTGTTGAAACTGTTGAGGGAACTCCAACTCCACATGAATTCCTCGAAATCACTTCAGAATGCTAAGAGGCACTGTCACTGGTTAGAAGGCGCATATTCAGAAACGCGACGCCACTTGCATAAATATTCATGGTGATCATTCTCATATTTTACGGAATTTTTAAAAAACTGCCTGTTGCAGAAACAAACACATGTCAAATGTAATTCAAACATAATTGTAGTCCTTCAGCTGGATTATTCAGAGAGGCGTACATTACCTGCAATGAAAATGGAAGCATGCACATATGCAATTAATTAAAAAAAGTCATCGGTTAACTTCTTAATTAATTTCTTTATTGGACATAATGCAGTCTACGAATTGTAGGCGGTGAGATTTTAAGGCACATCAACTTTAAATGATATTCCAGAGTGACACCAGAGTGGAGATAGGCACCCTCAACTTCGCCTTAAAAGTGTACTGTGGGTCCACTTCTTTTTAACAAACACCTCTTTTATGCGCAAAATCTCGGAAGTAACTGGACGTTCATGTTTGTTGTCTCACACTTTGGCACATGATATGTCAAAATTGGTGTCCCGGAAACTTATTTCCAATCAATGCATCTTGCAATGCCACCAGCTACAATCCGCAAATTGCAATATGTGTGGTAAAGTAAAAATAAGAAAATAATTTGTTTTTTCTTTGTTAATAATTTGAAAATGTGTTTTGATTTCCTGTACTAGTTATGTTCGCCTCTTGGAGAAATCCAACTCAAGAAGAAGAATTGTACTACTTGCCACACGCGATTTTTAAAAATTCCGTGAAACTAGATATAGGTATACGCTATACTTACGGTAAACACTGAATTGTAGCTGTTGCGACACTATACACACATACACACAAAACCGCTCGATTTCGATGCTTTTAATGCGCTTTTCGTCTTGCACATGTACAGGAGATTTACCTTCACGCAAACCAACCCCAAAATTGAGAACGCAAATGCACGTATATAAAAAGGCAACGCTGCGACCCAAGCGCCATTTGCAGAGTGCAAGACAGGGTTTTTACAAGCAAGCGCAGCTTACGCCGTGAGCCATCATTTGCTTCTGGCAATCGCCGCATTCAAAATAGATTCACGTGTGTTGCGAAGAAAGCGGTCTAGAACCAACTTTCAGCGACATCTACACGGAGGGTGGTCGGCATTTTGAGTAAAGCATGACTAAGGCGAGAACAAACACTGTCAATAAAAATACGTCTTAATTACAAGAAAGCAATGTTGATTTCACGCAAACAAAATGTGTTTCGTAATCAGTTCCCTTAATTCAGGTGCTCAATTTATCAGTTATAGAATGTATCTATTCTTCAGTGCCTCCTGGATAAAAGGCGTTTGCCTTGTGTGAGTAGCAATGCTGTGCACTCTTGTGGCGTTCGCAAAGGCACGCTCGCAAACTTCGTCTACTACAATATGCCGCCTCCCATGTTGCCTTGTTTTTGGCCCTCCATGTGTTCTGTGAATTGCGGTTGTGCCAATTTACCAATTAATAAGTGCAATATTTCAGGTGGAGTTTGCGAGGTTGCTTTCATTGCTCTTCACGTGTTGCGTTAAGGCTAACGAGGTGTGGAGGCTGAACAAGTGTCCACTTTCGCATCCTTCGTGCGGCAGCGCTGGTAGACGGGCTGAGCGGCCCTTGCGGCGATGCGGCCAAACCCAAGCACCGAATGGTTTCGTCGATTTTCGTCGATATGGAAAGAAGCGGCGCTTTGTAGAAAGACGCGATAGTATGCGACATCCGTATACGGTCCGTTTTTCGATGCATCGATTTTTCTGTTCAGCAGGTGATCTCCACTCAACCGTTCATCACAATGAGTATGCAGTAACCATGCACAACCCAGTGGAAAGCCAAATCGCGTCGACTTCCGGGACATAATAATTATACTGCGTTAATCGCAGGCCTATATCGCGCCATTGAGAACAAAAAGCGAGGCCACATTTTCCTACCTTTTTTTTGCGTTCCTCTTGACGCGCAGTGCCACATTGTTAACGAGCAATTATTCTGCGAACAACACACACCCTCTCTTGTAACTTCGCATTTGTGGGCTCTGATGCTTAACAAGCACAAGCTTTCTTCTTGGATTCAAAGTACATTCATTTGTTCTGATAGCGTGTCGTGCAATGTAAAATACCCATTTGATGTCGCATGGAACGATGCGAAATATTATATGTACCGCACATCGACCCACGAGAATAATAAAACTACGAAGGCTTATGCGGGAAAGGAATACAAGTTAGTAGAAGGTGGAAGAATACATTTATTATCTTAATCATCAGAAAGTAGAAATTTTAGAATTTTATTTATATGTAACGATCTAATAAACGACAAAATACACACAAAACACGTAATCTCGCAGCACGCGAAGCGTAGCGACCCACATCTCGGTGTGTCGGGCCCACGTGTCTGCATTCAATCTCTGCTCATGTGGCCTTCCTCGCCACACCTGAGGCATCATCGTCGTCCTCCGCAGTGAGCAGTGGGACAGTCCCGGCTCATGTGGCCTCCTTGGTTGCACTCGCCTGTTCGGCCGGTGGTGCTTCTCGCTGATCTGTCACGCTCCCTATGGTCGACGTCCCCGTAGATGGTAGGGAGCTCCCCCTCATGTGGGTTTGCCTCACGCAAGCAGACTGCTCCTGCCTCCAAGGCGCCTCCTTTGGGAAGCTCCTGGCGCCAGGTAAATCCCACGGTGCCCCAACCTGCGCCTTTATAGTCGCCGTTGTCAGAGCAGAAATCCGCACAGCAGCCTAGCAAGAGACACCAGAAATTGTGACGGTAAGGGAGGCCCATACGTTGCCTGTCTGCTTACCACAGCACGACCGGGCGGTTGCTGCTTCTAATCCAACGTTGGCTCCGCGGCCGCGGCTTAGACCCGAGAAACCGGCCGTGAAATTGATCCGAATGTCAGCCATGACCAAGTGTTCTTCACATCAAAGCCTTCTTTTTCTTCTTTCCCTACTTGCGAGCACCACGTGCTTCTATAACTGCTCTAGTTTCTCATGCAGGTATTACGAAATTAACGCCTCGAGTTGTGGAATTTTGTGAGCTTTTGGTAGCCATTTTCGGTGTTGGAAGTTTCTGAAGCTGATGGTGAACACTGTTCTGTTCGTATGCGTTGTCTAGAAGAAATATATCTACTTAGATTTTTGGTACTTAGTTTGCCAGCTTGCTTTCAGAATGCAGCAGAAGTAGTGAAATACTCCGGAAGGCCGAAGGTTCATGTTACTGCGTATAATTTACGAGATAATTCTTGAATAGCCAACCCTTCCTTAGAAGAAAGTTACATCGCGCATGAAATCATTGACTTTCTCAGCAACGACGACGAAAAAGAAACTTGAGACGAGCGGGAGCTGCAAATGTGTTAAAAACAGAAACAAAAAGCTGCGCGTGCAGGAGAAAAGCAAAGCACAATACGCAAATATCTCTGCACGAGGCAGGTTCTGCCCTCACGCGCTTAGCGAACGCCAACCAAAGGCATTGCACTTGCTCAAATGTGTGTGACAACTTTATTTGGAATCCGGCGATTGGGACGACCGGGCCTGGTGCCACCTAAATGACCACTGGGAGCTGCTGCTCCCGAGCGGCCTCCATGGCTCGCTGGACGGCCCAAAGGTGGTCTTGGAGTTCTGAGCTGAGCAGCGCGGTCGACCACCGCGCCCGTAGGTTTTCCAGGGAGACAGCCATTTTATCTTGATATATTTCACATACCCACAACATGTGTTGAAGGGTGGCTCTAACAGACTTGCATAGCTTGCACATATCGCTCTCGTATATATCGGGGTAGAAATTTTTTTGTTGCCCGGGACTTATATAACGTTCTGTTTGTAACCGCATCCAAGTACCGGACTGAGCTCTGTTCAGTTTAGTGTGAGGCGGTGGTAATACTCGCCTCCGATTTTGTTAGAATTTGGTAATATCGCTAAATCTTGTTAATCTATATTTTTCTCTCCAGATCTCCTCCTCCGCGTTCTCCTGGCCGATGGAAGTCACTCTTTGCTCAGCTCGGCGTGTAAGACCTCGAGCTTCGCGGTGCGCTACTTCGTTGAGGTTGATTGCGGGAATGCCTGGAGTCGTATGCATTGGGAATCAGGGCAATACACTGCCGTTCTTCTCTGCATAGGAGAATTTTGCTTCATTGACTCTGACGATGTGTTATGCCTCAGGAGAGATCCTGCCTTTTGCATAATTTCTAATGGTCGCTTGAGAATCGTTAATGATGTACTCAGCAATCATGGAGAGCAATGCTAGTGCAATGGCTACCTCCTCTGCTGTCTCAGAATGTTTGGATTAACTGATGCGCTTGTAAGGGGTTTTCGGGTGTGATCTACGATTACTGCTACGTAACTATTTGTGTGTGGTGTTCAGCGGCGTCTACGAAGGTTGCTCTGTCGTCTGACCCAAAGCTTGGAATCATTTTCTGTCCTCTACTCTTGCGTCTGCCATCGTTGTAACCTGGATGCATGTTCTTGGGTATATTGAGTAATAGGAGATAGTCACGAATTTTTGTTGTTATCGTCCTCTTCTCCCCGTAAAGATTGTAGTAATTCATTCCTAGTTTGCTTAGTATATGGTGTCCCGTTTTCGTTTTGGTTAGTCGTTCTGCCCGACATGCTTTTTGTGCTTCTATGAGTTCCTCCAGTGTGCTGTAGAATCCTAACTTTAGCAAGAGATCCGTGCTCGTACTGATGGAAAAACCTAATGCTAGTTTGTATGCCTTTTTATAAGGTTGTTAATTTTAGTCTTTTCAGCTGCAAACCAATTGTGGAAGGCTGCTATGTATGTTATCTGATTGATTACGAATGATTGTATCAGCCGTTTGATACTTTCTTCCTTCATACCCTGGTGCTTGTTAGTGATTCGTTTGATTAATCTCATGGTGTGTGTTACCTTTGTGTCTAACTTCCTAATGGTTTCCCCATTTGCGCCTTTTGCTCGATTACTAGACCAAGTACCGTGAGTTCGCTTACTATTGGGATATACCGCCCGTTCTTGGCGTGTACCTTGATTTTCTCATCAGCATTGTTTCTGTCGTATCCGTTGGGAGGCCTGCCCATAAGTGTGGGGCGGTACAAGAGAAGTTCAGATTTATCCGTAGAGCATGTGAGGCCTGTTCCTATGAGGTGTTCCTCTACTGGGTTACTGGCTCTACAATCTGGAGTCGTTGTTCTATTGATCCGTCGCTGCCATCAAAGGTCCAGATACTGATATCGTCCGCATAGATTGTGTCATTGAGGGACTATATGTAATATAATTTTTCAGGGAGTCCCATCAAAACGAGATTAAACAGCATCGGGGAGATGACAGCGCCTTGCGGCGTGCCGGCTCCCCTATGTCGATCTCGGGCGACGTGAGCCCTCCGACGGAGATGACTGCTTTCCTATCTGATTGAAAGCTCTTGATGTAGTTATACGTCCGTTGCACTAGTCCTATTCATTCGATGTTTTTCAATATGATTGCATGCTCGGCATTATCGACAGCCTTTTTAACATCAAGGTCAAGGTGGCCCTTGTAGAACGCGCTTTACAATCGATTATCTGATGCTTATGTTGAAGCATCGCATCTTGTGGTGAAAGGTTTTTGCGAAATCCTATCATTGTATCTGGGTATATGTTATTATCCTCGAAGAATTTATCAACTCTGCTTAAAATTACATGCTCCATTAGTTTTCCGATGGTGGATGCTAGGGACATTGATCTGAGGTTGTCGATCTCCAGCTTCTTACCTGGTTTTGGAATGCGCGTTGTCGTCGCTTTCTCCCATTCAACTGGCACTTCTCCCTTTACCCGACACTCTTTTATGTATTCTGTTAGTTTGGCGATCGATTCGTCTTCGAAGTTCCTGACAGACTTGTTGGTTGTACCATCCGGGCCTGGGGCAGATTAGACGAAAACATAAACACACAGGGTGGAATCGGCGTGGCATACCGCCAACTTAATTTATGACTTGATTAGGAAACAAAGCTGCCTGACATCAATGCCGTTGTGATGCTGTTATAAAACATCGACGGTGAATGCACGATTTCTCGTAACTAAATTGCCAGGCTTGAGTGAATCCTTCATTCACTTCAATGAATTATTGCGAGTAAATGTTTAAGCCTCGACTTCTGGATGCGTCCATCGAATATGATGTGCTATTTACAGAGAGGAAGCCTCGGTAAATGTAAGAAGCGTTCAGGCAACTCCAACTCCATATGAATTCCTAGAAATCACTTCAGAATGCTAATAGGCACTGTCACTGGTTAGAAGGCGCATTTTCAGAAACGCGACGCCGCATACCGAAATATACGGGTGATCATTTTAAAATTTTAGGAATTTTTAAAACATGTCAAATGTAATTCAAACATAATTGTAGTCCTTCATCTGGATTATTCAAAAGGCGTTCATTACTGGGAATAAAAAACGAAGCATGCACATATCCAACTAATTAAGAAAAAATAACCAGTTAACTTCTCAATCGATTTGTTTATTGTACATAATGCAGTCTACGAATTGCAGCCGTTGAGATTGCAGGCGCATCAACTTTAATTGATATTCCAGAGTGACGCCAGTGTGGAAAGAGGCGGCCTCAACTTTGCCTTAAAAGTGTACTGTTGGTTCACTTCTATTTAAGAAACTTATCTTTTATGCGCAAAATCTCGGAAGTAACTGAACGCTCATGTTTGTTGTCTCACACTTTGCGACATGATATCTCAAAACTGGTGTCCCGGAAACTTATTTCCAATCGATGCGTGTTGCAATGCCACCGGCTACAATTCGCAAATTGCAATATGTGTGGTAAAGTAAAAATAAGAAATAATTTGTGATTTCTTTGTTAATAATTAATTTGAAGATGTGTTTCTATTTCCTGTACTAGTTATGTCCGCCCCTTCATGAAATCCAACTCAAGAAGAAGAGTTGTGCTGCTTGCCACAGGCGATCTTTAAAAATTCCATGAAACTAGATATAGGTGGACATATACGCTATTTATGGAAAACACTGAATTGTAGCTGTTGCCATACTATACACACATACACGCAATACCACTAGATTTCGAAGTTTTTATTGCGCTTTTCGTCTTGCACATGTACAGCAGATTTATCTTCATACAAACCAACCCTAAAATTCAGAACGCAAACGCACGCATATAAAAAAACAATGCTGCGACCCAAGCGCCATTTGCAGAGTGCTGGAGAGGGTTTTTGCAAGCAAGCGCAGCTTACGCCGCGAGCCATCATTTGCTTCTGGCAATCGCCGCATTCAAAATAGATTCACGTGTGTTGCGAAGAAAGCGGTCTAGAACCAACTTTCAGCGACATCTACACGGAGGGTGGTCGGCATTTTGAGTAAAGCATGACTAAGGCTAGAACAAACACTGTCAATAAAAATACGTCTTAATTACAAGAAAGCAATGTTGATTTCACGCAAACAAAATGTGTTTCGTAATCAGTTCCCTTAATTCAGGTGCTCAATTTATCAGTTATAGAATGTATCTATTCTTCAGTGCCTCCTGGATAAAAGGCGTTTGCCTTGTGTGAGTAGCAATGCTGTGCACTCTTGTGGCGTTCGCAAAGGCACGCTCGCAAACTTCGTCTACTACAATATGCCGCCTCCCATGTTGCCTTGTTTTTGGCCCTCCATGTGTTCTGTGAATTGCGGTTGTGCCAATTTACCAATTAATAAGTGCAATATTTCAGGTGGAGTTTGCGAGGTTGCTTTCATTGCTCTTCACGTGTTGCGTTAAGGCTAACGAGGTGTGGAGGCTGAACAAGTGTCCACTTTCGCATCCTTCGTGCGGCAGCGCTGGTAGACGGGCTGAGCGGCCCTTGCGGCGATGCGGCCAAACCCAAGCACCGAATGGTTTCGTCGATTTTCGTCGATATGGAAAGAAGCGGCGCTGTGTAGAAAGACGCGATAGGATGCGACATCCGTAGGCTCGGTTTTTCGATGCATCGATTTTTCTGTTCAGCAGGTGATCTCCACTAAACCGTTCATCACAATGAGTATGCAGTTACCATGCACTACCTAGTGAAAAGCCAAATCGCGTCGACTTCCAGGACATATTAATTATACTGCGTTAATCGCAGGCCTATATCGCGCCATTGACAACAAGAAGTGACGTCACATCTTCCTACCTTTTTCTTGCGTTCCTCTTGACGCCCAGTGCCCCATTGCTAACCAGCAATAATTCTGCGAACAACACACACCCTTCCTTGTAACTTCGCATTTGTGGGCTCTGACGCTTGACAAGCGTAAGATTTCTTCTTGGATCCCAAGTACTTTCATTTGTTCTGATAGCGTGTCGTGCAATATAAAATACCCATTTGATGTCGCATGGAACGATGCGAAGTATTATATGTACCGCACATCGACACACGAGAATAATAAAACTACGAAGGCTTATGCACAAAATGAATACAAGTTAGTAGAAGGTGGAAGAATACATTTATTATCTTAATCATCAAGAAAGTAGAAATTTTAGAATTTCTTTATATGTAACGATCTAATATACGACAAAATACACACAAAAGACGTAATCTCGCAGCACACGAAGCGTAGCGACCCACATCTCGGTGTGTCGGGCCCACGTGTCTGCATTCAATCTCTGCTCATGTGGCCTTCCTCGCCACACCTGAGGCATCATCGTCGTCCTCCGCAGTGAGCAGTGGGACAGTCCCGGCTCATGTGGCCTTCTTGGTTGCACTCGTCTGTTCGGCCGGTGGTGCTTCTCGCTGATCTGTCACGCTCCCTATGGTCGACGTCCCCGTAGATGGTAGGGAGCTCCCCCTCACGTGGGTTTGCCTCACGCAAGCAGACCGCTCTAGCCTCGAAGGCGCCTCCGTTGGGAAGCTCCTGGCGCCAGGTAAATCCCACGGTGCCCCAACCTGCGCCTTTATAGTCGCCGTTGTCAGAGCAGAAATCCGCACAGCAGCCCAGCAAAAGACACCAGAAATTGTGACGGTAATGGAGGCCCATCCGTTGCCTGTCTGCTTACCACAGGGCGACCGGGCGGTTGCTGCTTCTAATCCAACGTTGACTCCGCGCCCGCAACTTAATCCCGAGAAACCGGCCGTGAAATTGATCCGAATGTCAGCCATGACCAAGTGTTCTTCACATCAAAGCCTTCTTTTTCTTCTTTCCCTACTTGCGAGCACCACGTGCTTCTATAACTGCTCTAGTTTCTCATGCAGGTATTACGAAATTAACGCCTAGAGTTGTGGAATTTTGTGAGCTTTTGGTAGCCATTTTCGGTGTTGGAAATTTCTGAAGCTGATGGTGAACGCTATTCTGTTCGTATGCATTGTCTAGAAAAAATATATCTAATTGGATTTTTGGCACTTAGCTTGCCAGCTTGCTTTCAGAATGCAACAGAAGTAGTTATTCACTGCCGAAGGCCGAAGGTTCTTGTTACCGCGTATAATTTACGAGATAATTCTTGAATAGCGAACCCTTCCTTAGAAGAAAGTTACATCCCGCATGAAATCATTGACTTTCCTCTGCAACGACGACGAAAACGAAACTTGAGATGAGCGGGAGCTGCAAATGTGTTAAATATAGAAAAAAAAAGCTGCGTGTGCAGGAGACAAGCAAAGAACAATACGCAAATATCTCAGCAAGAGGCAGGTGCTGCCCTCACGCGCTTGGCGAACGCCAACCAAAGGCATTGCACTTGCTCAAATGTGTGTGATAACTTTATTTGGAATCAGGCGATTGGGAGGACCCGGCCTGGGGCCGCCTAGATGAAGACTGGCAGCTGCTGCTCCCGAGCGGCCTCCATGGCTCGCTGGACGGCCCAAAGGTGGTCTTGACGTTCTGAGCTGAGCAGCGCGGTCGACCACCGCGCCAGTAGATTTTCCAGGGAGACTGCCATTTTATCCTGATATATTTCACATCCCCACAACATGTCTTGAAGGGTGGCTCTAACAGACTTGCATAGCTTGCACATATCGCTCTCGTATATATCGGGGTAGAAAGTTTTTTGTTGCCCGGGACTTATATAACGTTCTGTTTGTAACCGCATCCAAGTAACGGACTCAGCTCTGTTCAGTTTAGTGTGAGGCGGTGGTAATACTCGCCTCCGATTTTGTTAGAATTTGGTAATATCGCTAAATCTTGTTAATCTATATTTTTTATCTCCAGATCTCCTCCTCCGCATTCTCTTAGCCGATGGAAGTCACTCTTTGCTCAGCTCGGCGAGTAAGACCTCGAGCTTCGCGGTGCGCTCCTTCGTTGAGGTTGATTGCGGGAATGCCTGGAGTCGTATGCATTGGGAATCAGGGCAATACCCTGCCGTTCTTCTCTGCATTGGAGAATTTTGCTTCATTGACTCTGACGATGTGTTATGCCTCAGGAGAGATCCTGCCTTTTGCATAATTTCTAATGGTCGCTTGAGAATCGTTAATTATGTACTGAGCATTCATGGAGACCAATGATAGTGCAATGGCTACCTCCTCTACTGTCTCGGAATGTATGGTATTAACTGATGCGCTTTTAAGGGGTTTTTAGGTGTGATCTACGATTACTGGTACGTAGCTATTTCTGTGTGGGTGTTCAGCCGCGACTACGAAGGTTGCTCTGTCGTCTGACCCAAAGCTTCGGATCATTTTCTCTCCTCTACTCTTGTGTCTGCCATCGTTGAAACCTGGATGCATGTTCTTGCGTATATTGAATAATAGGACAGTGTCATGAATTTCTGTTGTTATCCTCCTCTTTTCCCCGTACAGATTCTGGTAATTCATTCCTAGTTTGCTTAGTATATTGCGTCCCCTTTTGGTTTTCGTTAGTCGTTCTGCGTGAGATGCTTTTTTGCTTCTTTGAGTTCGCCCAGTGTGTTGTGGAGTCCTTACTTTAACAAGAGATCCGTGTTCGTACTGATGCGAATCCTTAGTGCTAGTTTGTATGCCTTTTTTATCCGGTTGTTAATTTTAGTCTTTTCAGCTGGAAACCAATTGTGTAAGGCTGCTATGTATGTTATCTGATTGATTACGAATGTCTGTATCAACCGTTTCATACTTTCTTCCTTCATACCCTGGTGCTTGTTAGTAATTCGTTTGATTAATCTCATGGTGTTTGTTACCTTTGTGTCTAACTTATTCATGCTTTCCCCATTTGCGCCTTTTTCTCGATTACTAGACCAAGTACCGTGAGTTCGCTTACTATTGGGATTTTCCGCGCGTTTTTGGCGTGTAGCTTGATTTCCTCATGAGCCTTGTTTCTGTCGTATCCGTTGGGTGGCCTGCACATAAGTGTGCTGCGATACAATAGAAGTTCAGATTTACCCGCAGAGTATGTGAGTCCTGTTCCTATGAGGCGTTCCTCTACTGGGTTAATTGCAGTCTGGAGTCATTGTTCTATAGATCCGTCGCTGCCGTCAAAGGTCCAGATACTAATATCGTCCGTGTAGATTGTGTCATTGAGGGACTATATTTGATTTAATTTTTCGGGGAGTCCCATCAAAACGAGATTAAACAGCATCGGGGAGATGACGGCGCCTTGCGGCGTGCCGGCTCCTCTGAGTCGATCTCGGGCGACGTGAGCCCTCCGACGGAGATGAGTGCTTTCCTATCTGATAGAAAGCTTTGATGTATTTATACTTCTGTTGCACTAGTCCTATTCGTTCGATGTTTTTCAATATGTTTGCATGCTCGGCATTATCGACAGCCTTTTTCAGATCAAAGTCAGGATGGCCCTTGTAGAACTCTCTTTATAATCGATTATCTGATGCTTAATTTCAAGCATCGCATCTTGTGTTGAAATGTTTTTGCGAAATCCTATCATTGTATCTGGGTATATGTTATTATCATCTAAGAATTTATCTACTCTGCCTAAAATTACATGCTCCATTCATTTTCCGACGGCGGATGCTAGGGAGATTGATCTGAGGTTGTCGATCTCAAGCTTCTTACCTGGTTTTGCAATGCGCGTTATCGTCGCTTTCTCCCATGGAACTGGCACTTCTCCCTTTACCCAACACTCGTTTATGTATTCTGTTAGTTTGGTGATCGATTCATCATCGAAGTTCCTGACAGACTTGTTGGTTGTACCATCCGGGCCTGGGGCAGATTAGACGAAAACATAAACACACGGGGTGGAATCGGCGTGGCATACCGCCAACTTAATTTATGACTTGATTAGGAAACAAAGCTGCCTGACATCAATGCCGTTGTGATGCTGTTATAAAACATCGACGGTGAATGCACGATTTCTCGTAACTAAATTGCCAGGCTTGAGTGAATCCTTCATTCACTTCAATGAATTATTGCGAGTAAATGTTTAAGCCTCCACTTCTGGATGCGTCCATCGAATATGATGTGCTATTTACAGAGAGGAAGCCTCGGTAAATGTAAGAAGTGTTCAGGCAACTCCAACTCCATATGAATTCCTAGAAATCACTTCAGAATGCTAATAGGCACTGTCACTGGTTAGAAGGCGCATTTTCAGAAACGCGACGCCGCATACCGAAATATACGGGGTGATCATTTTACAATTTTAGGAATTTTTAAAAAATTCCCTGTTGCAGAAACAAACGCATGTCAAATGTCATTCAAACGTAATTGTAGTCCTTCAGGTGGATTATTGAAAAGGCGTATATTACTGGGAATAAAAAACGAAGCATGCACATATCCAACTAATTAAGAAAAAATAACCAGTTAACTTCTCAATCGATTTGTTTATTGTACATAATGCAGTCTACGAATTGCAGCCGTTGAGATTGCAGGCGCATCAACTTTAATTGATATTCCAGAGTGACGCCAGTGTGGAAAGAGGCGGCCTCAACTTTGCCTTAAAAGTGTACTGTTGGTTCACTTCTATTTAAGAAACTTATCTTTTATGCGCAAAATCTCGGAAGTAACTGAACGCTCATGTTTGTTGTCTCACACTTTGCGACATGATATCTCAAAACTGGTGTCCCGGAAACTTATTTCCAATCGATGCGTGTTGCAATGCCACCGGCTACAATTCGCAAATTGCAATATGTGTGGTAAAGTAAAAATAAGAAATAATTTGTGATTTCTTTGTTAATAATTAATTTGAAGATGTGTTTCGATTTCCTGTACTTGTTATGTCCGCCCCTTAAAGAAATCCAACTCAAGAAGAAGAATTGTGCTACTTGCCACAGGCGATTTTTAAAAATTCCATGAAACTAGACATAGGTAGACATTTACGCCATTTACGGAAAACACTGAATTGTAGCTGTTGCCATAATATACACACATACACGCGAAACCGCTCGAGTTCGAAGTTTTTATTGCCCTATTCGTCTTGCACATGTACAGCAGATTTATCTTCGCGCAAACCAACGCCAGAATTGAGAATGCAAACGCACGTATATAAGAAGGCAACGCTGCGACCCAAGCGCCACTTGCAGAGTGCAGGACAGGGTTTTTGCAAGCAAGCACAGCCTACGCCGCGAGCCATCATTTGCGAAGAAGGCGGTCTAGAACCAACTGTCAGCGACATTTACAAGGAGGTTGGTCGGCGCTTTGATTAAAGCATGACTAAGGCGAGAATAAACGCTGTCAATAAAAATACCTGTTAATTAAAAGAAAGCAATGTTGATTTCGCGCAAACAAAATGTGTTTCGTAATCATTTCCCTTAGGTCAGGTTCTCAATTTATCAGTTATAAAATGTATCTATTTTTCAGTGCCTCCTGGATAAAAGGCGTTTGCCTTGTGGGAGCAGCAATGCTGTGCACTCTTGTGGTGTTCGCAAAGGCACGCTCGCAAACTTCGTCTACTACGAATGCCGCCTCCCATGTTGCAGTGTTTTTGGTCCTCCATGTGTTCTGTCAATTCTGGTTGTGCCAGTCTTCCGATTGATAAGTGCAATACTTGAGGTGGTGTTTGCGAGGTTGCTTTCATTGCTCTTCACGTGTTGCGTTAAGGCTAACGAGGTGTGGAGGCTGAAGTGTCCACTTTCGCATCCTTCGTGCGGCAGCGCTGGTAGACGGGCTGAGCCGCCCTTGCGGCGATGCGGCCAAACCCAAGCACCGAATGCCTTCGTCGATTTCCGTCGATATGGAAAGAAGCGGCGCTTTGTAGAAAGACGCGATAGGATGCGACAACCGTGGGCTCGGTTTTTCGATGCATCGATCTTTCTGTTCAGTAGGTGATCTCCACTCAACCGTTCATCACAATGAGTATGCAGTAACCATGCACTACCCAGTGGAAAGCCAAATCGCGTCGACTTCCCGGACATATTAATTATACTGCGTTAATCGCTGGCCTATATCGCGCCATTGACAACAAAAACTGACGTCACATTTTCCTACTTTTTTTGCGTTCCTCTTGACGCCCAGTGCCCCATTGTTAACGAGCAATAATTCTGCGAACAACACACACGCTCTCATGTAACTTCGCATTTGTGGGCTCTGACGCTTGACAAGCATAAGATTTCTTCTTGGATGCCAAGTACTTTCATTTGTTCTGATAGCGTGTCGTGCAATGTAAAATACCCATTTGATGTTACATGGAACGATGCGAAGTATTATATGTACCGCACATCGACACACGAGAATAATAAAGCTACGAAGGCTTATGCGCAAAAGTAATACAAGTTAGTACAAGGTGGAAGAATATATTTATTATCTTAATCATCAAAAAAGTAGCAATTTTAGAATTTCTTTATATGTAACGATCTAATAAACGACAAAATACACACAAAACACGTAATCTCGCAGCACGCGAAGCGTAGCAACCCACATCTGGGTGTGTCGCGCCCACGTGTCTGCATTCAATCTCTGCTAATGTGGCCGTCCTCGCCACACCTGAGGCATCCTCGTCGTCCTCCACAGTGAGCAGTTGGACAGTCTCGGCTCACGTGGCCACCTTGGTTGCACTCGTCTGTTCGGCCGGTAGTGCTTCTCCCTGACCTGCCACGCTCCCTATGGTCGACGTCCCCGTAGATGGTAAGGAGCTCCCCCTCATGTAGGTTTGCCTCACGCAAGCAGACCGCTCCAGCCTCCAAGGCGCCTCCTTTGGCAAGCTCCTGGCGCCAGGTAAATCCCACGGCGCCCCAACCTGCGCCTTTATAGTCGCCATTGTCAGAGCTGCCATCCGCACAGCAGCCCAGCAAGAGACAGCGGAAATTGTGACGGTAATGGAGGCCCATCCGTTGCCTGTCTACTTACCACAGGGCGGCCGGGCGGTTGCTGCTTCCAATCCAACGTTGGCTCCGCGGCCGCGGCTTAGACCCGAGAAACCGGCCGTGAAATTGATCCGAATGTCAGCCATGACCAAGTGTTCTTCACATCAAAGCCTTCTTTTTCTTCTTTCCCTACTTGCAAGCACCACGTGCTTCTATAACTGCTCTAGTTTCTCATGCAGGTATTACAAAATTAACGCCTAGAGTTGTGGAAATTTGTGAGCTTTTGGTGGCCATTTTCGGTGTTGGAAGTTTCTGACGCTGATGGTGAACGCTATTCTATTCGTATGCGTTGTCTAGAAGAAATATATCTACTTAGATTTTTGGTACTTAGTTTGCCAGCTTGCTTTCAGAATGCAACAGAAGTAGTGAAATACTCCTGAAGGCCGAAGGTTCATGTTACCGCGTATAATTTACGAGATAATTCTTGAATAGCCAACCCTTCCTTAGCCGAAAGGTACATTGCGCATCAAATTATTGACTTACCTCAGCAACGAGGACGAAAAAGAAACTTGAGGCGAGGGGGAGCTGCGAATGTGTTAAATATAGATATAAAAAGCTGCGTGTGCAGGAGAAAAGCAAAGAAAAATTCGCAAATATCTCAGCAAGAGGCAGGTGCTGCCCTCACGCGCTAGGCGAACGCCAACCAAAGTCGGTGCACTTCCCCAAATGTGCGTGATAACTTTATTTGGAATCCGGCGATTGGGACGACCGGGCCTGGTGCCGCCTAAATGACCACTGGGAGATGCTGCTCCCGTGTGGCCTCCATGGCTCGTTGGACGGCCCAAAGGTGGTCTTGACGTTCTGAGGTGAGCAGCGCGGTCGACCACCGCGCCCGTAAATTTTCCAGGGAGACTGCCATTTTCTCTTGATATATGTCACATCCCCACAACATGTCTTGAAGGGTGGCTCTAACAGACTTGCTTAGCTTGTACATATCTCTCTCGTATATATCGGGGTAGAAAGTTTTTTGTTGCCCGGGACTTATATAAGGTTCTGTTTGTAACCGCATCCAAGTAACGGACTCAGCTCTGTTCAGTTTAGTGTGAGGCGCTGCTAATACACTCGCCTCCGATTTTGATATAAATTGGTAATAGACAGATTTGTAACTGCGTTCGGAACGTACGCAACGGCGTTGCGTACGCAGGATCGCTACGTTGTGAAAACTGCGCATGTGCAGAACGCAACACGAACGGTCCGTGATGCTTATGCGGCCGCTGCGTACGCACGCATCCGATTCTTGCGTGCGTACGTAGTGAGCCTTGCGTGCTGCGCTCTTGGTTCTTGTTTGTTTGGGAGAGCGTGAGACAAAGTAGTTTCGCAAAATGGCAGCGTCAAAGGCGACCAGTGGAAGGCTGTACTATTCTATGGCCTACGATTTGGCTTTGCTGCGTGAAGTGAACGCGCAGAAGCCATTCCGGGAACCTGCACGGTGGGAATGCATAGCAAAAATAGGACATTTGTTTTTGAGAAAGCGTTAAGTGTGTGCTGTTTGCGCGAAAGGCTCGACCAGCGCTTCTGGCGCAGTTCGTCGCAATTGACCGTGCCAGCCTCAGAAATTAAGAACTCGGTTTTTATTTTTCTCGATATGATTCATGTATTTCATCCGTTTTAAAAGTTGAGTCTGTTAAAGGTATAGATATAGTTCGACGAAGCGATAAGGCGCCCACACTTTACATCACGTTATCGATATCAACAGCGTCTAGTTCGACCGACGGTTCGACGTACTGGCGGACGCGGCCAATGCGCTCCGACGCGCCCGACCTCTAACGCTCGCCCTCTTATGCATACGTAGGCATTTCGCAGTACTAAAAGCCCTAACGCGACACGCGCTCCTACGTTCCGCAAAGCACTTGCGTGCTGCGTACGTATTGTCGTGACGCAGTACTAAAACTGTCTAATATCGCTAAATCTTGCTAATCTATCTTTTTCTCTCCAGATGTCCTCCTCCGCGTTCTCCTGACCGATGAATGTCACTCTTTGCTCAGCTCCGCAAGTAAGACCTCGAGCTTTGCGGTGTGCTACCTCGTTGAGGTTGATTGCGGGAATGCCTGGAGTCGTATGCATTGGTAATCAGAGCAATATCCTGCCGTTCTTCTCTGCGTTGGAGAATTTTGCTTCATTGACTCTGATGATGTGTTATGCCTCAGGAGAGATCCTGCCTTTTGCATAATTTCTAATGGTCGCTTGAGAGTCGTTAATGATGTACTGAGCATTCATGGAGACCAATGCTAGTGCAATGGCCACCTCCTCTGACGTCTCGAAATGTTTGGATTAACTGATGCGCTTGTAAGGGGTTTTTGGGTGTGATCTACGATTACTGCTACGTAGCTATTTCTGTGTGGATATTCAGCCGCGGCTACGAAGGTTGCTCTGCCGTCTGACCCAAAGCTTCGGATCATTTTCTCTCCTCTACTTTTGCGTCTGCCATCGTTGTAACCAGGATGCATGTTCTTGGGTATATTTGATAATAGGAGTTTATCACGAATTTCTCTTGTTATCGTCCTCTTTTCCCCGTAAAGATTGTTGTAATTCATTCCTAGTTTGCTTAGTATATGGCGTCCCGTTTTGGTTTTCGTTAGTCGTTCTGCCTGAGATGTTTTTTGTGCTTCTATGAGTTCGTCCAGTGTGTTGTGGACTCCTTACTTTAACAAGAGATCTGTGTTCGTACTGATGGGAATCCTTAGTGCTAGTTCGTATGCCTTTTTTATCCGGTTGTTAATTTTAGTCTTTTCAGCTGCAAACCAATTGTGCAAGGCTGCTATGTATGTTATCGGATTGATTACGAATGACTGTATCAACCGTTTGATACTTTCTTCCTTCATCCCCTGGTGCTTGTTAGTAATTTGTTTGATTAATCTCATGGTGTGTGTTACGTTTGTGTGTAACTTATTCATGGTTTCCCCATTTGTGCCTTTGTTCTCGATTAATAGACCTATTATTTACTATTGGGATATTCCGCCCGTTCTTGGCGTGTAGCTTGATTTCCTCATGAGCCTTGTTTCTGTCGTATCCGTTGGGAGGCCTGTACATAAGTGTTGGGCGGTACAATAGAAGTTCAGATTTTTTCGCAGAGCATGTGAGGTCTGTTCCTATGAGGTGTTCCTCTACTGGGATAATTGCAGTCTGGAATCTTTGTTCTATTGATCCATCGCTGCCATCAAAGGTCCAGATACTAATAAAGTCCGTATAGATTGTGTCACTGAGGGACTATATGTGATTTATTTTTCGGGGAGTCCCATCAAGACGAAATTAAGCAGCATCGAGGAGATGACAGGGCCTTGCGGCATGCCGGCCCCACCTACGTCGATCTCGGGCGATGAGAACCCTTCAACTGAGATGACTGCTTTCCTATCTGATAGGAAGCTCTTGATGTGTTTATACTTTTGTTGCACTAGTCCTATTCGTTCGATGTTTTTCAATATTCTTGCATGCTTGGCATTATCGACAGCCTTCTTAAAATCAAGGTCAAGGTGGCCCTTGTAGAGCGCGTTTTATAATCGATTATCTGATGCTTCAGTTGAAGCATCGCATCTTGCGTCGAAAGGTTTTTGCGAAATCCTATCATTGTATCTGAGTATATGTTATTATCCTCTAAGAAGTTATCTGCTCTGCTTAAAATTACATGCTCCATTAATTTTCCGACGCAGGATGCTAGGGATATCGGTCTAAGGTTGTCGATCTCAAGCTTCTTACGAGGTTTTGGAATGAGCGTTATCGTCGCTTTCTTCCACTGACCTGGCACTTCTCCCTTTACCCAACACTCGTTTACGTATTCTGTTAGTTTGGCGATCGATTCATCATCGAAGTTCCTGACAGACTTGTTGGTTATGCCATCCAGGCCTGGGGTAAATTAGACGAAAACATAAATGCGCGGGGTGGAATTGGCGTTGCATACCGCCCACCTAATTTATGACTTGATTAGGAAACAAAGATGCCTGTGATCAATACCGTTGTGATGCTATTATAAAACCACGAAGGTGAATGCGCGAGTTCTCGTAACTAAATTGCCAGGCGTCAGTAAATCCTTCATTCACCTCAATGAATTACTGCAAGTAACAGTTTGGGCCCCGACTTCTGGATGCGTCCATCGAATGTGGTGACGCTATCTACAAAGAGCGGAAGCCTCGGTAATTGTTGAAACTGTTGAGGGAACTCCAACTCCACATGAATTCCTCGAAATCACTTCAGAATGCTAAGAGGCACTGTCACTGGTTAGAAGGCGCATATTCAGAAGCGCGACGCCACTTGCATAAATATTCATGGTGATCATTCTCATATTTTACGGAATTTTTAAAAAACTGCCTGTTGCAGAAACAAACACATGTCAAATGTAATTCAAACATAATTGTAGTCCTTCAGCTGGATTATTCAGAGAGGCGTACATTACCTGCAATGAAAATGGAAGCATGCACATATGCAACTAATTAAAAAAAGTCTTCGGTTAACTTCTTAATTAATTTCTTTATTGGACATAATGCAGTCTACGAATTGTAGCCGGTGAGATTTTAAGGCACATCAACTTTAAATGACATTCCAGAGTGACACCAGAGTGGAGATAGGCACCCTCAACTTCGCCTTAAAAGTGTACTGTGGGTCCACTTCTTTTTAACAAACTCCTCTTTTATGCGCAAAATCTCGGAAGTAACTGGACGTTCATGTTTGTTGTCTCACACTTTGGCACATGATATGTCAAAATTGGCGTCCCGGAAACTTATTTCCAATCAATGCATCTTGCAATGCCACCAGCTACAATCCGCAAATTGCAATATGTGTGGTAAAGTAAAAATAAGAAAATAATTTGTTTTTTCTTTGTTAATAATTTGAAAATGTGTTTTGATTTCCTGTACTAGTTATGTTCGCCTCTTGGAGAAATCCAACTCAAGAAGAAGAATTGTACTACTTGCCACACGCGATTTTTAAAAATTCCGTGAAACTAGATATAGGTATACGCTATACTTACGGTAAACACTGAATTGTAGCTGTTGCGACACTATACACACATACACACAAAACCGCTCGATTTCGATGCTTTTATTGCGCTTTTCGTCTTGCACATGTACAGGAGATTTATCTTCACGCAAACCAACCCCAAAATTGAGAACGCAAATGCACGTATATAAAAAGGCAACGCTGCGACCCAAGCGCCATTTGCAGAGTGCAAGACAGGGTTTTTGCAAGCAAGCGCAGCTTACGCCGTGAGCCATCATTTGCTTCTGGCAATCGCCGCATTCAAAATAGATTCACGTGTGTTGCGAAGAAAGCGGTCTAGAACCAACTTTCAGCGACATCTACACGGAGGGTGGTTCGCATTTTGAGTAAAGCATGACTAAGGCGAGAACAAACACTGTCAATAAAAATACGTCTTAATTACAAGAAAGCAATGTTGATTTCACGCAAACAAAATGTGTTTCGTAATCAGTTCCCTTAGGTCAGGTGCTCAATTTATCAGTTATAGAATGTATCTATTCTTCAGTGCCTCCTGGATAAAAGGCGTTTGCCTTGTGTGAGTAGCAATGCTGTGCACTCTTGTGGCGTTCGCAAAGGCACGCTCGCAAACTTCGTCTACTACAATATGCCGCCTCCCATGTTGCCTTGTTTTTGGCCCTCCATGTGTTCTGTGAATTGCGGTTGTGCCAATTTACCGATTGATAAGTGCAATATTTCAGGTGGTGTTTGCGAGGTTGCTTTCATTGCTCTTCACGTGTTGCGTTAAGGCTAACGAGGTGTGGAGGCTGAACAAGTGTCCACTTTCGCATCCTTCGTGCGGCAGCGCTGGTAGACGGGCTGAGCGGCCCTTGCGGCGATGCGGCCAAACCCAAGCACCGAATGGTTTCGTCGATTTTCGTCGATATGGAAAGAAGCGGCGCTTTGTAGAAAGACGCGATACGATGCGACATCCGTATACGGTCCGTTTTTCGATGCATCGATTTTTCTGTTCAGCAGGTGATCTCCACTCAACCGTTCATCACAATGAGTATGCAGTAACCATGCACAACCCAGTGGAAAGCCGAATCGCGTCGACTTCCGGGACATAATAATTATACTGCGTTAATCGCAGGCCTATATCGCGCCATTGAGAACAAAAAGCGAGGCCACATTTTCCTACCTTTTTTTTGCGTTCCTCTTGACGCGCAGTGCCACATTGTTAACGAGCAATTATTCTGCGAACAACACACACCCTCTCTTGTAACTTCGCATTTGTGGGCTCTGACGCTTAACAAGCACAAGCTTTCTTCTTGGATTCCAAGTACATTCATTTGTTCTGATAGCGTGTCGTGCAATGTAAAATACCCATTTGATGTCGCATGGAACGATGCGAAATATTATATGTACCGCACATCGACCCACGAGAATAATAAAACTACGAAGGCTTATGCGGAAAAGGAATACAAGTTAGTAGAAGGTGGAAGAATACATTTATTATCTTAATCATCAGAAAGTAGAAATTTTAGAATTTTTTTTATATGTAACGATCTAATAAACGACAAAATACACACAAAACACGTAATCTCGCAGCACGCGAAGCGTAGCGGCCCACATCTCGTTGTGTCGCGCCCACATGTCTGCATTCAATCTCTGCTCATGTGGCCTTCCTCGCCACACCTGAGGCATTCTCGTCGTCCTCCACAGTGAGCAGTGGGACAGTCCCGGCTCATGTGGCCTCCTTGGTTGCACTCGCCTGTTCGGCAGGTAGTGCTTCTCCCTGATCTGTCACGCTCCCTATGGTCGACGTCCCCGTAGATGGTAGGGAGCTCTCCCTCATGTGGGTTTGCCTCACGCAAGCAGACCGCTCCTGCCTCCAAGGCGCCTCCTTTGGGAAGCTCCTGGCGCCAGGTAAATCCCACGGTGCCCCAACCTGCGCCTTTATAGTCGCCGTTGTCAGAGCAGAAATCCGCACAGCAGCCTAGCAGGAGACACCAGAAATTGTGACGGTAAGGGAGGCCCATCCGTTGCCTGTCTGCTTACCACAGGGCGACCGGGCGGTTGCTGCTTCTAATCCAACGTTGACTCCGCGCCCGCAACTTAATCCCGAGAAACCGGCCTTGAAATCGATCCGAATGTCAGCCATGACCAAGTGTTCTTCACATCAAAGCCTTCTTTTTCTTCTTTCCCTACTTGCAAGCACCACGTGCTTCTATAACTGCTCTAGTTTCTCATGCAGGTATTACGAAATTAACGCCTAGAGTTGTGGAATTTTGTGAGCTTTTGGTTGCCATTTTTGGTGTTGGAAGTTTCTGAAGCTGATGGTGAACACTGTTCTGTTCGTATGCGTTGTCTAGAAGAAATATATCTACTTAGATTTTTGGTACTTAGTTTGCCAGCTTGCTTTCAGAATGCAGCAGAAGTAGTGAAATACTCCTGAAGGCCGAAGGTTCATGTTACTGCGTATAATTTACGAGATAATTCTTGAATAGCCAACCCTTCCTTAGAAGAAAGTTACATCGCGCATGAAATCATTGACTTTCTCAGCAACGACGACGAAAAAGAAACTTGAGACGAGCGGGAGCTGCAAATGTGTTAAAAACAGAAATAAAAAGCTGCGCGTGCAGGAGAAAAGCAAAGCACAATACGCAAATATCTCTGCACGAGGCAGGTGCTGCCCTCACGCGCTTAGCGAACGCCAACCAAAGGCATTGCACTTGCTCAAATGTGTGTGACAACTTTATTTGGAATCCGGCGATTGGGACGACCGGGCCTGGTGCCACCTAAATGACCACTGGGAGCTGCTGCTCCCGAGCGGCCTCCATGGCTCGCTGGACGGCCCAAAGGTGGTCTTGGAGTTCTGAGCTGAGCAGCGCGGTCGACCACCGCGCCCGTAGATTTTCCAGGGAGACTGCCATTTTATCTTGATATATTTCACATCCCCACAACATGTGTTGAAGGGTGGCTCTAACAGACTTGCATAGCTTGCACATATCGCTCTCGTATATATCGGGGTAGAAATTTTTTTGTTGCCCGGGACTTATATAACGTTCTGTTTGTAACCGCATCCAAGTACCGGACTCAGCTCTGTTCAGTTTAGTGTGAGGCGGTGGTAATACTCGCCTCCGATTTTGTTAGAATTTGGTAATATCGCTAAATCTTGTTAATCTATATTTTTCTCTCCAGATCTCCTCCTCCGCGTTCTCCTGGCCGATGGAAGTCACTCTTTGCTCAGCTCGGCGTGTAAGACCTCGAGCTTCGCGGTGCGCTACTTCGTTGAGGTTGATTGCGGGAATGCCTGGAGTCGTATGCATTGGGAATCAGGGCAATACCCTGCCGTTCTTCTCTGCATAGGAGAATTTTGCTTCATTGACTCTGACGATGTGTTATGCCTCAGGAGAGATCCTGCCTTTTGCATAATTTCTAATGGTCGCTTGAGAATCGTTAATGATGTACTCAGCAATCATGGAGAGCAATGCTAGTGCAATGGCTACCTCCTCTGCTGTCTCAGAATGTTTGGATTAACTGATGCGGTTGTAAGGAGTTTTCGGGTGTGATCTACGATTACTGCTACGTAACTATTTGTGTGTGGTGTTCAGCGGCGTCTACGAAGGTTGCTCTGTCGTCTGACCCAAAGCTTGGAATCATTTTCTGTCCTCTACTCTTGCGTCTGCCATCGTTGTAACCTGGATGCATGTTCTTGGGTATATTGAGTAATAGGAGATAGTCACGAATTTTTGTTGTTATCGTCCTCTTCTCCCCGTAAAGATTGTAGTAATTCATTCCTAGTTTGCTTAGTATATGGTGTCCCGTTTTCGTTTTGGTTAGTCGTTCTGCCCGACATGCTTTTTGTGCTTCTATGAGTTCCTCCAGTGTGCTGTAGAATCCTAACTTTAGCAAGAGATCCGTGCTCGTACTGATGGAAAAACCTAATGCTAGTTTGTATGCCTTTTTATAAGGTTGTTAATTTTAGTCTTTTCAGCTGCAAACCAATTGTGGAAGGCTGCTATGTATGTTATCTGATTGATTACGAATGATTGTATCAGCCGTTTGATACTTTCTTCCTTCATACCCTGGTGCTTGTTAGTGATTCGTTTGATTAATCTCATGGTGTGTGTTACCTTTGTGTCTAACTTCCTAATGGTTTCCCCATTTGCGCCTTTTTCTCGATTACTAGACCAAGTACCGTGAGTTCGCTTACTATTGGGATATACCGCCCGTTCTTGGCGTGTACCTTGATTTTCTCATCAGCATTGTTTCTGTCGTATCCGTTGGGAGGCCTGCCCATAAGTGTGGGGCGGTACAAGAGAAGTTCAGATTTATCCGTAGAGCATGTGAGGCCTGTTCCTATGAGGTGTTCCTCTACTGGGTTACTGGCTCTACAATCTGGAGTCGTTGTTCTATTGATCCGTCGCTGCCATCAAAGGTCCAGATACTGATATCGTCCACATAGATTGTGTCATTGAGGGACTATATGTAATATAATTTTTCAGGGAGTCCCATCAAAACGAGATTAAACAGCATCGGGGAGATGACAGCGCCTTGCGGCGTGCCGGCTCCCCTATGTCGATCTCGGGCGACGTGAGCCCTCCGACGGAGATGACTGCTTTCCTATCTGATTGAAAGCTCTTGATGTAGTTATACGTCCGTTGCACTAGTCCTATTCATTCGATGTTTTTCAATATGATTGCATGCTCGGCATTATCGACAGCCTTTTTAACATCAAGGTCAAGATGGCCCTTGTAGAACGCGCTTTATAATCGATTATCTGATGCTTATGTTGAAGCATCGCATCTTGTGGTGAAAGGTTTTTGCGAAATCCTATCATTGTATCTGGGTATATGTTATTATCCTCGAAGAATTTATCAACTCTGCTTAAAATTACATGCTCCATTAGTGTTCCGATGGTGGAGGCTAGGGACATTGATCTGAGGTTGTCGATCTCCAGCTTCTTACCTTGTTTTGGAATGCGCGTTGTCGTCGCTTTCTCCCATTCAACTGGCACTTCTCCCTTTACCCGACACTCGTTTATGTATTCTGTTAGTTTGGTGATCGATTCATCATCGAAGTTCCTGACAGACTTGTTGGTTGTACCATCCGGGCCTGGGGCAGATTAGACGAAAACATAAACACACGGGGTGGAATCGGCGTGGCATACCGCCAACTTAATTTATGACTTGATTAGGAAACAAAGCTGCCTGACATCAATGCCGTTGTGATGCTGTTATAAAACATCGACGGTGAATGCACGATTTCTCGTAACTAAATTGCCAGGCTTGAGTGAATCCTTCATTCACTTCAATGAATTATTGCGAGTAAATGTTTAAGCCTCGACTTCTGGATGCGTCCATCGAATATGATGTGCTATTTACAGAGAGGAAGCCTCGGTAAATGTAAGAAGCGTTCAGGCAACTCCAACTCCATATGAATTCCTAGAAATCACTTCAGAATGCTAATAGGCACTGTCACTGGTTAGAAGGCGCATTTTCAGAAACGCGACGCCGCATACCGAAATATACGGGTGATCATTTTAAAATTTTAGGAATTTTTAAAAAATTTCCTGTTGCAGAAACAAACGCATGTCAAATGTCATTCAAACGTAATTGTAGTCCTTCAGGTGGATTATTGAAAAGGCGTATATTACTGGGAATAAAAAACGAAGCATGCACATATCCAACTAATTAAGAAAAAATAACCAGTTAACTTCTCAATCGATTTGTTTATTGTACATAATGCAGTCTACGAATTGCAGCCGTTGAGATTGCAGGCGCATCAACTTTAATTGATATTCCAGAGTGACGCCAGTGTGGAAAGAGGTGGCCTCAACTTTGCCTTAAAAGTGTACTGTTGGTTCACTTCTATTTAAGAAACTTATCTTTTATGCGCAAAATCTCGGAAGTAACTGAACGCTCATGTTTGTTGTCTCACACTTTGCGACATGATATCTCAAAACTGGTGTCCCGGAAACTTATTTCCAATCGATGCGTGTTGCAATGCCACCGGCTACAATTCGCAAATTGCAATATGTGTGGTAAAGTAAAAATAAGAAATAATTTGTGATTTCTTTGTTAATAATTAATTTGAAGATGTGTTTCGATTTCCTGTACTTGTTATGTCCGCCCCTTAAAGAAATCCAACTCAAGAAGAAGAATTGTGCTACTTGCCACAGGCGATTTTTAAAAATTCCATGAAACTAGACATAGGTAGACATTTACGCCATTTACGGAAAACACTGAATTGTAGCTGTTGCCATAATATACACACATACACGCGAAACCGCTCGAGTTCGAAGTTTTTATTGCCCTATTCGTCTTGCACATGTACAGCAGATTTATCTTCGCGCAAACCAACGCCAGAATTGAGAATGCAAACGCACGTATATAAGAAGGCAACGCTGCGACCCAAGCGCCACTTGCAGAGTGCAGGACAGGGTTTTTGCAAGCAAGCACAGCCTACGCCGCGAGCCATCATTTGCGAAGAAGGCGGTCTAGAACCAACTGTCAGCGACATTTACAAGGAGGTTGGTCGGCGCTTTGATTAAAGCATGACTAAGGCGAGAATAAACGCTGTCAATAAAAATACCTGTTAATTAAAAGAAAGCAATGTTGATTTCGCGCAAACAAAATGTGTTTCGTAATCATTTCCCTTAGGTCAGGTTCTCAATTTATCAGTTATAAAATGTATCTATTTTTCAGTGCCTCCTGGATAAAAGGCGTTTGCCTTGTGTGAGCAGCAATGCAGTGCACTCTTGTGGTGTTCGCAAAGGCACGCTCGCAAACTTCGTCTACTACAAATGCCGCCTCCCATGTTGCAGTGTTTTTGGTCCTCCATGTGTTCTGTCAATTCTGGTTGTGCCAGTCTTCCGATTGATAAGTGCAATACTTGAGGTGGTGTTTGCGAGGTTGCTTTCATTGCTCTTCACGTGTTGCGTTAAGGCTAACGAGGTGTGGAGGCTGAACAAGTGTCCACTTTCGCATCCTTCGTGCGGCAGCGCTGGTAGACGGTCTGAGCCGCCCTTGCGGCGATGCGGCCAAACCCAAGCACCGAATGCCTTCGTCGATTTCCGTCGATATGGAAAGAAGCGGCGCTTTGAAGAAAGACGCGATAGGATGCGACAACCGTAGGCTCGGTTTTTCGATGCATCGATCTTTCTGTTCAGTAGGTGATCTCCACTCAACCGTTCATCACAATGAGTATGCAGTAACCATGCACTACCCAGTGGAAAGCCAAATCGCGTCGACTTCCCGGACATATTAATTATACTGCGTTAATCGCTGGCCTATATCGCGCCATTGACAACAAAAACTGACGTCACATTTTCCTACTTTTTTTGCGTTCCTCTTGACGCCCAGTGCCCCATTGTTAACGAGCAATAATTCTGCGAACAACACACACGCTCTCATGTAACTTCGCATTTGTGGGCTCTGACGCTTGACAAGCATAAGATTTCTTCTTGGATGCCAAGTACTTTCATTTGTTCTGATAGCGTGTCGTGCAATGTAAAATACCCATTTGATGTTACATGGAACGATGCGAAGTATTATATGTACCGCACATCGACACACGAGAATAATAAAGCTACGAAGGCTTATGCGCAAAAGTAATACAAGTTAGTACAAGGTGGAAGAATATATTTATTATCTTAATCATCAAAAAAGTAGCAATTTTAGAATTTCTTTATATGTAACGATCTAATAAACGACAAAATACACACAAAACACGTAATCTCGCAGCACGCGAAGCGTAGCAACCCACATCTGGGTGTGTCGCGCCCACGTGTCTGCATTCAATCTCTGCTAATGTGGCCTTCCTCGCCACACCTGAGGCATTCTCGTCGTCCTCCACAGTGAGCAGTTGGACAGTCTCGGCTCACGTGGCCACCTTGGTTGCACTCGTCTGTTCGGCCGGTAGTGCTTCTCCCTGACCTGCCACGCTCCCTATGGTCGACGTCCCCGTAGATGGTAAGGAGCTCCCCCTCATGTAGGTTTGCCTCACGCAAGCAGACCGCGCCAGCCTCCAAGGCGCCTCCTTTGGCAAGCTCCTGGCGCCAGGTAAATCCCACGGCGCCCCAACCTGCGCCTTTATAGTCGCCATTGTCAGAGCTGCCATCCGCACAGCAGCCCAGCAAGAGACAGCGGAAATTGTGACGGTAATGGAGGCCCATCCGTTGCCTGTCTACTTACCACAGGGCGGCCGGGCGGTTGCTGCTTCCAATCCAACGTTGGCTCCGCGGCCGCGGCTTAGACCCGAGAAACCGGCCGTGAAATTGATCCGAATGTCAGCCATGACCAAGTGTTCTTCACATCAAAGCCTTCTTTTTCTTCTTTCCCTACTTGCAAGCACCACGTGCTTCTATAACTGCTCTAGTTTCTCATGCAGGTATTACGAAATTAACGCCTAGAGTTGTGGAATTTTGTGAGCTTTTGGTGGCCATTTTCGGTGTTGGAAGTTTCTGACGCTGATGGTGAACGCTATTCTATTCGTATGCGTTGTCTAGAAGAAATATATCTACTTAGATTTTTGGTACTTAGTTTGCCAGCTTGCTTTCAGAATGCAACAGAAGTAGTGAAATACTCCTGAAGGCCGAAGGTTCATGTTACCGCGTATAATTTACGAGATAATTCTTGAATAGCCAACCCTTCCTTAGCCGAAAGGTACATTGCGCATCAAATTATTGACTTACCTCAGCAACGAGGACGAAAAAGAAACTTGAGACGAGGGGGAGCTGCGAATGTGTTAAATATAGATATAAAAAGCTGCGTGTGCAGGAGAAAAGCAAAGAAAAATTCGGAAATATCTCAGCAAGAGGCAGGTGCTGCCCTCACGCGCAAGGCGAACGCCAACCAAAGGCATTGCACTTGCTCAAATGTGTGTGACAACTTTATTTGGAATCCGGCGATTGGGACGACCGGGCCTGGTGCCGCCTAAATGACCACTGGGAGATGCTGCTCCCGTGTGGCCTCCATGGCTCGTTGGACGGCCCAAAGGTGGTCTTGACGTTCTGAGGTGAGCAGCGCGGTCGACCACCGCGCCCGTAAATTTTCCAGGGAGACTGCCATTTTCTCTTGATATATGTCACATCCCCACAACATGTCTTGAAGGGTGGCTCTAACAGACTTGCTTAGCTTGTACATATCTCTCTCGTATATATCGGGGTAGAAAGTTTTTTGTTGCCCGGGACTTATATAAGGTTCTGTTTGTAACCGCATCCAAGTAACGGACTCAGCTCTGTTCAGTTTAGTGTGAGGCGCTGCTAATACACTCGCCTCCGATTTTGATATAAATTGGTAATAGACAGATTTGTAACTGCGTTCGGAACGTACGCAACGGCGTTGCGTACGCAGGATCGCTACGTTGTGAAAACTGCGCATGTGCAGAACGCAACACGAACGGTCCGTGATGCTTATGCGGCCGCTGCGTACGCACGCATCCGATTCTTGCGTGCGTACGTAGTGAGCCTTGCGTGCTGCGCTCTTGGTTCTTGTTTGTTTGGGAGAGCGTGAGACAAAGTAGTTTCGCAAAATGGCAGCGTCAAAGGCGACCAGTGGAAGGCTGTACTTTTCAATGGCCTACGATTTGGCTTTGCTGCGTGAAGTGAACGCGCAGAAGCCATTCCGGGAACCTGCACGGTGGGAATGCATAGCAAAAATAGGACATTTGTTTTTGAGAAAGCGTTAAGTGTGTGCTGTTTGCGCGAAAGGCTCGACCAGCGCTTCTGGCGCAGTTCGTCGCAATTGACCGTGCCAGCCTCAGAAATTAAGAACTCGGTTTTTATTTTTCTCGATATGATTCATGTATTTCATCCGTTTTAAAAGTTGAGTCTGTTAAAGGTATAGATATAGTTCGACGAAGCGATAAGGCGCCCACACTTTACATCACGTTATCGATATCAACAGCGTCTAGTTCGACCGACGGTTCGACGTACTGGCGGACGCGGCCAATGCGCTCCGACGCGCCCGACCTCTAACGCTCGCCCTCTTATGCATACGTAGGCATTTCGCAGTACTAAAAGCCCTAACGCGACACGCGCTCCTACGTTCCGCAAAGCACTTGCGTGCTGCGTACGTATTGTCGTGACGCAGTACTAAAACTGTCTAATATCGCTAAATCTTGCTAATCTATCTTTTTCTCTCCAGATCTCCTCCTCCGCGTTCTCCTGACCGATGAATGTCACTCTTTGCTCAGCTCCGCAAGTAAGACCTCGAGCTTAGCGGTGTGCTACCTCGTTGAGGTTGATTGCGGGAATGCCTGGAGTCGTATGCATTGGTAATCAGAGCAATATCCTGCCGTTCTTCTCTGCGTTGGAGAATTTTGCTTCATTGACTCTGATGATGTGTTATGCCTCAGGAGAGATCCTGCCTTTTGCATAATTTCTAATGGTCGCTTGAGAGTCGTTAATGATGTACTGAGCATTCATGGAGACCAATGCTAGTGCAATGGCCACCTCCTCTGACGTCTCGAAATGTTTGGATTAACTGATGCGCTTGTAAGGGGTTTTTGGGTGTGATCTACGATTACTGCTACGTAGCTATTTCTGTGTGGATATTCAGCCGCGGCTACGAAGGTTGCTCTGCCGTCTGACCCAAAACTTCGGATCATTTTCTCTCCTCTACTTTTGCGTCTGCCATCGTTGTAACCAGGATGCATGTTCTTGGGTATATTTGATAATAGGAGTTTATCACGAATTTCTCTTGTTATCGTCCTCTTTTCCCCGTAAAGATTGTTGTAATTCATTCCTAGTTTGCTTAGTATATGGCGTCCCGTTTTGGTTTTCGTTAGTCGTTCTGCCTGAGATGTTTTTTGTGCTTCTATGAGTTCGTCCAGTGTGTTGTGGACTCCTTACTTTAACAAGAGATCTGTGTTCGTACTGATGGGAATCCTTAGTGCTAGTTCGTATGCCTTTTTTATCCGGTTGTTAATTTTAGTCTTTTCAGCTGCAAACCAATTGTGCAAGGCTGCTATGTATGTTATCGGATTGATTACGAATGACTGTATCAACCGTTTGATACTTTCTTCCTTCATCCCCTGGTGCTTGTTAGTAATTTGTTTGATTAATCTCATGGTGTGTGTTACGTTTGTGTGTAACTTATTCATGGTTTCCCCATTTGTGCCTTTGTTCTCGATTAATAGACCTATTATTTACTATTGGGATATTCCGCCCGTTCTTGGCGTGTAGCTTGATTTCCCCATGAGCCTTGTTTCTGTCGTATCCGTTGGGAGGCCTGTACATAAGTGTTGGGCGGTACAATAGAAGTTCAGATTTTTTCGCAGAGCATGTGAGGCCTGTTCCTATGAGGTGTTCCTCTACTGGGATAATTGCAGTCTGGAATCTTTGTTCTATTGATCCATCGCTGCCATCAAAGGTCCAGATACTAATAAAGTCCGTATAGATTGTGTCACTGAGGGACTATATGTGATTTATTTTTCGGGGAGTCCCATCAAGACGAAATTAAGCAGCATCGAGGAGATGACAGGGCCTTGCGGCATGCCGGCCCCACCTACGTCGATCTCGGGCGATGAGAACCCTTCAACTGAGATGACTGCTTTCCTATCTGATAGGAAGCTCTTGATGTGTTTATACTTTTGTTGCACTAGTCCTATTCGTTCGATGTTTTTCAATATTCTTGCATGCTTGGCATTATCGACAGCCTTCTTAAAATCAAGGTCAAGGTGGCCCTTGTAGAGCGCGTTTTATAATCGATTATCTGATGCTTCAGTTGAAGCATCGCATCTTGCGTCGAAAGGTTTTTGCGAAATCCTATCATTGTATCTGAGTATATGTTATTATCCTCTAAGAAGTTACCTGCTCTGCTTAAAATTACATGCTCCATTAATTTTCCGACGCAGGATGCTAGGGATATCGGTCTAAGGTTGTCGATCTCAAGCTTCTTACGAGGTTTTGGAATGAGCGTTATCGTCGCTTTCTTCCACTGACCTGGCACTTCTCCCTTTACCCAACACTCGTTTACGTATTCTGTTAGTTTGGCGATCGATTCATCATCGAAGTTCCTGACAGACTTGTTGGTTATGCCATCCAGGCCTGGGGTAAATTAGACGAAAACATAAATGCGCGGGGTGGAATTGGCGTTGCATACCGCCCACCTGATTTATGACTTGATTAGGAAACAAAGATGCCTGTGATCAATACCGTTGTGATGCTATTATAAAACCACGAAGGTGAATGCGCGAGTTCTCGTAACTAAATTGCCAGGCGTCAGTAAATCCTTCATTCACCTCAATGAATTACTGCAAGTAACAGTTTGGGCCCCGACTTCTGGATGCGTCCATCGAATGTGGTGACGCTATCTACAAAGAGCGGAAGCCTCGGTAATTGTTGAAACTGTTGAGGGAACTCCAACTCCACATGAATTCCTCGAAATCACTTCAGAATGCTAAGAGGCACTGTCACTGGTTAGAAGGCGCATATTCAGAAACGCGACGCCACTTGCATAAATATTCATGGTGATCATTCTCATATTTTACGGAATTTTTAAAAAACTGCCTGTTGCAGAAACAAACACATGTCAAATGTAATTCAAACATAATTGTAGTCCTTCAGCTGGATTATTCAGAGAGGCGTACATTACCTGCAATGAAAATGGAAGCATGCACATATGCAATTAATTAAAAAAAGTCATCGGTTAACTTCTTAATTAATTTCTTTATTGGACATAATGCAGTCTACGAATTGTAGCCGGTGAGATTTTAAGGCACATCAACTTTAAATGATATTCCAGAGTGACACCAGAGTGGAGATAGGCACCCTCAACTTCGCCTTAAAAGTGTACTGTGGGTCCACTTCTTTTTAACAAACACCTCTTTTATGCGCAAAATCTCCGAAGTAACTGGACGTTCATGTTTGTTGTCTCACACTTTGGCACATGATATGTCAAAATTGGTGTCCCGGAAACTTATTTCCAATCAATGCATCTTGCAATGCCACCAGCTACAATCCGCAAATTGCAATATGTGTGGTAAAGTAAAAATAAGAAAATAATTTGTTTTTTCTTTGTTAATAATTTGAAAATGTGTTTTGATTTCCTGTACTAGTTATGTTCGCCTCTTGGAGAAATCCAACTCAAGAAGAAGAATTGTACTACTTGCCACACGCGATTTTTAAAAATTCCGTGAAACTAGATATAGGTATACGCTATACTTACGGTAAACACTGAATTGTAGCTGTTGCGACACTATACACACATACACACAAAACCGCTCGATTTCGATGCTTTTAATGCGCTTTTCGTCTTGCACATATACAGGAGATTTACCTTCACGCAAACCAACCCCAAAATTGAGAACGCAAATGCACGTATATAAAAAGGCAACGCTGCGACCCAAGCGCCATTTGCAGAGTGCAAGACAGGGTTTTTGCAAGCAAGCGCAGCTTACGCCGTGAGGCATCATTTGCTTCTGGCAATCGCCGCATTCAAAATAGATTCACGTGTGTTGCGAAGAAAGCGGTCTAGAACCAACTTTCAGCGACATCTACACGGAGGGTGGTCGGCATTTTGAGTAAAGCATGACTAAGGCGAGAACAAACACTGTCAATAAAAATACGTCTTAATTACAAGAAAGCAATGTTGATTTCACGCAAACAAAATGTGTTTCGTAATCAGTTCCCTTAATTCAGGTGCTCAATTTATCAGTTATAGAATGTATCTATTCTTCAGTGCCTCCTGGATAAAAGGCGTTTGCCTTGTGTGAGCAGCAATGCTGTGCACTCTTGTGGTGTTCGCAAAGGCACGCTCGCAAACTTCGTCTACTACAAATGCCGCCTCCCATGTTGCAGTGTTTTTGGTCCTCCATGTGTTCTGTCAATTCTGGTTGTGCCAGTCTTCCGATTGATAAGTGCAATACTTGAGGTGGTGTTTGCGAGGTTGCTTTCATTGCTCTTCACGTGTTGCGTTAAGGCTAACGAGGTGTGGAGGCTGAACAAGTGTCCACTTTCGCATCCTTCGTGCGGCAGCGCTGGTAGACGGGCTGAGCGGCCCTTGCGGCGATGCGGCCAAACCCAAGCACCGAATGCCTTCGTCGATTTTCGTCGATATGGAAAGAAGCGGCGCTTTGTAGAAAGACGCGATAGGATGCGACAACCGTAGGCTCGGTTTTTCGATGCATCGATCTTTCTGTTCAGTAGGTGATCTCCACTCAACCGTTCATCACAATGAGTATGCAGTAACCATGCACTACCCAGTGGAAAGCCAAATCGCGTCGACTTCCCGGACATATTAATTATACTGCGTTAATCGCAGGCCTATATCGCGCCATTGACAACAAGAAGTGACGTCACATCTTCCTACCTTTTTCTTGCGTTCCTCTTGACGCCCAGTGCCCCATTGCTAACCAGCAATAATTCTGCGAACAACACACACCCTTCCTTGTAACTTCGCATTTGTGGGCTCTGACGCTTGACAAGCATAAGATTTCTTCTTGGATCCCAAGTACTTTCATTTGTTCTGATAGCGTGTCGTGCAATATAAAATACCCATTTGATGTCACATGGAACGATGCGAAGTATTATATGTACCGCACATCCACACACGAGAATAATAAAACTACGAAGGCTTATGCACAAAATGAATACAAGTTAGTAGAAGGTGGAAGAATACATTTATTATCTTAATCATCAAGAAAGTAGAAATTTTAGAATTTCTTTATATGTAACGATCTAATATACGACAAAATACACACAAAAGACGTAATCTCGCAGCACGCGAAGCGTAGCGACCCACATCTCGGTGTGTCGAGCCCGCGTGTCTGCATTCAATCTCTGCTCATGTGGCCTTCCTTGCCACATCTGAGGCATCATCGTCGTCCTCCGCAGTGAGCAGTGGGACAGTCCCGGCTCATGTGGCCTTCTTGGTTGCACTCGTCTGTTCGGCCGGTGGTGCTTCTCGCTGATCTGTCACGCTCCCTTTGGTCGACGTCCCCGTAGATGGTAGGGAGCTCCCCCTCATGTGGGTTTGCCTCACGCAAGCAGACCGCTCTAGCCTCGAAGGCGCCTCCGTTGGGAAGCTCCTGGCGCCAGGTAAATCCCACGGTGCCCCAACCTGCGCCTTTATAGTCGCCGTTGTCAGAGCAGAAATCCGCACAGCAGCCCAGCAAAAGACACCAGAAATTGTGACGGTAATGGAGGCCCATCCGTTGCCTGTCTGCTTACCACAGGGCGACCGGGCGGTTGCTGCTTCTAATCCAACGTTGACTCCGCGCCCGCAACTTAATCCCGAGAAACCGGCCTTGAAATCGATCCGAATGTCAGCCATGACCAAGTGTTCTTCACATCAAAGCCTTCTTTTTCTTCTTTCCCTACTTGCAAGCACCACGTGCTTCTATAACTGCTCTAGTTTCTCATGCAGGTATTACGAAATTAACGCCTAGAGTTGTGGAATTTTGTGAGCTTTTGGTAGCCATTTTCGGTGTTGGAAATTTCTGAAGCTGATGGTGAACGCTATTCTGTTCGTATGCATTGTCTAGAAAAAATATATCTAATTGGATTTTTGGCACTTAGTTTGCCAGCTTGCTTTCAGAATGCAACAGAAGTAGTGAAATACTCCTGAAGGCCGAAGGTTCATGTTACCGCGTATAACTTACGAGATAATTCTTGAATAGCCATCCCTTCCTTAGCCGAAAGGTACATTGCGCATCAAATTATTGACTTACCTCAGCAACGAGGACGAAAAAGAAACTTGAGACGAGGGGGAGCTGCGAATGTGTTAAATATAGATATAAAAAGCTGCGTGTGCAGGAGAAAAGCAAAGAAAAATTCGCAAATATCTCAGCAAGAGGCAGGTGCTGCCCTCACGCGCTAGGCGAACGCCAACCAAAGTCGGTGCACTTCCCCAAATGTGCGTGATAACTTTATTTGGAATCCGGCGATTGGGACGACCGGGCCTGGTGCCGCCTAAATGACCACTGGGAGATGCTGCTTCCGTGTGGCCTCCATGGCTCGTTGGACGGCCCAAAGGTGGTCTTGACGTTCTGAGGTGAGCAGCGCGGTCGACCACCGCGCCCGTAAATTTTCCTGGGAGGCTGCCATTTTC